>NW_025334290.1:0-324566 GCF_014858855.1 Bufo gargarizans
CCTTGTCACTCTCTCTTTCTCCCCCCTCCCTCCCTTGTCACTCTCTCTTTCTCCCCCCTCCCATCCCCTTGTCACTCTCTCTTCCTTTCTCCTTCCCCCTCCTCTTTGGCACTCTCTCTTTCTCCCCCCTTCCCTCCTAGTCACCTTCGTCTTTCTAACCCCCATCCCTCCCTTGTCACTCCTCTTCTCTTCTCTCCCCCTCCCGTCCTGGTTCACTCTCTCTTTCTCCCCCTCCCTCCCTTGTACACGTTCTCTTTGCTCCCCCTCCCTCGTCACTCTCTCACTTCTCTCCCCCTCCCTCCCTCCCTTGTCACTTCTCTCTCTTCTCCCCCTCCCTCCATTGTCACTCTCTCTTTCTCCTCACCCCTCCCTCCCTTGTCACTCTCTCTCTTTCTCTCCCCCTTACTCCCTTGTCATTCTCTCTATCTCCCCCCTCTAGTCCCTTGTCACTCTCCTCTTTCTCCCCCCTCCCTCCCTTGTCACTCTCTCTTTCTCCCCCCTCCCTCCCTTGTCACTCTTTTTTTCTCATCCCTCCTTCCCTTGTCACTCTCTCTTTCTCATCCCTCCCTCCCTTGTCACTCTCTCTTTCTCCCCCCTCCCTCCCTTGTCTCTCTCTTTCTCCCCCCTCCCTTGTCACTCTCTTTCTCCCCCCTCCCTTGTCACTCCCTTTTTCTCCCCCTTCCTCCTTTGTCACTCTCTTTTTCTCCCCCCTCCCTCCCTTGTCACTCTCTCTTTCTCCCTCCTCCCTCTTTTGTCAATCTCTCTTTCTCCCCCCTCCCTCTTTTGTCACTCTCTCTTTCTCCTTCCTCCCTCTGTTGTCACTCTCTCTTTCTCCCCCCTCCATCCCTTGTCACTCTCTTTCTCATCCCTCCCTCCCTTGTCACTCTCTCTTTCTCCCCCCTCCCTCCCTTGTCACTCTCTCTTTCTCCCCCCTTTCTCTGTTGTCACTCTCTCTTTCTCCCCACCCTCCTCGGGTGTAGCGTGGCTGAGCTCTATTCTGTCCGCGGTACAAGAGCATTTGTTTTCTGTACCCGGCCGGACTGAAAGGAAGTGCACACTAAGTGAGCACTTCCTGTCAGTACGGCCGGGTATAGGAAACAAAAGCTCCTATACCTCAGACCGGACAGAGCTCGGCCACGCTACAACTGAGGCGCTTCCCTCCTGTCAGTCCCTCTCTTCATGCTACACCAGAGCGGGGCGTCGACAGTGTTGAGGGGCACAAGGCGCTGCCCTGCTGAAAGGGAACGGCGTTCCTGCTAAGAAAAAAGTGCAGGAACGCCGTTCCCACGCGTTCCTGCAGGACTCGAGCCCTGGCTGTTACTTTGTAGAGAGAAAAGCAAATATGGGGTTATGCTTAGAAAAATCTTATGGTAGTGAAATAGCAAGGTTTTAAGTCAAATGCAATTTATTGTGTATAATCCAGAACTATAGAGTTTGTTCTGCTACTTTGCCTAAATTATAAGCAAATTGGTAAAATATTTTTTCTACCTAAATGGTAGAAATATCACCTATAATGGTGCTGGACAGGATAGCTGTAGGGGCGTGTGAGGAGGCTATTATATTTTTTTTTAATAGGTGAACTTTAACCTTTTTATTTATAATTTAAGGAAAGTAGCTCATAAGTCTATATTTTCCAATGTCTTCAATCCTTGAACAATATCCAGGTTTTATAGTTGAACATTGACAGCACTTGATTCTTCCAATAAATGTATAGTACTAAAAAGTATCTCTGCTGTTGAGATATATTTTTATTGTCTTTAAATACACTTGATATACTTGACAGGCCTTCTCTTTAGAGGTAAAACTGATATGTTTAATCAATGGAGGCTAATTCAAAGAGAAAAATAAGTTCCTTTAAGTAAAGATTGTGTCAATAATTTTCTAGAAACTTACTTAAGTTCCTTGGGCCCAGTGCAAGTGAAGAATGTATACCTAGAGGTAAAGACCAGGTCATTATCTTATTAGAGATGTGTTTATGTAGGTTGCTTCACTTTAGCCAAGAGCACTTATCATGCAATGTAAAGTTAGTTACAGGCATTTACTATTTTATGGTCACTTTTTCAGTTGCCACTTTTGCTAGCTTGATTAAAAAAAATTGAGAACACTATGCATTGATCATTACCATAGTTATGACCACCCTACAATCCTATAGCAGTGGCCATGATTGCACAATATCGGATAAAACACCGGCCTAGTTGAGCTCCCATAGTCCCATCCACTAGATAGGCCACTGCTTTTTCCTATAGTGTGCAAGCAAGACCATTGCTGATGGATAGCAGGGTGTTTGTAACCGTGGATGCAAGCAATGTATAATATAAAAGGAAAATAAATGCAGCCAGCAAAGGAAGCAAAATAATTAATTGTAATATATTAGTAATAGTATTGCCTTTATCTATATTATAAATATCAGTTGCAGAAGGGAAACAACAGCTTTAAGTTCCTAGGACCCAGTCCAACTGCAAGATGAAATTCCTATAGATCTATAGCTGTTACTTTGTAGAGAGAAAAGCAAATATGGGGTTATGCTTAGAAAAATCTTATGGTAGTGAAATAGCAAGGTTTTAAGTCAAATGCAATTTATTGTGTATAATCCAGAACTATAGAGTTTGTTCTGCTACTTTGCCTAAATTATAAGAAAAGTGGTAAAAGATGTTTTCTACCTAAATGGTAGAAATATCACCTATAATGGTGCTGGACAGGATAGCTGTAGGGGCATGTGAGGAGGCTATTATTATTTTGTCTAGTAGGTGAACTTTAACCTTTTTATTTATAATTTAAGGAAAGTAGCTCATAAGTCTATCTTTTCCAATGTCTTCAATCCATGAACAATATCCACGTTTTATTGTTGAACATTGACAGCACTTGTTTCTTCCAATAAATGTATAGTACTAAAAAGTATCTCTGCTGTTGACATATATTTTTATTGTCTTTAAATACACTTGATATACTTGACAGCCCTTCTCTTTAGAGGTAAAACTGATATGTTTCATTAATGGAAGCTAAATAAAAGAGGAGAATAAGTTCTATAAGTAAAGATTGTGTCAATAACTTTCTAGAAACTTTCTTAAGTTCCTTGGGCCCAGTGCAAGTGAAGAATGTATATCTAGAGGTAAAGACCACGTCATTATCTTATTAGAGTTGTGTTTATCTAGGTTGCTTCACTTTAGCCAAGAGCACTTATTATGCAATGTAAAGTTCGTTACAGGCATTTACTATTTTATGGTCACTTTTTCAGTTGCCACTTTTGCTAGCTTGATAAAAAAAATTGAGAACACTATGCATTGATCATTTCCATAGTTATGACCACCCTACAATCCTATAGCAATGGCCATGCTTGCACAATATCGGACAATACACTGGCCTAGTTGAGCTCCCATAGTCCCATCCACTTGAGAGGCCACTGCTTTTTCCTATAGTGTGCAAGCAAGACCATTGCTGATGGATAGCAGGGTGTTTGTAACCGTGGAAACAAGCATTGTATAAAATGATAAGAAAATGAATGTAGCCAGCAAAGGAAGCAATAGAATTAATTGTAATATATTTGGAGTAGTATTGCCTTTATCTAAATAATAAATATCAGATGCAGTAGTGAGACAACTGCTTTAAGTTCCTGGGACCCAGTCCAACTGAAGGATGAGTTCCTATAGATCTATAGCTGTTACATTTTAGATGGAAAAGCAAATATGGGGTTATGCTTAGAAAAATCTTGTGGTAGTGAAATAGCAAGGTTTTAAGTCAAATGCAATGTATTGTGTATAATCCAGAAATATACAGTTTGTTCTGCTACTTTGCCTAAATTATAAGCAAACTGGTAAAATATCATCTATGATGGTGCTGGACAGGATAGCTGTAGGGGCATGTGAGGAGGCTATTACTTTTTTTTAATAGGTGAACTTTAACCCTTTTATTTATAATTTAAGCAAAGTAGTTCATAAGTCTATCTTTTCCAATGTCTTCAATCCTTGAACAGTATCAAGGTTTTATAGTTGAACATTGACAGCGCTTGTTTCTTTTAATAAGTTTGTAGTACTAATAATTATAGCATCTCTGTTCTTAAGATATATTTTTATTATCTTTAAATACACTTGATATACTTGACAGGCCTTCTCTTTAGAGGTGAAACTGATATGTTAATTAATGGAGGCTAGATCAAAGAGGAGAATAAGTTCTATAAGTAAAGATTGTGTCAATAACTTTCTAGAAACATGCTTAAGTTTCTTGGGCCCAGTGCAAGTGAAGAATGTATTCCTAGAGGTAAAGACCACATCAATATCTTATTAGAGATGTGTTTATCTAGGTTGCCTCACTTTAGCAAAGAGAACTTTATCATGCAGTGTAAAGTTAATAACAGGCATTTACTATTTTGTGGTCACTTTTTCAGTTGGATTGCACAGGCGCAGGCAGTCGGCGCCTGCGCAAGATTTCCGGCAGACGAAATGGAGATTCCGGGGGCATAGCTTGAATGAATTAGTTGACGTAGCGGAGGGGGCGGCGCCGTTCAACTGGGCTGTGGGACGATATTTCATAATGAGGCGTGCTTGGGCTCGAAATTAAGCCGGGCTAGGTACTGCAGGGGGGTGTTACTGGGCAGTGGGTTACTGCAGTAAATAAGGTAGTTTATTGAACATAGCAATGGTGACAGCTTAATATGTTCAAACCAGGTGACAGAGTTATTTTAAAGTGGTTGGCCACTTTCTGGCCACTTTTAACAAATATGTAGGTAAGATAGCTATATGACACTAATATAGCTTTCTTTGGCTTTTGCTGTATTTCAGAAATCATGTCCCCTTTTTGGGCTCATCTTCTGTGCTGGCCACACAGAAGACCTGTCCATAAGTTGGCCGCTGATGGAGGGTCATGTCACCAGGCAAAAATAACTCTAGACACATTGCTCAGCCTTCTCCAATCAAATACACCACAACTGCCATCTGAACTTGCAATGTTGAGAGTTTAGTGCAGGTGCAGTGTGTTTGAATGGAGAAGAATGAGTGATTTGCCTGGTAACATAACCCTCTATCAGCACCCATTTTATGGACAGAACCTTTCTGTGGATAGCACAAAAAATCTTTATAAACATGGTGGTATACATTATGAAATATAGAAAATGGTGCAGAATATCAAAGACTATATTAGTAAGTGCCATCCAGTTGTCTTACAAACACAATGATCAACAGTTCCCAGAAAGTGGCCATCCCCTTTAAGTTCAAGAAAGAGCATAATTATTCTAGACACAAGGATTCCAGAGATAAATCTTCTCCTGTACTGTGCTGTTCAGACATTTCTAGTTCTAAGGATGAAAGGAGGTAAACCTCTTTTTCCTTTTCGAGATGTGGATCAGCTATTAAAAGCAATTAGGGCTACCATGAACATTGAAGACTCTTAGGAGGTTCGGGTCAGTTCAGGATCTAATGTTTGAGGGGTTGAAAGAAATAAAGGAAAGCTCCTTTTTCATTCATAGAAATGTGGTAGCGCCAGGGGCGGACTGGCCATGGACCCGACAGGGAAATTTCCCAGTGGGCCAATGCCCATGAGTAGGGTTGAGCGAACTTTAGGATTTTCGGACCCCGGACCCGAACCCAAACATTTCCGTAAAAGTTCGGGTTCGGTGTTCGGCGCTTTCTTGGCGCTTTTTGAAAGTCTGCACAGCAGCCAATCAACAAGCATCATACTACTTGCCCCAAGAGGCCATCACAGCCATGCCTACTAATGGCATGGCTGTGATTGGCCAGAGCAGCATGTGACCCAGGCTCTATATAAGCTTGAGTCACATAGCGCTGCACGTCACTCTGCTGTTACAAGTGTAGGGAGAGGATGCTGCTGGACTTGTGATTTCAGGAAGAAAATAGGAGAGAATCTAACTCAGCGATCTACAGACAAATAGATGTGTGAGTGCAGGGAATTATCGTTTTACCCTGCCCTGAGCTCATTGACCAAAAAATATTAACTTTTAGAATTCTGTTAGTTAGGTGGGTGGCGGTGGCAGCGGCCATTTTATGCATGCTTAGTGCACCAGCACTGCATCTGAGCTTTTGGGACATTGCAAATCAGTATTTGAAATACAGCCATTTTGTGCAAATATATATTTACTACAGGGCTACAGAGGTTCAGGCCCTCTGAGATACTACCTCTACATACAGGGGTTTGAATTAGGCATTTGAAATACAGCTATTTGAAATACAGCCATTTTGTGCAAAGATATATTTACTACAGGGCTACAGAGGTTCAGGCCCTCTGAGATACTACCTCTACATACAGGGGTTTGAATTAGGCATTTGAAATACAGCCTTTTTGTGCAAAGATATATTTACTGCAGACCTACAGAGGTTCAGGCCCTCTGAGATACTACCTCTACATACAGGGGTTTGAATTAGGCATTTGAAATACAGCCATTTAAAATACAGCCTTTTTGTGCAAAGATATATTTATTTCAGGCCTACAGAGGTTCAGGCCCTGTGAGATACCACCTCTACGTACAGGGGTTGGAATTAGGCATTTGAAATACAGCCATTTTGTGCAAAGATATATTTACTTCAGGCCTACAGAGGTTCAGGCCCTCTGAGATACTACCTCTACATACAGGGGTTTTCATTAGGCTTTTGAAATACAGCCATTTTGTGCAAAGATATATTTACTGCAGGCCTACAGAGGTTCAGGCCCTGTGAGATACCACCTCTACATACAGGGGTTTGAATTAGGCATTTGAAATACAGCCATTTTGTGCAAAGATATATTTACTTCAGGCCTACAGAGGTTCAGGCCCTCTGAGATACTACCTCTACATACAGGGGTTTGAATTAGGCATTTGAAATACAGCCATTTTGTGCAAAGATATATTTACTTCAGGCCTACAGAGGTTCAGGCCCTGTGAGATACCACCTCTACATACAGGGGTTTGAATTAGGCATTTGAAATACAGCCATTTTGTGCAAAGATATATTTACTTCAGGCCTACAGAGGTACAGGCCCTCTGAGATACTACCTCTACATACAGGGGTTTGAATTAGGCATTTGAAATACAGCCATTTTTGGCAAAAAAATCTTTTATTGAGGCCTAGTCTGTTTCAGGCCGTGTGAGACCCTTTACATACTGTCGTTCTATTCTACTATTAGTTAAACACCCATTTAGGGCAAAAAATGAGGAGAGCGTCAAATAAGGGACGTGGCCCAGGTTGTGGTGCTGCTGGTGGAGCTCCTGTTGCAGGGAGAGGACGTGGTCGATCTGTGCCAGCTACACGCACAAGTGAAAACCTTTCCTCAGGTGCGAGTAGGCGACAAAACTTGCAGCGGTATTTGATCAGGTGTAATGCTGCTCCACGAATGAAGAGGCCTGAACAAGAACAGGCGATAGTAGATTGGGTTGCTGACAGTGGATCCAGTTACTTCACATTGTCTCCCACCAGTCTCCTGCTGAAAGATCACAGTTGGCACCTGCAGCCGATGTCCATCAGTCTTTCACCACACCCCCTTGCAAATCAGCCAAGCAGTCTGAGCCTTAAGTCATGCAGCAGTCTCTTCTGCTTTTTGATGACTCTGTTAGCAGAGTTTCCCAGGGCTATCCACCTAGCCGTGCCCCAGAAGTGGAAGAGATTGAGTGCACCGATGCCCAACTACCTATTTTTCAAGATGAGTACATGGGAGGACCATTGCAGCACGTCTCGGATGATGACAAAACACAGGTGCCAACTGCAGGGGCTTTCGAAAGTGTGCAGATCGACAACCAAGTCAGGGGTGAAGACTGGGTGGAAGATGATGTGGAGGACGATGAGGTCCTCGACCCCATATGGAATCAAGGTCATGCGAGTGACCGATGTATTTCGGAGGAAGAGGCGGTGGTCGCACAGAGCCAGGGAGCAAAAGCGGAGTGACCGTACGCCTCCGAGTGCCCACCACAGCAGGGGACCGAGCACACCAAAGCCAGCTCCAAGGGGTTCCTGTCACGGCTGGCAGTGGGGGGAACCCCCAGCCGTGCGGTACCCGTAGATGTTGGGTCGCTGCAAGGCCAGGACCACAGGATCAGGGAGCAGGTCACCTCCTAAAGTCTCCCTGATCTGACCCTAACTCCTAACCTGCATGGGCCGACCTTTAGGGTAGGAGGACCCATGCGCAGGAACCTCGGGTCCCTACTATCCCTCCGCAGGTCCCTAGGCTAGGAGCTGGATAGACTACCTGTTCCTCCAGAACACGGAGGAACAGGAGCCTAGAAAGGCCAAGCTGGTAATAAGGGGAATCCAATACCACTTATGGCAGTGGCAGGTATGTGGAACTACAACCTCACCTACCTGCCACAAACACACCGCCCGGAACCCATGCAAAAGTGCTGTCTGTCTACAACAACAGAAAAGACAACAGCACACACCATACATCACACAGGGAACCATAAGGTGCAACAAGCCAGCAACCACATACACATACACATAAACATAACATCAGACAAGGTAACAAAGGTTTTACTAACAAGGTTTTATGACCAGAAGGATGGTCCTCACCAGGCAGATGGAGGAGACAGGAGGCTGCTCCAGCCAGCATGGCTGAGAGCAACCTACTGAAGCCTGCAAGAGACTCAGGCTATATAGGCCAAAAGGCCACACCCACCAGTCAACCACACCCAGTGACAACACACACACTGGGAAGGGAGTTAACCCTTCCTACACCACAGAAGGGAAAACACCAACTTAAAGGGGAATAGCACACACACTCACTCACCTGTCACCGCTGGCAACGGCATGCGTGGCCACCGTGTCCTGCAGAACAACCAGCAGGCAGAGACCCTGCCACCACATGCACAACACCAGACGTTGCCGCGGACAACCGCAGGTGAAGGGAGGTGTCCAAGTGCATACAACCTCGTGCACAACAAACAGACAAAGGGAGTGCACACAAACACAGACGAAGGACGTGCACACCAAAACACGTTGCCAAGGGCAACCGCACGCATGCCTGTTATTCGCGGCAACCGCACCTGAGGCAAACCACTAAGTGCCCCCAGCTGCGGTTGCGACAACACCAGACCGCGGATAACTGCATGCGGCTCCCAAGGAGTCACGACCATGACCAGGGGTCGTGACAGTTCCCTGGCGTGGCAGTTCTTCAGACAATGTGCTGACGACAAGACACGAGTGGTTTGCACGCTGTGCAATCAGAGCCTGAAGCGAGGCATAAACGTTCTCAACCTGAGCACAACCTGCATGACCAGGCATTTAAGTGCAAAGCACTCCTGCTTCCTCTTCTGCTGCAGTCGCGGCCTCTTTATCCACCTCTGGAGTGACAGTGCCACCTGCCGGCAACACCAACACCTGGGTCACCAAGCATCTCCACAATGTCCCACGGAAGCGTTCAGCTCTCCATCTCCCAAACGCTGGAGAGGAAGAGAAAGTACCCCCCTACCCACCCACGATCCCTAGCCCTGAATGCCAGCATTTTTTCTAAATTACTGGCCTTTGAAATGCTATCATTCCGTCTGGTGGAGACGGATAGTTTTAAAGGCCTTATGGCGGTGGCTGTCCCACAGTACGTCGTGCCCACTACTTTTCAAGGCGAGCCATCCCTTCCCTTCACAACCAAGTAGGGGCCAAAATCAGGTGTGCACTGTGCAACGCCATCTGTGGCAAGGTGCACCTGACTACGGATACGTGGACCAGTAAGCACGGTCAGGGCCGTTATATCTCCATAACAGCACACTGGGTAAATGCAGTGACAGTTGGGCCTGAGGCGGATGGCAGTTTGGCGCATGTCCTTCCACCACTGAGGATTGCAGGGCGCTTCAGTTTGCCTCCTGTTGCTTCCTCCTCCTACTCTGCTTCCTCATCCTCTACCAGCTCCTCATCCAGTCAGCGTAACACCTTCACCACCAACTTCAGCACAGCCAGGGGTAAACGACAGCAGGCAGTTTTAAAACGTATCTGTTTGGGGGACAAACCCCACACCGCGCAGGAGCTGTGGAAGGGCCTTGAACAACAGACCGATGAGTGGTTTGTGCCAGTCAGCCCCAAGCCCGGCCTGGTGGTGTGCGATAATGGGTGAAATCTCGTAGCAGCTCTGGGACTAGCCGGTTTGACACACATCCCTTGCCTGGCACATGTGCTGAATTTGGTGGTGCAGACATTCCTTAAAAATTACCATGTCAGAGCTGCTGCATAAAGTGTGGGCCGTCTGTGCGCGCTTTCAGTGTTCTCACCCTGCTGCTGCTAGCCTGTCAGCGCTGCAGTGTAACTTCGGCCTTCTCGCTCACCGCCTCATATGCGACGTGCCCACAAGGTGGAACTCCACCTTGCACATGCTGGCCAGACTGTACGAGCAGCAGCAGGTGATAGTGGAGTTTCAGCTGCAGCACGCACGGGTGAGTCACTCGGCGGAACAGCACCACTTCACCACCAATGACTGGGCCTCCATGCGAGACCTGTGTTCCTTGTTGTACTGTTTCAAGTACTCCACCAACATGGCCAGTGCCGATAACGCTGTTCTCAGCGTTACTATCCCACTTCAATGCCTCCTTGAAAAAAAAGTCCTGGCGATGATGGAAGAGGATGTGGCACAGGAGGAGGAGGAGGAAGAGGGATCATTTCATAGGGTTTACGGCCAGTCATTCCCAAGTGGCTCCGAGGGTGGGTTCCTGCCCCCACAAACCCAAGGTACACAATTGTCCAGCCAGGCCACAGTTCTGGAGGATGACGAGGTGGAGGATGAGGAGGAACCATGTTCACAGCACAGTGGCACCCAGAGCAGCTCATGGCCATCACTGGTGCGTGGATGGTGGGATACAGAGGACATAGACGATATACGATACTTTTCGTTGCCTCTGGGCAGCCTGGCAAACATAAGCGATTACATGCTGCAGTGTCTCCGCAACAACCGCCGAGTTGCCCACATTCTAACTTGTGCTGATTACTGGGTGGCCACTCTGCTGGATCCCCGTTACAAGGACAACGTACTGTCCTTAACCCCTTAGTGACCAAGCCTGTTTGGGCCTTTATGACCAAGCGTTTTTCTTCCTTTTTTCATCGTCGCGTTCCAAGAGCTATAACTTTTTTATTTTTTCGTCTATATAGCTTTATGAGGGCTTGTTTTTTACGGGACAAGTTGTAGTTTTTAATGGAACCATTTTTGGGTACACAGAACTTTCTGATTAACTTTTATTAACTCTTTCTGGGAGGGAGATGGGGGAAAAGAGCAATACTGCTACTGTGTTTTTACATTATAAATTTTACGGCGTTCATTTTTCGGTACAAATAACATAATATCTTTATTCTCTGGGTCAGTACGATTACAGTGATACTAAATACTTATAATTTTTTTTACGTTTTACTACTTTTTTTCCAATAAAACCCCTTTTATTAACCAAAAAAATGATTTTGCATTGCCACTTCACAAGACCCATAACTTTTTTTTTCTTTTTCTATGGAGTTGTGTGAGGGCTTGATTTTTAAGGGACAACTTGTATTTTTCATTGGTATCATTTTGGAGTAAATGGCGCTTTTTGATCGCTTGTTATTACGTTTTTTTCGGTGGAAACTAAGAATAAATTAGAAATTCTTTCTTTTTTTTATTTTTATTTTTTACGGCGTTCACCATAGGGGATAATTTATGTAATATTTATGTAGTCCGGGTCGTTACGGACGCGGCAATACCAAACATATGGGGGATATTTTCTTTTTGCAATTTTTTTCATTGAAAAGCGTATTTTCAATGAAAAAAAAAGCATATTTTTTTATTTTATGGAATTTTTTTTATTTAATAAATGTGTATTTATTTATTTATTTTTTTACTACTTAAAAGTCCCACAAGGGGACTATAATATACAGTATTTTGATTGTTTTCAAAATGTAATGCATTATCTCTATAAGGCATTACATTTCAATAGCATTTCAATAGCGATGCTATTCAAACCTTGACCAGCAGGTGGCGCCAGAGAGGCACGGCCTGCTGGAAATAACTGAAGACAGGCTCGGGGCCCTGATCGGAAGTGAGGTAAGCTTCCGAACACATCAGCACCCCGCGATCTTATTTTCGGGGTGCTGATGGGAGACAGAGGGAGTCCGCTCCCTCTGTCACCACTTTACATGCAGCGGGCGCCATTGCGCCCGGCATGTAAAGGGTTAAACAGCCCGGATCGGCACTCCTGCCGGTCCGGGCTGTTAGAGCAGGGTCCCGGCTCTCATGTGAGAGCCGGGTCCGTGCTCCCCGCTGCACGGGGGAGCCGTGCAGCGCTTAGACCGGGCCGCCGTAAAAACGCGGCAGCCCAGCCTAAGGCCCCTTAGTGACCGCCGTAAAAACACGTATGGGTGGTCACTAAGGGGTTAATTCTGTCACTGGAGCGTGATCGTAAGATGCGCGAGTACAAGCGCACGCTGGTAGACACGCTGTTAGTGGCATTCCCACCTGACAGTGGGGGCACAGTGGAAGCACAAGGCAAAGGCAGAGGACGAGGAAGAGGTCACCAACGCAGCTGGGGCACCGCCAGCACCTCAGAAGTCAGGGTTAACATGACCGAAATGTGGAAAAGCTTTGTCAGCACGCCACAACAACCAGCACCACCAGCTGATATGGAACATCTTAGCAGGAGGCAGCATTTCACCAACATGGTGGAGCAGTATGTTCGCACACTCCTACATGTACTGAATGACGGGTCTGGCCCCTTCAACTTCTGGGTCTCCAAATTGGGCACATGGCCTAAGCTTGCCCTTTACGCCTTGGAGGTGCTGTCCTGCCCTGCAGCCAGAGTATTATCTGAACGTGTGTTTAGCACGGCAGGGGGCGTCATCACAGACAAGCGCAGTCGCCTGTCCACAGCCAATGTGGACAAGCTTACGTTCGTTTAAATGAACCAGGCATGGATCCCTCAGGACTTGTCCGTACCTTGTGCAGAATAGACATGTATACCGGCACTAAGCAGCCATTGATATACTGCAGCACAATTGCTCATGTTTGTATTTTGGATATTTCACACTCTTTTGGAGTGTACCTTAATTTTACAAAATTAAATTAAAACCAAAAACCTGTGTTGGCTATCTCGTCCTCTTCCACCGTCGCTTCCACCTACTCCGCTACATCCACTGCAAATTTTTGGGTGTATAGTAACACTGCTATACCTAGTAGGCCGGTTAAAAAAAACTAATAAAAAATTGTCATTAACATTTTCAGGTGAAATTAACCAATTTTTGGGTGTATAGTACCACTGCTATACCTATTAGACCAGTAAAAAAAATATAACATTTGTCAGTTACATTTTATGGTCAAATTCACCAATTTTTGGGTGTAATATACCCCTCCTCTTCCTAGTTGACAGCTTAATAAATTTCAATAATATTTATTTTACATTTTCGGGTGACAATAAACAATTGTTTTCTGTCATAGACCCCTGCTCTACCAAGTAGACAGGTTAATTAATTTCTGTAATTTTTCTGTTACATTCTCGGGTTGACATCATACAATTTTAGACGTGAATAAACCCCTGCTCTGCATAGTGACAGGGAATAAAATTTCTGAAATGCTTCTTTAATTGATGCGCGCCACCTCCTTTGATTTAATGCTTAAACTTAAACAAGTTGTACCACATTTAAGCTTCAATACTTTGTCCCACATTTCCGCTATAGTCTTTTGGCCAACATTTGCACCTCAATAGCTTTTCCCACATTTCTTCTTGATCCCAATTTTTTCAAATAAATTTATCTCCCTTAAATTTGGTCTCTTTTTCTCACACTCCCTCTCCGGCCTGGAACCCTTATTCCCCGCCACCCATAATCACCATGGTAGGCGCATAAAAGAACATCGAAAGTTTAAAGATCAGATATCAAATTGGATAGTGAACATCACGGAGATGTGCGACATGGTTGGTGGGGCAGTAAGTATGCACACGCCTACACAAACTAACTGACAGGGGTCAGCCCCTGCAACTTCTGGGTCTCCAAATTGGGCACGTGGCCTGAGCTTGCTCTTTACGCCTTGGAGGTGCTGGCCTGCCCTGTAGCTGGTGTATTGTCTGAACGTGTGTTTATCACGACTAGAGGGGGCTATCACAGGTTATATTTCCCAATGTTTTGGGGTGTTACCCTAATTTAAAAAAATAAAAATAAATTTTAAAACAAAAAGAAGTGTATGCTACCTCCTTCTCCTCCACTTCCACCTGCGCTGCCACATCCACCGCCTCCTCAACCTCCTACTCCATATGGACCTGGTCCTCCTAGATCAAGATTATTATTTTTTATTTTTACGTATTTTATGTTAGTTAAAGTCATTTCCCTATCCACATTTGTTTGCAGAGCACTTGCCATGCTCTTAACCACAGTTTGACGACATTTGCAGCCCTCTAGCCCTTTCCAGGACATTTTTACAGCCATTTTAGTGCTCAAAAGTTCGGGTCCCCATTGACTTCAATGGGGTTCAGGGTCAAGTTCGGGTCCCGAACTCTAACTTTTTTCCGAAGTTCAGCCAAATCCGTTGAAACTGAACATCCAGGTGTCCGCTCAACTCTAATTAGAACCTTATACTGAACTAGTTATATATGTGTTTACTCAGATATACCACTCAGAGAGATCATAAAGTGCTTAAAGGGGTTATCCAAGTTATTTTTTTGTTCTTTCTATGTTCCTAACTAAGCAAATGTAACAGCTTTCCAATTCACTCACTTTATCTCCAGTGGCTGGGTTCTCAGATTTCACTGAGAGTCACATGATCTGTGATGTCAGCTTCTCTCTGCTCTGATAAAGGTTGTTTACAATGCTGTAAACAGACATCACTGTGCTGGCCATGCCCCCTTCACTGCTGTCTGCTCTCTCTCTAAGATTCTTAACCCCTTCACATACTGGCTAGCTGCAGCAGGCAGTGAGGAGACAATTCTGGGCACATGATCTGAAAGACTAGAGAGAGCATTGCACAAGAAGGTAGGGGGAAGATCCTGTGTGTATTAGCAGTGTCATTATACAGGTGGGACTTGTAGTTCTACACTTACAAGTTGCTGTTGATTCTCCCAGCACTCGGGGCAGCTCTTGTATCCACTCCCTTAACAGTCTAATTATACAGCTGGGACTTGTAGTCCTACACATACAACATGCTGCAGAGTCTCCCAGCAGGCAGACATATCACTCGGGGCAGCTCTTGTATACACTCCCTTAGCAGAGTGGGGAAGGGGCAGAGATTGTTTTTATTGCATGTAAACAAAGGACCAGAAAAGAACCAGGGGAATGAGGAAATATATATATATATTTTTTTTACATAAAACTTGCTTAGCTCAGTTATATATTGCTGCCCATCAGATTTTGAGTGCTATATAATTTTTTTTTCATAACTCGGACAATCCATTTAAATAACTTAAAGTGAGAGTACAGATACCGAAGAGAGAAATATATCCACCATTTTCTGTTGAATGACAAGATTAAACAGTTGAACCACCATCTTATGCATACCGCCATTTTATGATACTTTATTCAACATGTGTTTTGTACATGGACTATCTGCTGCGGAGGCGGCAGTGTTATATATGAAGAAAAGTTTAAGTTAATAAAGAAGTTATTTGGTGTACTCCTTAAACCTAATGCTTCTATAGAACAGCTCTAGAGGAATTGCAGAGTAATAGACAGTCTGGTTAGACTAAAAGTCAGAGATACCAAAATTCTTCTAATGCCACAGGGCAAAAGGCACTTCATAGTGCTGCGCCTGCCACAGGCTCGACCCGTGTAGTGTGGATTGTTTCTTCATTCAGATGCATGGTAAGTTTCGTGTTAGGGTTAGAACTGATGCACACACTGACTTCTTTAGGTCAGGGGAGAGACTTTGGGGTGTCTGAATGAGGCTCATTGGTGTCGGAGGGAGTGTGGCGCATATTAACTTTGACGTTCACAGTACGTTCTCAACACATCTGATGCAGACTATTGGAGAATGTGGGAACCATGGTAGCTTTGTTTTCTTTGGATTAATATGCTCTGTAGACTTCGGGTTCTTAGGGGGTGATTTCAGGGGTTGTTGGTAACCTGCAGGGTGATTTTGGGGATAGAGGATGAAGAGTATAGTGGCACATGTCGACTTTGGGCCACCTGGATGGGGGGGCATGGTGACTTTAAGGGCCTGATTGAGGTGTGGGAGGGGCTGAGTGAGGAGCATGGTGACTTTTAGCAGCCTGAGTGATGGGCGCAGTGACTTTGGGGTGCCTAGGTGAGGGGCATAGTAACTTTGGGCCCTGGGTAAGGCGTATGTCCACTCTGGTTACCTGGGTGAGGGCATGCAACTTTAGGTGACTTTTGAGGGGCGACTTTGGGGGTCCGTTGAGGGTAAGGTGACTTTTGGGGTCCTGTGCCTATTTTTAAAAAACTTTTTTTCTCTTTAATTTTTTTACCTCACGAATATGAAGACTTCTCAGGATTTAACATATGGAAAAGGTCCATCTGGGGTATGGGGAAATAGCCATTGCTGTGTGATTTAGGGCTCATGCACATGACCGTATATATTTTTGGATCCGCAAAAAATACGGATGATGCCCGTGTGCATTCCGTATTTTGCAGAACGGAACAGCTGCCCCCTAATAGAACAGTACTATCCTTGTCCGTAATGCGGACAATAATAGGACATGTTCTATTTTTTTGCGGAACGGAAATACGGACATACGGAATCGGAATGCACATAGAGTAACTTCTGTTTTTTTGCAGACCCATTGAAATGAATGGTTCCGCAACAGAAACGGAAAGAAAATACGTTTGTGTGCATGAGCCCTTAGCTAGGTACCATAACCCCAGCAATATGAAAACCTCTCAGTAGATAACACATGGAGTCATCACTAAAAAGGACCTCACCAATATGAAACATTCTTAGTATGTAAAAAAAATAGAAAAGGTCCTTTTGTGGTATGGAAAATAGCCATTTCTAAGTGCCTTGAAGAAGTATTTTTACCCTCTGAACTTCTTCACATTACACTTACAAACTTAAATTTATTTTATTGGCATTTTATGTGATATACCAACACAAAGTGCCAAGTATGTGTGAAGTGAAAATAAAATGATGCATGGTGTAACAGATCTCCTGGCACCCCGACCGGGTACCTCCGTTGATAGATGCTCCTAGTGCTTTCCGAGGACTCCAAGCACTCCACTTGACACCGTACGCACTGCAGACCCCACGAACCGCCAAAGCTTGGTTGAGGTCTCACTGTCTCCTACCCACCCTTGGACCTACGACAAGGCTGCAGTGGGTGAACCTCTCCTAAAACCAGAGAGCAGGAACAGCTCTTACGAGAGCTAGTAGTTATGCCAGGGGAGTATAGCAAATCTTCAGCGTATAGCAATCCCCCAGTGTTGATCAGTTACCCAAACACCAGCCTCAACATGATGAAGGATAAAACAGGCACACTTTATTGAGGGCTACCCGCGCGTATTTATGCAGGTCCCCATCTGGTGGACACGCCCCTAGGGGACCAGATGGAAGACTGTGACACAGGACAGATATGCAGCAATTCAGGATACACAGACACAATACATCCCCACAATGCATCATGGTTTCCTCCTCTCTGCCCTGGAGACACCCGAGGAGTAATTCAATTATCTCTCAGGACTAAGGGAAATTGCCAATACACATGTGGGGACAACAGGACAGAAATCACCATTTAAACATACAATGTCACAACCCTTACAGTAAACACAGACATTTAACATATCCCCAGATAGCTCAAGTCTGAGTGCATATTATTAGGTGAATGGCACTCAGACTACACGCATACAATAAAATGAGCTATCTGGGTACCCTCACATAACATAAAATACAATTCCAAAGACAGATTTAACCACTTCAACCCCGCTAGCTGAAACCCCCTTAATGACCAGGCCACTTTTTACACTTCGGCACTACACTACTTTCATCGTTTATTGCTCGGTCATGCAACTTAGCACCCAAATGAATTTTACCTCCTTTTCTTCTCACTAATAGAGCTTTCAATTGGTGGTATTTCATTGCTGCTGACATTTTTACTTTTTTTGTTATTAATAAAAATTTAACGATTTTTTTGCAAAAAAACTTTCAGTTGTAAAATTTAGCAAAAAAAACAACATCCATATATACATTTTTTTGCTAAATTTATTGTTCTACATGTCTTTGATAAAAAAAAAAATGTTTGGGTAAAAAAAAAATGGTTTGGGTAAAAGTTATAGCGTTTACAAACTATGGTACAAAAATGTGAATTTTCGCTTTTTGAAGCAGCTCTGACTTTCTGAGCACCTGTCATGTTTCCTGAGGTTCTACAATGCCCAGACAGTACAAACACCCCACAAATGACCCCATTTCGGAAAGTAGACACCCTAAGGTATTCACTGATGGGCATAGTGAGTTCATAGAACTTTTTATTTTTTGTCACAAGTTAGCGGACAAAGTCTCATATTCCACTAACTTCTGACAAAAAATAAAAATGTCCATTAACTCACTATGCCCATCACAAAATACCTTGGGGTGTCTTCTTTCCAAAATGGGGTCACTTGTGGGGTAGTTATACTGCCCTGGCATTCTAGGGGCCCAGATGTGTGAGAAGAAGTTTGCAATCAAAATCTGTAAAAAATGACCGGTGAAATCCGAAAGGTGCACTTTGGAATGTGTGCCCCTTTGCCCATCTTGGCTGCAAAAAAGTGTCACACATCTGGTATCGCCGTACTCAGGAGAAGTTGGGGAATGTGTTTTGGGGTGTCATTTTACATATACCCATGCCGGATGAGATAAATATATTGGTCAAATGCCAACTTTGTATAAAAAAAATGGGAAAAGTTGTCTTTTGCCAAGATATTTCTCTCACCCAGCATGGGTATATGTAAGATGACACTCCAAAACACATTCCCCAACTTCTCCTGAGTACGGCGATACCAGATGTGTGAAACTTTTTTGCAGCCAAGGTGGGCAAAGGGGCACACATTCCAGAGAGCACCTTTCGGATTTCACAGGCCATTTTCTACACATTTTGATTGCAAACTACTTACCACACATTTGGGCCCCTAGAATGCCAGGGCAGTATAACTACCCCACAAGTGACCCCATTTTGGAAAGAAGACACACCAAGGTATTCCGTGAGGGGCATGGCGAGTTCCTAGAATTTTTTATTTTATGTCACAAGTTAGCGGAAAATGATGATTTTTTTTTTTCTTACAAAGTCTCATATTCCACTAACTTGTGACAAAAAATAAAAACTTCCATTAACTCACTATGCCCATCACAAAATACCTTGGGGTGTCTTCTTTCCAAAATGGGGTCACTTGTGGGGTATACTGCCCTGGCATTCTAGGGGCCCAGATGTGTGAGAAGAAGTTTGCAATCAAAATCTGTAAAAAATTACCGGAGAAATCCGAAAGGTGCACTTTGGAATGTGTGCCCCTTTGCCCACCTTTGCTGCAAAAAAGTGTCACACATCTGGTATCGCCGTACTCGGGAGAAGTTGGGGAATGTGTTTTGGGGTGTCATTTTACATATACCCATGCTGGGTGAGAGAAATATCTCGGCAAAAGACAACTTTTCAATTTTTTTTTATACAGAGTTGGCATTTGACCAAGATATTTATCTCACCCAGCATGGGTATATGTAAAATGACACCCCAAAACACATTCCCCAACTTCTCCTGAGTACGGCGATACCACATGTGTGACACTTTTTTGCAGACTAGATGCGCAAAGCGGCCCAAATTCCTTTTAGGGGGGCATTTTTAGACATTTGGATTCCAGACTTCTTCTCACGCTTTAGGGCCCCTAAAAAGCCAGGGCAGTATAAATACCCCACATGTGACCCCACTTTGTAAAGAAGACACCCCAAGGTATTCAATGAGGGGCATGGCGAGTTCATAGAATTTTTTTTTGGGGCATAAGTTAGCGGAAATTGATTTTTTTTTTGTTTTTTCTCACAAAGTCTCACTTTCCGCTAACTTGGGACAAAAATTTCAATCTTTCATGGACTCAATATGCCCCTCACGGAATACCTTGGGGTGTCTTCTTTCCGAAATGGGGTCACATGTGGGGTATTTATACTGCCCTGGCATTTTAGGGGCCCTAAAGCGTGAGAAGAAGTCTGGAATATAAATGTCTAAAAAAATTTACGCATTTGGATTCCGTGAGGGGTATGGTGAGTTCATGTGAGATTTTATTTTTTGACACAAGTTAGTGGAATATGAGACTTTGTAAGAAAAAACGAACAAAAAAAAATAAAATATTTCCGCTAACTTGGGCCAAAAAAATGTCTGAATGGAGACTTACAGGGGGTGATCAATGACAGGGGGGTGATCAATGACAGGGGGGTGATCACCCATATAGACTCCCTGATCACCCCCCTGTCATTGATCACCCCCCTGTAATTCTCCATTCAGACGTCCGTATGATTTTTACGGATCCACGGATCGGATCCGCAAAACACATACGGACGTCTGAATGGAGCCTTACAGGGGGGGTGATCAATGACAGGGGGGTGATCAGGGAGTCTATATGGGTGATCACCCCCCTGTAAGGCTCCATTCAGACGTCCGTATGTGTTTTGCGGATCCGATCCATGGATCCGTAAAAATCATACGGACGTCTGAATGGAGCCTTACAGGGGGGTGATCAGTGACAGGGGGGTGATCAGGGATTGTATATGAGGTGATCACCCCCCTGTCATTGATCACCCCCCCGTAAGGCTCCATTCAGACGTCCGTATGTGTTTTGCGCATCCGATCCATGTATCCGTGGATCCGTAAAAATCATACGGACGTCTGAATGGAGCCTTACAGGGGGGTGATCAGGAAGTCTATATGGGTGATCACCCCCTTGTCATTGATCACCCACCTGTAAGGCTCCATTCAGACGTCCGTATGTGTTTTGCAGATCCGATCCATGTATCCGTGGATCCGTAAAAATCATACGGACGTCTGAATGGAGCCTTACAGGGGGGTGATCAATGACAGGGAAGTGATCAGGAAGTCTATATGCGTGATCACCCCCTTGTCATTGATCACCCCCCTGTAAGGCTCCATTCAGACGTCCGTATGTGTTTTGCGGATCCGATCCATGTATCCGTGGATCCGTAAAAATCATACGGACGTCTGAATGGAGCCTGACAGGGGGGTGATCAATGACAGGGGGGTGATCAGGAAGTCTATATGGGTGATCACCCCCTTGTCATTGATCACCCCCCTGTAAGGCTCCATTCAGACGTCCGTATGCGTTTTGCGGATCCGATCCATGTATCCGTAAAAATCATACGGACGTCTGAATGGAGCCTTACAGGGGGGTGATCAATGACAGGGGGGTGATCAGGGAGTCTGTCTGGGGTGATCAGTGGTTCATAAGGGGTTAATAAGTGACGGGGGGGGTGTAGTGTAGTTGTGTTTGGTGCTACTTTGCACAGCTACCTGTGTCCTCTGGTGGTTGATCCAAACAAAAGGGACCACCAGAGGACCAGGTAGCAGGTATATTAGATGCTGTTATCAAAACAGCGTCTAATATACCTGTTAGGGGTTAAAAAAAATCACATCTCCAGCCTGCCAGCGAACGATCGCCGCTGGCAGGCTGGAGATCCACTCGCTTACCTTCCGTTCCTGTGAGCGCGCGCACCTGTGTGCGCGCGTTCACGGGAAATCTCGGCTATCGCGGGAGGCTATCGCGTATATACGTCCACCCAGAAGAGCAGGGCCGCCGCCAGGACGCAATCCTGCGTACGGCGGTCCTGTAGCGGTTAAGCTGTGCGGCCGGTCTTTCTTCTCCTTTAAAGTTAGTATGGGCCATAATCCTGAGGCAAGAGGCTGGTATGCAGGCCCCTCTAAAACTCAGTGGCGAGGTTGGTTTCGCCACACACATGCTTTTAATTATTTTTTTTTATAAATTCTAATATGAGTGTGGCATTCATTTGTACTCACCCCTTTGTGCTCTGATAACCCTAAATTTCAAATACAGTGTGACCAACTACCTTCAGAAGTCAAATTAGTAAAGTGTCCACCTGTGTGTAATATATTCTCAGTATAACTACAGCTGTTCTGTGAGGTTTGTTAGAGAACATTAGTGATCAAACAGAATATTGAAAACCAAGGAACACACCAGACAGGTCAAGGATAAAGTTGAAGAAAGGAAAATGGGGCTGAGCGTGATAGCAAGCACAGTCGCTATTCAATGTAAGGCGCTGTGCTTGGTAAGCTGGAAGAAGGCTGCGGCGCTCACAGAAGCACCGGTGCCTTCTCAAACAGGTGATGAGAGGGGGTCCCTGGTATCATAACCTGTCACAGGTTAAGGGGAAGGGAAAATACCAAATAGACACCACAACGAATAGACAACAATCTAGGCCTCAAAAGCTAAGGAAGAGGGGTGGTGACCCCCTAGTAATCCCTAGGCCTTTCCCTAACTCCTGCCAGTTTGAGCAGATCCTGATGGTGGAAATACTCATACACCGAATACCTAAAGCTCTGCTAAAACTGACGAACCCCATGATAGGTAGCAGGGGATGAGACAGCTGGTTCCTTCCAGAATGAAGGAACCCGGGTCTCCCTGAGGCCTAGAAACAACACACACCAGATAATAAGAAACAGCGAAGGCAACAAGTACTAAGCTTAGAGATGTATGGAGCAGCAGGCGATCCAAGACAAACCAGCACCAGCAACTCCAAGCAGAAACTATCAACCACACGGTCAGAAATGTGAGGCGGATCTAAATAATGCCTCATCACTGATAACGAGCGGCACCTGAGGAGAGGTGAGATCCTGCGAAATAACAACATACATAGAGGAAAACAGAGAGACCTGTCAGACCTACCTCACATGTAGCAAGTCTATCCGATCTTCTCACCTCTCTCACAGGAGCGACCGTGACATAACCCCACCGATCAGATATTCATCAGTATCAAAATCTGTGATTTTGTTTAGGGCTCATTCACATGGCCGTTGCCCCTTTGTTGCTGTATTGCAGCCCGTATATGGCGGTAACACAATACACGGGGAACCGGCCCTGTGCATTTTGCATCCCGGATGCAGACCCATTCACTTGAATGGGTCCGCAAATCTGGTGCAGAACGGAACCCTACGGAAGCACTACAAAGTGCCTCCGTGGGTTCCGTTCTGTGCCTCCGCACCGCAAAAAGATAGAACTTGCTCTATCTTTTTGTGAAACGAGCGGATCGCGGACCCCATTCAAGTGAATGGGGTTGCGATCCGCATGCAGCAGCCCCACGGCCAGTGCCCGTGTGTTGCGGACCGCAATTTGCGGTCCACAGAGGGGCAACGTTCGTGTGAACAAGCCCTTAGTTTGTAGTATATGCTTGAGGGAGTGGCACCTTCAAGTGTGAATGCTCTCCTATTTTATCCTGGGTACATATAGGTGTGCTTGCTCCTCCTCTCATTGGTTGCTGGATGCACATGGAGGAGACTAGTAGCAGTTCACTATATGTGCAGGGTCTGCTTTCCTGAACATAGATGCCAAACGGCATAGGTAGGTTTAGCATAGGACCTGCCTGACTGAGACCACCTTGGTGGGGGTAGGAAGGCACAGATGTGTTTTGATCAAAATATATTGGCTAACAGTTTCAGAATTTTAATATATCAGATTGAGGGCTTAGTCTATATATAATGCTTGCATATATTTTGTTAGTGCATTATTATTATTTTTTTGTGATTTTTTTTTTTCCATAAATGTAGCCATGGACATCCGCATATTTATTTATCATATCATGCAGAATGTTTTTATCTTTGTTTTTTAGCTTTTTTCTGTGATTTTTGTTTAGTATCAAAATCTCGGAAAACCCTTTTAAACATAAGGAGTAAAATGAAAAAAAAAAATGTAAAAATATAATTTTCTACCTTTCATATGTTCTACTTTATTGCGAAAAACTAACTGTAACTGACCCCAGGACACAAAAGGTTTAGGAACTTTAAGATAACAGACAGGTCCTAACAGAGGATGGGATTAAGCCAATTCACTGTGAAGCACCTAAATACCATCATAGTACGTGACCTGACAAACCAGGGGCATAAATGGTCTCTAAATCCCTACAGGTGATGGGTAATAGACCCCTTTCTGTAGAATTGGCTATTTCTCAGTGCGCCTGAAGTTAGTTTCTTATTTGGACATTTTTTTTTTATTCAAATCATTTGTATATCTTTTTTTAGGAATTTTTAGAACTAATTTCCAGTAATGAAACAAGTTGCAGTGAGCGGGCAAGGGAAATCAGTTGAAAGCGGCATGAAAACAGAAATGACTGGTACAAAAATGGGCATCAAAGTGAACACAAAAATGGGATTTAGGGCCGCTTCA
This sequence comes from Bufo gargarizans, assembly GCF_014858855.1. Taxonomy (NCBI): domain Eukaryota; kingdom Metazoa; phylum Chordata; class Amphibia; order Anura; family Bufonidae; genus Bufo; species Bufo gargarizans. The sequence goes on from NW_025334290.1 coordinate 24,213, forward strand.
CACGAGCGGATGCCGTGCGTGGCATCCGCTCCGTGAAAGAGTGCCAAGACCCGCTGCAGACTGCAGAGGCACGGAGCAGTAACATGACTGTTAATGCTCCGTGCCTCTCTGTGATCTCTTTACTTCGAAATCACAGTTGTCACTGTGATTTCGAAGTAAAGAGATCACAGAGAGGCACGGAGCATTAACAGTCATGTTACTGCTCCGTGCCTCTGCAGTCTGCAGCGGGTCTTGGCACTCTTTCACGGAGCGGATGCCACGCACGGCATCCGCTCGTGTGAAGCGGCCCTTAAAGGGTTAAATTAATTTGGGTTGCTGATCTTGCAATGCCGACATACAGAGGGTTGTTACCCTGCATTGTATGCAGTTGAGTTCAGCCTGGCAGGAAGAGGTTCTGGGCACAAGAACTGGCATCAAACTGGGCAGACACTTTTCATTGATTTGAAAAGGTTTGGTTGGGTTCACATTTGTGTTTTGCTTTACATTTCTTTCACTGAAGGAGCAGTGTGACGGTACTTTATGTTCACTTATCACGTTGATGCCAGCTGTACGTGAGGGTCGTATTTTTCACCGTGTGTTATGTGTATTGTCTGAATAGTCACAGTCTGGGCAGTAACCCACCCCCCTACTGGGTTATGACTGTGAGGGTCCATGCACGCAATACATTTAACACTATGAACCTCACCTAGAACTGGGATCAATATGAAAACGTGTCAAAACAACTAAACATAAACCACAAATGTGAACGCAAGCGAACCTGTTCAGTTCCGTAAAAAGTGTCCATCTGCCCACTTTAATGCCAGTTCCCGTGCCCAGTACCAGTTCGAGCCAGGCTGGTCTCAGCTGCATACGATGCTGGGCATCACCGCCTGTATGTTGGCAAAGCAAGATCAGTGGCCCAAATACATTTAACCCTTTAAACCCCACTCTTTTGTGCTCACTTTGATGCCCATTTGTGTGCCAGTTTTTTTCAATTTTAATGCCGCCTTCAAGACTGCTCACTGCAACTTTATTACTCCCAATAAGTTTATTACTGCCAATAAGTTTCTTGTTCACATCATACAAATGATGTGAACAAGAAAGCAGCTTCAGCCTGGTTATCTCCCATCACTGGTGAGCAGCAGATCCTTCGGCAAGATGGAGTTTAGCCAAATCACCCTGAGCTGGCTAAATACTACCACTATTCCGGACCTGACCACTAGGGGGCCAAGGCAGTAGGCGCGGGCTATGTCCCATCCCTGGTAAGGACCAGCTCAGACACCACCCTGGCAGGAGCCCCGCGCCATTCAGCCAAAATCTCGGCGTTGCGTACGTCATACTACGTGGGCGGGCACGAGTCGCCGGAAGTGACGTCAGCCCCTTAGACAGGAACTGTAGTCTTGTTTGAGTCTCTGGTGCTGTTATTGTGCCTGGAGGAAAGAGCGGCTCTCAGCACCGGACGTTCACCGGGGGACAGTTGCCAGCATGTCTGATCAGGTGAGGCAGCGGGGCGGGTGACCGGCTGTGCCCGCTGTGAGATGTGGAGAAGCAGGGGCCGAGGGTTGCGCTAGTGACGGGACATGCGCAGCTGCAGCTCGGCTTGTTTCTGTCCTTATGTAAGCGGGTGTGCGCCCGGACAGAAGCTCTTACGTAACGTCTGCCCGTACCCTGCTGTGTGCCCGGGGCAGAGGCCTGGTGCTGGTTGCCCTGCATCAGGCCTCCCCCTGAGCTAGAGAGCAGGGTAACCTAGTCACTCAGCCCCTGCGAGGAGAGCCATGATATAAGGGCTCTTCTCCCCACAGGCTGGGTGACAAGACAACCTACCTGTAGAGCCTGCAATGGCGACTTAAAGGGGTTTTCTGAGATTTTTATACTGATGACTAGTCTCGAGCGCATTGAGCTTTGGATCATTGATCCGAAGTCGATTCGTTTGTAAACTGTATTTGCTCCATGGAGACAAACGTCATTTCACCGGAAGTTGCGTGAGACTTCTGTGAATGTATTCAGTAATCATTTCTATATCTTTAAAAACCTCTTAAAACTAGGAATCCGAAGTCGGGCTCTCTAAGCCCTACTTTGGGTGAAACCAAGTTTGGCTTCGCGGAGCCAATACATTTTATTGTTGTACGGAGACAGCATTAAAATCAATGTTTTTGAACTAATCGACTTCAGATGGATGATCCGAAGCTTGATTTGCTCAACACTATGACTTATCCTCTGGATAGGTCATCAGCATCTGATCGGTGTGGGTCTGACACCCGGGACCCCCGCCGATCAGCTGAGAGAGAAGCCAACAGCACCCCTGTGAGCGCTGCGACCTTCTCTAAGCTTTTCCTAGGCCAATGACATCACATTCATCAGTCACGTGGCCTTAGTGCAGCTCAGCCCCATAGAAGTGAATTGGGCTGAGCAGGATACCAAGCATAACTGCTATACAGTGTACGGCGCTGTGCTTGGTGAGCTCTGAGAAGGCTGCGGGGCTCACAGGAGTGCCCTCTCATACAGCTGATTGGTGGGGGTCTGACACTCGGGACCCCGCCGATCAGATACTGATTACCTCAGAAAACCTTTCGGGGTCCTTTCACACATCCGCATCTGTTCAGCAATTTTGTGGAACAGGTGCGGATCCATTAATTTTTAATGGCGCCGGAATGTGCTATCTGCATTCGCGGGACCGCACTTCAGTTCCGGAAAAAAATAGAACATGTACTATTCTTGTCCGCAATTGCAGACAAGAAAAGGCATTTTCAATGAGTGCTGGCGTTGTGCGGTCCGCAAAATGTGGAATGCACATTGCCGGTGTCTGTTTTGCTGATCTGCAAAACACATATGCCCATGTGAGTGGAGTGGACCCTAATGGCCATCACCTAGCCATCCCAAATATAGAGCTAGCTAAGGTGTGACAGAAAGGAGTTCTTAAAGGGGTTGTCTGGTGGGATAGGAGCAGAATGGGTTAGGAAAAAAAAGCATCATCATCTCCAATCTGACACTTTCCGGGTCTCCACTGGTCTTCTGTTCCTCATTGAGCTGACAGGAACCTGAGTGAGATACCTCCTTAGCCAAATGCAGGTCACCACTGCGGCTGTTGACTGGTGGGGACCTAAAAGTCCTGAGTGTCGGAGCATCGGTGACCTGTTGAGCTTGTACAAAGCAGGCAGCGCTGCAGTGTAAAGCAGCTTCAGACTGGACCTCTGTTGAGGCAGGACCTGGATATTATAGCTGTGTCTTAAGAAGATGGAACAGTTGAGCATGAACCATGGGCAGTGACTTCTGTATATGACATCGCTGGAAATGTATTCAGTCTGAGAAATGCACTTCATATGAGGGAACAAGATGTAAACTAATTCTTGATGAAATGAGTTTGGTTGGAGCTGGTCATGTTAGCTCTCGTGTATTTGGCCTTGGCTACGCACAACCTCCGTATTGTATGGAGCTGTAACTGCACACACAAAGTTTTTGGAACCATACTGAACCCCTGTAGGAGCCCAGCAAAAAAATAAAAACCCGCAGGGAGCATTTCTTCTAGAGTACAATACCTCTATATAAGCATGGTGGCTCCGTGGTTAGGGCTGGTGCCTTGGATTCATATAATCTGCTTGGAGATTGTATGTTCTCCCTGTGTTTGCGGGTTTTCTTCCAGGTAATGTGGTTTCTTCCCAAAGATACTGATGGGGAACCTAGATTGTGATCCCCATTGGAGACAGCTTGATAATGTCTGTAAAGCGCTGCAGAATATGTTGGCGCTATATGCACTACTTGACTAAAATAAGTAGAAGGTGCCACACATAGGTAAACTATACAGCAACGCCTTACCTGAGGCTCTATGGTAGCGCAGGTTAAGTGCTGGACCTTTCTTGTGTATAGAGGATAGACTGAAGGGTGAAGGTTGAGGGGACCTTGGTTCGGTTATTCTCTAGAACAGTAGGGGTCCGAGATCTTGGATCCCTATCAGTCCTATTATAGAGTAAGGCTACTTTCACATTGGCGTTTCTGGGTCCGCTTGTGAGAGCCCTGAAACGGATCTCACAAGCGTCCCAAAACGGATCAGTTCAGTCCCAATGCATTCTGGATCTGTTCAGAATGCATCAATTTGGCTGCGTTTGGTCTCCGTTGCGCTTTTGAGGCGGTCACTAAAACCCAGCTTGCAGCGTTTTGGTGTCTGCCTGACGATGCGGAGCCAAACGGATCCGTCCTGACTTATAATGTAAGTCAATGGGGACGGATCCGTTTTTACTGACACAATATGGTGCAATTGACTTAGACTTTTTTTTTTATATATATATATTTTTTTTTTAATGAATAATGCAAACAGATATGTTATGAACGGATGCAAGCGACTGTATTATCGATACAAGACGGATCCGCACCGAACGCTGGTGTGAAAGTAGCTTAACCTGCTGATATACCATTACATTCTCTTTCTACATGGAAAGTATTGGCATAACATTAAAGGGATTTTCCAAGATTTAATTACTGATTATCTATTTTCAGGATAGGTGTGGGTCCAACACCCAGGACCCCTGCATATCAGCTGTTTGAGAAGGCACCGGTGCTTCTGTAGGCGCCGCTGCCATCTCATAGCTTTTCCTAGGCCATGGACATCATCGGTCACGTGACCTAGAGCAGCTCAGTCTCATAGAAGTGAATGAGGCTGAGCTGCCATACCAAGCACCGATGCTATACAATGTACGGCGCTGAGCTTGGTGACCACAGAGAATGCTGTGGCACTTACAGGAGCACAGGTACCTTCTCAAACAGCTGATCAGTGGAGGTCCCGAGTATCGCACCTCCACTGATCAGATACTGATGACCTATCCTGAGGACAGGTCATCAGTAATGAAATCTTGGAAAGCCTCTTTAAAGAGGACCTTTCATGGGTCTGAACATTGTTAGACAACTATCTGGACATGTAGCGCGGCGCCCAGGGATCTCTCTGCACTTACTATTATACCTGGGCGCAGCTCCGGCCCAGTTACCTTCTCCTGCGCTGTATGGTAACTGCTACTATCGGTAAACCAGGGAGGAGTCTGCCCTGTTTCTCTGTGGGCGTTTCTTCTCCCTGGCTGTAGTGCTGTCCAATCGCAGCGCAGAGCGTCACAGCCAGGGAGGTGTGTTTCTTCTTTTTTCTTTCTTTCTCCCTGTCTGTGAGCTCTGCTATTGGACAGCGCTACAGCCAGGGAGAAGGAACGCCCACAGAGAAACAGGGCACACTCCTCCCTGGTTTACCGATAGTAGCAATTACCATACAGCGCAGGAGAAGGTAACGGGGCCGGAGCGGCGCCCAGGGATATTAAGTGCAGAGAGATCCCTGGGCGCCGCGCTACATGTTCAGATAGTTATCTTAAAATGTTCGGACCCTCTTTAAATTTCACTGTTTGACCAGTCAAAAGCTTTAATTACCTTATAATTTAGAGTTTTGCCATTAATCTTTGCACACCAGCTAGCTGTTCCTGTGGAAAAATCCATGCTCTCCGCTGTTCCGTTCTAGCTTACTGCACTGGACTTCTGTCCCCTCATGTACACCGCTACAGCCACTAACTGGCCCTAGCAATAACGTGTCCCCAAGCAGCATGTCACTGCTGACTTGTGCCACTTGGCCAGTTTTTGGTAGTGCATGTGACCCTATCCATTCAGAAGTTGACAGACGGGAGCTGGAAGACCCGTGAACATAGCCAGGGAGCAGCTGAGGATGGATTTTACCACAGGTACTGCTGGCTGGTCATAAATGACCTGTTGTCCTCTACCAGGCCGCATCCGAACTCTGCACAGAGCATGACCACAAGCCGCACTGGTATGATCCACTTGCCAAACAGCATAGGAAATGCTACTAGGTCAGGTCCACTTCCATGGCTGGCAGTTGAAGTATTTTCTATGCCACCATGTCAGGTGCCTGATGCCAGTGCTGTTCAGTGGTTATGCTTGGTACATGCTTCAGCTGCAGACTCCTAGCCTTACATACATTTGGGATAAGGTCCCAATGTATACATTAAACATCCATAAGGCTACATTTGCTGAAAGTGGCCCCCTCGGCTTTAGTTGGGGTAGAATTGGTCAGCATACGTTCCCCTCAGTTGCATAGGAAAGCACAGCAGTGTGCACTTTTATAAAGGGCCACCACTAATAAACATATGTTTCTTTTTACATTGGGTGATGTATGTCGCTGTAGGGAAACGCATCTGAGTTAGGCTACTTTCACACTCGCGTTTTGTGCGGATCCGTCTTGTATCTGCACAGACGGATCCGCACCAATAATGCAAACGCTTGTATCCGTTCGTAACGGATCTGTTTGCATTATTCACAAAAAAGTCTGTAAAATTGATCCGTCTTGACTTACGTTGAAAGTCAATGGGGGACGGATCCGTTTTCAATTGCACCATATTGTCAGTGAAAAACGGATCCGTCCCCATTTACTTAGGCCTCATGCACACGGCCGTTGTTTTGCAGCCCCATTCACTTCAATGGGGCCGCAAAAGATGAGGACAGCACTCTGTGTGCTATCCGCATCCATTGCTCTGTTCCGTGGCCACGCAAAAAAAATAGAACATGTCCTATTCTTGTCCGTTTTGCGGACAAGAATAGGCATTTCTACAATGAGCCTTCCGTTCCCAAAAAAACGGCACGGTCGTGTGCATGTAGCCTTACGTTGTAAGTCAGGACGGATCCGTTTGACTCCGCATGGTCAGGCGGTCACCAAAACGCTGCAAGCTGAGTTTTAGTGACCGTCTAAAAAAACGCAATGGAGACCAAACGCAGCCAAACTGATGCATTCTGAATGGATCATTATCCATTCAGAATGCATTGGGGCTGAACTGATCCGTTTTGGGCCGCTTGTGAGAGCCCTGAAACGGATCTCACAAGCGGACCCAGAAACGTCAGTGTGAAAGTAGCCTTAAACGTTGGGAAATCGACATGGTACATACTGACGATGACTTCTCAGATGCAAATGTACATTTAGCCTAACTCCATGTGCCTGACAAAGAGCTTGAAGGGGCTGATGATATTTTGAGGAGTTTTTGGCAATACCCCTCCTGGCCAGACCCGCAAAAGGGAAGCTTTTTACCGCTGTGTCCCAGCTCCTTGGCTCCCTGCCTTGCCCCAGGACCTCTGCTGTCAGCATTCGCTTTGACACTCTTGCAGCCAATCACTGGCTGCAGCAGTGACCTGCTCCCCTTGTGTCATGTTAATTGATTACATGATGTAAGGGCTCTTTCACACTTGCGTTATTTTCTTCCGGCATAGAGTTCCGTCGTCGGGACTCTATGCCGGAAGAATCCTGATCAGGATTATCCCCATGCATTCTGAATGAAGTGAAATCCGTTCAGGATGCATCAGGATGTCTTCAGTTCAGGACCGGAACATTTTTTGGCCGGAGAAAATACCGCAGCATGCTGCGCTTTTTGCTCCGGCCAAAAATCCTGAACACTTGCCGCAAGGCCAGATCCGGAATTAATGCCCATTGAAAGGCATTGATCCGGATCCGGCCTTAAGCTAAACGTTGTTTCGGTGCTTTGCCGGATCCGACGTTTAGCTTTTTCTGAATGGTTACCATTGTTGCCGGGACAATAAAGTGTAGTGGCTCCCGGGGCGCTCTAGAGTGACGTCAGGGCGCCCCACGCGCATGGATGACGTGATCGCATGGACATGTCATCCATGTGCATGGGGCGCTCTGACGTCATTCTGGAGCACCCCGGGAGCCGCACGGGCGGTAAGTATACTGCTCCCTCGCTCCCCACTACTACTATGGCAACCAGGACTTTAATAGCGTCCTGGCTGCCATAGTAACACTGAACGCATTTTGAAGACTGATCCGTCACTGCTGCGGTCAGTGATTGCCTGCAGTGGTGTTACAGCAAAGGAGCTGAGTGAGGTGGATGGGGAATGAAGGAGCAGAGACCCAGTGGTGGGGAGCAGGTAAGTATGCTTACCTTTTGCAGATCTGGCCAGGAGGTAGGGGTGGGGGGTTCCCAAAAGAAAAAAACTATACTTATAGGATGTAAAGATCCAAAATGTGGGGCGTCATTGCTAGGCGAGCGCTTAGTTGTTTAATAACACTTAGGTTATAATGGAGAGTGCGGCACACATGTACCACCTGACTATTCTCCCGTGCCCCCATGCAGATGTGCAAATATAGCAATCTACCCCCTTAAGTCTAAATTCACACGACTGTGGTGTTTTGCGGATCTGCAAAACACAGGTACTGGCCCGTGTGCGTTCTGCTAACAAATTAATTTTTTTTGCGGTGCGGAGGCACAGAGAAGAAACCCCACGGAAGCACTCCGCATGGGTGGGTCCACATCCGTGATGCGATAAGCACGTGGCCGGTGCCCACATATTGCAGGCCACGACCGGAAATGACTGTGTGCGTGCGGCCTAAGTCTGTACAATATACACCTCTGTGTCAGAGAAGGGGCTTTAGGCCCTTATTTATCAAAACTGTCCTTGTTGCTCGTAGCCACCAATCAGAGCTCAGCATTCATTTCTTCAACTGCTCCCATAAGATGAAAGCTCTGCTGAGATTGATGGCTATAGGCAACAAGGACAGATAAGTCTCAATGAGTAGAGAAGTCTGGTGAGTGCCATCTTTGTCCATTCACATGTGGCGTGCCATGAATATATTCAGTCCCTAGTAAATGCTGAGGTTTCCTGAAGGTGAGTGCAGCACAGACTGAATGCGCCTTCTGGTACGTTCTGCTTTAGACGCTCGTTGCCTTGCAGAATATTTTTCCTCATCTTTTCTGCATGATGAACCTGCTGATGCCACATACTGGAAGCAGCTCGCTCCGTGCAGGGCTGAATCAGCATCCCTGGTTAGGAAAGGACATTAAGAAGCGTGAACAGACTGTTTAAATGGGACATTAGGAATCTCGGCGCTAGTGAAGGAGGGGGGATAAGGGAACAATTCCTTTAGCTGCCTGTGGTCTGTCGCCTCAGGCACTACAGAAAAGACTGCAATTTTAACCTGTTCATATTTGGATCTGATAATTCCATTAGGAAGGGAAATGCTGGGAATGAGCAGCATGTTTTGGTCTCCTTTGCCTTTAGTTGTCTTGATTCCGTCATTGATTTCATACCTAGGGGAGGCGAGAACAATCATAAAAGCAATGGGGTCATTTACTAAGACTGGCATTTCATACTCCAGATTTAGTAAAAACTACACCAGAGTAAGATCCAAACAACTTATTAAAGGGATTGTCCGGCTTCAGAGCTGCACCCAGACATATCCCTCTTCTTCACCCAGACAGCCCCTCTGAGATGAGCACTGAAGCATTCACGGGCTTCAATGGCTTCTTTGTTTACATACTTGCTAGGTGGAGGCTTCTGCCTAGCAGTGTTCCCAGTGACATAACCGGCACTAATGGTCGGGTCTTAGCCCTGCCCTAGGCTGTTTTACAGGCTAGGGCAGGGCTAAAGCCCCGCCCATTAGTGCCAGTGACTGCATCGGTAACACTGCTAGGCAGAAGCCTCCACCTAGCAGAGACCCGGTACATCGCCGGATCTATTGAAAAAGCCCTTGACCTGCGTGGTTCAGCACAGGGCAAGCGAGAGCTTCAGAGCATGAAGTGCTCATCTAAGAGGGGCTGCCTGGGTGAAGAAGGGGATATGCCCGAGTTCAGCTCTGTACCCGGACAACCCTTTTAAGTGTACGTTTTAGGCTACTTTCACACTCGCGTTTAGTACGGATCTGTCATGTATCTGCACAGACGGATCCGTTCAGATAATACAAACGTCTGCATCCGTTCAGAACGGATCCATTTGTGTTATCTTTAACATAGCCAAGACGGATCCGTCATGAACTCCATTGAAAGTCAATGGAGAACGGATCCGTTTTCTATTGTCAGAGAAAACTGCCGTTTGGCTCAGTTTCGTCAGACGGACACCAAAACATTTTGGTGTCCGCCTCCAAAGTGGAAGGGAGACTGAATGGAGGCAAACTGATACATTCTGAGCGGATCCTTTTCCATTCAGAATGCATTAGGGCTAAACGGATCCGTTTTGGACCGCTTGTGAGATCCCTGAACGGATCTCACAAACGGAAAGCCAAAATGTTAGTGTGAAAGTAGCTTAAGTCATCTTCTTTTGTAATCATACTCGATTTGTGTCGCAGTGCAACAGTTGCAAAAAAATCCATCCGTCAGATTTTTTGGGGGAATGGAAAATGGGTCGCAGTGTGTCGCATTGGACACCATTGACTATCATCACAAAAAAATGTCACGTGGCACAATTTTGTCCCGAAAAGGCACTTGCTGCAAAATTTGGGACTTTGCTATGCCAGAAACCTGGCATAGAGATATGGTAAATAACCTCCACAGAAAGCAAAAGGGCATAACGTGTGATGTGCTAAAAGGAAGGAGACTGGGTTGTTTGGTCATCAGCCACGTCTGGAAGTAGAATGATGGCACCAGGAGCCATGTAGCTCACGTTCATAACCAGAAGTAATTCAGCTCTACGCTCGCTGTGCACAGAACACTAGGGCAGTGCTCCAGACAAAAAAAAATGAACAGGAGCCATTAGCTCCTAAACCTTTTTTTTTTTTTTTTTTTTTTTTTTTTTTTTTATAGTTTGGACTTTTTGGATGTGGTGATTATGTAATAAGTTTTATAAGTAAAATTGGGAAAGGGGGCGATTTATACTTGATATTTTGGTGTTTTTATTTATTTATTTATTATTAATTTATTTACTAACTATTAGCCTCCTTAGGGGCTACAACCCTTGTCCTATTCACCCTAATAGAGCTCTTAGGGTGAATAGGACTTCACACACTCCCTGCTGCTCTGTGCACACAGCAGCAGGGAGATTACCATGGCAGCCAGGGCTTCAGTAGCGTCCTGGCTGCCATGATAACTGATTGGTGCCCCAGGATTACACTGCTGGGGCTCCAATGGGAACTGCTACTGAGGAGGGGAGTGGACCATATGGCCTCTGCCACCAATGGTTTTTAATACCTGGATTTGGGGGGCGGGGGGGGGGGCTGCACCTGAGAGGTTAACGGCCACTGATCGCGACGCCCTGTCATAGAGGTCTGGAGCCTGCTATGTGACTCTGCCTCCAGCGCCCGCCTCCTGTATTTGAATTAATGGGTAAGTTAACATAATTAGTGGCGCAGTGGCCACTGTCCCTTCCCTCCTCTGTCTTTTCATTGGTGGCAACAGGGGGGAGGGAGAGACTGCTTCCTTCTCCCCTGTGCTGCTGAGTGAACGCCTGCGCTGGGGCAGCGGGGCAAGGAATGAATTATTGGCTCCCATGCCCCGCCACTATATTCAGCTACAGCGCAGTAGCCCTGTCTCAAATGGCGACACGGCTAAAAAGTCTTGTCGCCCTCTACAAATTTTAAGGCGCATTGGCAACCATTTTGGACACCATCTGGAGCGCTATAGGGGTGCTGAAGGCTGCAAGTCTGTATAAGTGCGAGCCGGAAAATGCAGTGATTACCAGTTGATCAGAACAGAGGAAACTGTCTCTCCTATTGTGCATTCTTGACCTCCACATTTTGCCTTTTAAAGGGGTTGTCTCATATCGCTTGGATATGTCCCCATTGTCTTATAGGTGTGGGTCCCACTGCTGGGACCCACACCTATATCGGGAACGGAGCCCTGCAAAGTGGTGGCTGGAGGACTCCGGTCCGGCCACCACCAAGCGCTCTACCCATTCACTTCTATGGGCTCGACAGAAAAAGTTGAGCCAGCGCTGCTCTGTGCAGGTCCCAGCTGCTTCTGTGTATTATAAATATTCTGTATATTTATTAAAATGCCGATTTTAAATGCTTCATACACAGTCGATAATTGATTAAAGACCCAGCTGGTTGTGGTGGGATCACACATTTCTTTAGATTTAAGGCACTCCTGGTATCATTCCAGCTGTATGTCCAGTCATGATCTAATGTCTATGGCCACCTGTGCATTAGGACTCGTTCACACGACCGTTGGTGTCCCGTGCCCATATTGCGGACCACATTTGCAGAGCCGCAATAAACGTGCACCGCTCCGTTGTCATTCTGCATCACGGATGCGGACCCATTCATTTCAATGGGTCCACAAATCTGGAGATGCTTAACGGAACACTCTGGAAGCACTACGGCGTGCTTTCTGAGGTTCCATGTCTCTGCACCGCAAAAAGATAGAACATGTTCTATCTTTTTGCGAAACGGAGGGATCTGCGATCCCCATGCGCCTGCCCCATGGAAGCTGCCTTTGTATTGCGCACCGCAGTTTGCAGTTCAGAGCACGGGACACCAACGGTCGTGTGAACGAGCCCTTAGACCAAAAATTTTTACGATTGATTTTATATTTTGAAAAAACCCAATGTCTTTGTGAAAGAAAGTAATTTTATGGATTTATCATCATCTTTTGCAGGAAGCCAAACCATCCAGTGAGGACTTAGGAGATAAGAAGGAAGGAGGCGACTATATTAAACTGAAAGTAATTGGCCAGGTATGGAAATAATGTCTCGGTGCACTGCATTTTTTACATGGAAATAAGCCGTTTTATTGTGCAGACACAGTACCCTATGTTTTTTTGTTTTTTTTTTCCTTTGCGTTTTTGAATAACTGGCTGTTATAAACTCTTTCCATAGGTTGTAACAAATTGGGGTGGGGAGGCTATGTGTAGGAGATTTTTATGCTGCAGCTTTCACCCTATGCCTTTGAAAGGGTGAAAGTCACAGTATCAATTTACATTTCATCCGCTTTGCTGGTATGGTAAAAAGCTGTTGATTTTCCAGATTCAATTCTATGGTAACAAGTGTGAAACCTGCCACATTTGAACATATCCTAAATACCTCTCAATAAAATCTACTGACATGGGAGATGTGCCCTTGTCAGGTGAGTCTAACTGTGTTGGTCCCATCTTGCTCTGTGGCCTCATTGCATAGAAAACCCAGAGATTTAGTAATATGCAAATCAGTCCCTGCGTGCACCCAAGGGCATTGTTGCTGAACTTTGTTTTTTCCAGAGGCTCCGCTCACTCTCCTACAAGCTGCGTCCCCCGAACTTTGACTGGCAGGGCTGGGCAGTGAAGACCTAATAACACCTGGCCCCTAAGTTGCAGGTGCTAGACCTTGGGGGCAGGCGTGATTACAGTTTCACTGCTTGGTTCTTTCAGTCAAAGTGCTGGCGGCAGGGCCTGTAGGAGAGTGAGTGCGACAACAAGGTCCTCATTGCGCCCGGCATCTAATTTGCATATTATTAAAACTTTTTTTTTTCTTCACCCATGACGGCATTATGAGAGAGGATTCACCTCCCAAGAGCGGAAACCTGCAAATATGAAAAAGGTGGAACCTCTCACCGTCCTCAGTGGTTTCCTGTCCTAGGAAAAGCACACCTTCAGGCACAGGGGGTGGTTTGACTTTGGGGGTGCGTCGGGTGAGTTCCCCACTCCACACCTTCCACAAATTATCAGAGAAGATTGAGCCCCACGTAGTACTTCAAGGTCTTCATTGTTGCTGGATTAGGATCTGCTCAGTTCAGGGGCAAGATTGTCATTCTATGTGATCTCGTGAGACTGGGTGCAGGTTGAAGTGCTTTCAGGTTATTGTGGGATTCCGGATAAGATCCAGAAGGAGAGGACTGGAAGTGCAGCTCAGCGTGGCAAGAAAGTTATTTCAGTGGGAGAACTCAAGCAGACTGTCTGAGGATCCTAGAGGGGAAATGGCCTAATCCAAGGGCATAAGAATCAGCCAGGAGCCTTTTCTGTCATGGAGAGTTCAGGCGAGGCACAACGGGACTCCACTGCCCCAACAACCATGCTATCTATGCTTGAAGCGTAGAAGTTCTGTATATTAGGCTAATAGGGAGACTGTTTTGTTCCTTTTTTTTTTTTGTCCCCTAAGAAGGCAGCAGCTAAGATGCGTCATAAGAAATGCGCTTTATGCAAAACAAAGATGGCATCGGCATACGCTAAACTCTATGGTCAAGTGTATGATCAGGGAAGAAGTCCATAGTGCCCTTAACAGTGAATCAAGTTGGCATTTTTAAGGGTATAGAATATCTATGGGTAAATCCTCATCTGTGTTACATTACTTGGATGTCTCTAGTTCTGGGTTGTTGAGTGAGGATTTAGATTCTGATACTTCCTCTTCTGAGGAGGACATGGGTGGAAAGCACTTTTTTCTGTGGACCAGCTACTAAAAGTGATTAGGGTACTATGAATATTGAAGACCTTAAGGAAGTCAGATCCGTACAGAAAATTATGTTTGAAAGCAAGATGGAGAAGGTTTTTCTTTATTCATAAGAATGTAGCTGCACCTATTTCTAGGGAATGGAGGCTACCCAGGATCGGTGAAGCGTAAATCTTTGATAAATCTGACGCTGGGATTTGGAATCGTGCTCGTAGGATACATGGGCCTAAAGAAAAGGTGTCTTGTAGGTCTTTTTTTATTATTTGGGTCCGTTAAAGGATTCCATGGACAGATCATGGTAATTAATATGTCCCTTATATAGTATTGCAGCTACTTGTACAGCTCGGGCCCTTAGCGACCAGACTCTTAGGGAGCAAATTTTGAGTACTCTTCCAACCATTTCTAAAGTGGCAGATTTTTTTGCAGATGCAATTAGTGGGAATTAGCTTCCCAAAGAAAAGGACGGTTCCTGGATTCTATATTCCTTGGTGGAGGAGTTCAGGCTGGTTTTCAAAAATTACCCTCTGGAACGATTTATGGTTACAAGAGTTGGAGGAAGGAGTGCTAATTTTGCGTCAAGTATCAGAAAGAGGTACCAGATTCTACTCCACCATTTTCTTGCTGAAAAAGATAAACAGATTTCAGAACAATTATAAACCTAAGAGGTCTGAACAAGATGGAAGCAATAAAGTACCATCTTTCCTTTCAGCTGGCCCACCCAAAATATCTAAGGGTGGTCCTATGCTTCAGGGGCAGTTCTGCTCTTTGGGATCAAAATGGTGGCCCATGTGAGAGAGACGCATCCTATTTGTGCCATATCTGGACAATTTCCTGGTGGTGAGACCTTTCAGGCTAGCATGTACGAATTAGATACTTTGTTGTCCCTGGGTTGGATTTTAAATGCTCAAAAATTCAGGATACCACAAAAGTCTCAACTGTTTTGGGGATTTAGATAGACCCAGAGGCCCAAAGATCATTTCTGGCTCCAGAGAAGATTCCAAAGAACAGGTCAGTGGTTCAGGATCTCTTATCTCATCCTTTCGTGTCATTAAGGGCTCATTCAGACGGTCATATGTTTTGTTCTGCATTTTTGCAGAACGGGTGCGGACCCATTAATTTCAGTGGGACTGCAAAAGATGTAAAAGATGAAGCATGTCCTATATTTGCCAGTAAAACTCTGCTCCGTGGTCCCATTCAAGTCTATGGATCGGCAAAAAAAACGGAATGCATATGGAACACATTCTGTATGCATTCAGTTTTTTTGCAGACAGACTGAACTGTCCCCAAAAAAGATCAGCATTTTTACGGACTGCAAAAAAACATACGGTTGTCTGAATAAGTCTTAAGGCATAGGATATTGATATTAGGGATCGTAACATTTTATTCCAGCAGTGGAGTGTGCCTAGGCTCATTCCAGATGTGTGCAGACGGAGAATCTTCAGATTTGGTAGGGGAAGGTGGACGGGTTAGACAGCATATTTCTGATGTTCGATCAGACCCTTCGGTCCCTGGAATGGTGGTCAGTAGGCAAATCTGTCCCTGGGGTTCCCTTTGAGAATTTTTTATCCCTTAATGGTGACCACAGATGCCAGAAATATATATATATATATATATATATATATATATATATATATATATATATATATATATATATATATATATATATATATATATATATATATATATATATATATATATAATTTTTTTTTTTTTTTTTTTTTTTAGTGGCCATATTTTGTTCCATGGACCACCTGATAGCAGTAGATGTTTTTTGCCGGAGTGGGAGTCTTTGTTATGCTTTTGCAGCTGATTCCCATAATGTTGAGGAAGATAAGGGAGGACAGAACAAGAATTCTGATTGCTCCTTTTTTTTTTTTGCCTCATCGAGCTTGGAGTGCTCTAATTAACGAACCCTTGGATTCTGCCAGAAGTACTATATTTCCTTATGCAGGGTCTTTATCGTTCTAAGGCCCCTTTCACAAGAGCGAGTTTTCTGCACGGATGATATGCACCTGCACTGAATCCTGACCCATTCATTTCAATGGGTCTGTGTACATGAGCGTTTTTCACGCATCAGTTCTGCGTGAAAAACGCAGCATGTTCTATATTCTGTGTTTTTTCACACAGCCCTGGTCCCATAGAAGTGAATGGGGCTTCAGTGAAAGATGCATTGCATCCGCAAGCAAGTGCGGATGCAATGTGTTTTTTTTTTTTATCACTTGCATGAAAAATGCATCAAAACGCATTGCACCCGAGCAGAGAAAAACGGAATAACTGAACGCAATTGCAGACAAAACTGACTGAACTTGCTTGCAAAATGGTGCGAGTTTCACTGAACACATCTGGGGTCAATTCGTCACGCTTGTGTGAAAGAGGCCTAAAGGTCTTCCACCTGGTGGCATGGCTTTTGAAGGGGGATCAAGCAGGGGCCTTTCAGGTTCTGTAGTGTCCATGTTGCTGAAAAGCAGGAGACCTGTCTCTTCGAGAGTTTATGCCAGAACGTGGTTTGCTTTTTCAAGTTTTTAGAGGTCAGTCCTTCTGCCTGTATCCAGCTCAGCCCACCCCAGGTTTTAGATTTCCTTCAGAAAGGCTTGTATAGGGGGTTGTCACAGTACCATGAAGGTGCAAATCGTAGCGCTTAGTGTATTTGTGGGATGTCAGACTGGCTTGTCATCTTTGAATTTCTCATTTCATAAAATTAGTCTCAAGAAAGGTTCCAGTAAGGCTTTCTAAACCTCCTCCCTTTTAAACCTATAGAGAACACCCTTATTAAGATCCTTAGGCCTAGTTCACATTTCAGTGATTTCCATCAGTGATAGGCAAAACCAGGTACGGGTCAGAAACACAGAACAGGTGTAAATCTTGTGACAACCTGACATCTCAGAATGAAAGGTAGTTTAATTGCCTGGATGTTAAAAGATGTGTCTTAGCTTACTTGGATCCAACTAGAGAATGGAGAAGGTGGTAATCCCATTTTGTAGAGTTTGCAGGGGCAAATCGGCTAGTAAATGTTCCATAGCCAGGTGGATAAAGCAGGCCATATGATTAGTTTCTCTCTCCATGCAGAAACCTATGCCGGCGGGACTGATGGCCCACACGACTAGATCAGTTTCCACAACTTGGGAAGAAAGAGCGTGACCTTTTGAGGACATCTGTAAAGCAGCTACTTGGTCGTCCTCTCATATATTTTTTTTTTTTTTTTTAAGCACTATCACTTTTCTTCTGGCCTTTACTTTGAGTGCAAGGTTCCCCAGGTGGTATTCCCTTTCTGATTGTTTTACTCCTCCGTTATCTATCCTGGTGCGTTCGTTGTTAAAGAGGGAAAAAAAGACTATTACACTTACTAGTAATTTGGTTTTCCAGGGCCCATGACGGCACTGTTTTAATTTCCTCCCTCCCTTTTTTCATACTCCTTCTGGGGTTTCTGGTGGATTGGTGAAGGTGTCACTGGGTGTGCAGTAAAAAAAATAGACCTAAACGAAGATGCAGCTTAAAAGTTTGTCTGGATCCTTGGATATGGATTTAACACTCTTGGCGACCTCTTCACTATAAATCACTGAGGATGGTGGGAAGTTCCACCTTTTTTATATCTGCAGATTTCCTTTCCTGGGAGGTGGACCCTGCCTACTGGTGGCGTAATGGGTCCCTGAAAGATCAAACAACAAGTAAGTGTAATCATAATTTTCTCTGCATTGTGGCTACTGAACGAGATGGGACCAACACCATTAGTTTTAGCTGACAAGCGCACATCTCCCATGTCAGCTGGTTATATTAAGAGGTGTTTTGTGATGGATTCCTTTAAAGGGGTTGTCACATCACAGACAAACATCACAGCTGACTTTGCCAGGGAACATTGCCGTTCTCTTAACCTTGTATCTCCTGCTGCGGAGGAAATGTAGTCCATGTGCCCTAATAGCTCATGTGGCGAGAGATTGTTAAGATAAAAATCCCTTTTAAATGTATGCACACGTCTGGTGTAATGTACTACTAGATCATTTGTGTGGTAAATGAATCCCATACCCCATGATAAAGGTAGGCATGAATAGATGCCGGGTGATGGCCTGGTTTCTCCAAAGTTTGTCTTTTAGATGTCTTATCCACTTGTATTTCACTCAGGTCTTTATAGTGCACCCTTCTTTTTCAGGACAGCAGTGAAATTCACTTTAAGGTAAAGATGACGACGCATCTGAAGAAGCTGAAAGAGTCCTACTGTCAGAGACAGGTAAAAAAAAAAAAATTTCTATCAGTATTGATGGTGTCTACGGTTTCCACTATAATATGCTTCAACACTGTGAGCATCGGCTTGGAGTTGCGCATTGGCGGACTTGCAAGCTACCTGAGGCGTGACAGTGTTGGGGCCCTTTTGAAAACTTACAAACACTGTTTTGTCAGTCATATTAGGGATGACATTGAATATGCCTCTACACTGTATGAGATTTATCTAAGTAAGCTTCTAGTCTTAGAATAGGCTACTTGTTCTAGCTTAGATTTGATTAAAAGGGTTTTCATATATAATCAGTAACTAATCGGTGTGTTCCGACTCCCGGGACCCCGCTAAATCGGCTGTTTGGAAAGGCAGCGGCAGCCACAGTAGAGCCATAGCCTTCTCGCAGGTTTGCCTGTCCAGTAATATACCACACATTTACCCCCCACAGTGGTCTCTTTCCTGACAGTAATGTGCCCAAAGTGGTCACTGAAGGAAAAAAAAAAAAAAAAAAAGTCAAAAACTAATATTCTCCTGGTTGCCGAAGTTCATGATGCAGGCCTCTGCAGCCTCTTGTCTACGGCTTGGGATGGGGGGACACAAGCGGTCAAATTAAAATGACATTGCTGTGTTTTATGTAATAACTTAATAAATAATGTTCTCTGAACTACTTATTTGCTCATTTTTAGGGCGTGCCCATGAATTCTCTAAGGTTTCTCTTTGAAGGGCAGAGGATTGCAGATCACCAAACCCCTAAAGAGGTGAGTAATCAAGGCTGTAGAATTGTTAAAGAGCTTCTGTCAGCATGAACAACCCTATTAAACCAGGCATAATGCCTGGTAGGGTTGATTATGCGCAGAAAAATTATACCTTTCTTTTGTCTCTACAGTGAACTGAAGCTGAGAGATTTTTATTTTTATGCAAATTACCTATTTCGAGCACCAAGGGGCTGGTTATTTCGTTTGGAGCACTGCTAACACAACCCCCTCATGCTCCGTGCATTCCCCCTTCCCATTTGATTGACAGAGCTAGATATCTTGTCTAGCCCTGTGTTCTCAGGCCTGTGCCAAGTTGGTTTAGTGACTCAGCACTTGTGCATTGGATGTAATGCTGCTTTCTGAGCTCCTCAGATCCACTGCGTTGGAGCCGAGTTACTGAGCCGACTCGGCACTTGCCGAATGGATCTGCTCTAGATTGGTGCTTGAAAATAGGGCATTTGCATAAATATAAAAAGTAATACATCTCAGCAGCAGTTCACCCTATAGAACAGGGATCGGCAACCTCTGGCACTCCAGCTGTTCTCAAACTACAACTCCCAGAATCTTCCTTTCACATCCATGGGAGTTACAAGAACAGTTAAGAAAGTGTGCATGCTGGGAGTTGTAGTTTCAAGCAGAAGGTTGCTGATATCTGCTATAGAATAAAGAAATATATCATTTTACTCAGCATGATAAACCCTACCAGGCAATGTGCCTGACACACTCTCTGACTCCTCCATAAATGATCTAAGGGTGTATTTTCATCTCATTGATCCTATTTCAGTCTGTTCCTTATAGAAAATGAAGAGATTAAAATACATTTATTTTTCTTTTTTTCATCTTTCTAGAGATGTTTTGCCTCATGCCTTTCTATGCAGGTCCATGGCTGCACTTGCGCAGATACCACTACTTAGATTCTGAGTTTGTAGTGGTATGTGGGAGCACACATGTGGAGATCATGTACAGAAGCTCCCAGCCTGGCCGCCTCTCTGCAGCTCTGTGTATAGGATGGCTTCTGTGCAGTAGCTTGTTAGCTGTCCTGTACATCTCCATGCCCAGCCATCTCCCTCCCTTCTGCAACAGAGGAGAAGCTGTTCTCGGCACACCCTGTTGAACAGCTGTAATCGGGGCAGTTACCATGTGCTGCGGATAATGGTGTTGATTTTAGAGTAAGCTGAGTACATACGGTACATAACTACAGTCTACTGACTGGGAAGTAAGCCACTCCAGCCATGCATAGACACCAGTTTCTCTATAACGGTGCATATGCATCTAGTGTCTGCTACTACAGTTGTTAGTAATAATATTCATAGCGGCTTCGGGAGCATGAACTTCTCAATAGTCACGTAATTAAGAGGCTTAGTACCCCCCCACAACTGCAGAGACACCGGAGAAATGGAGAGATAAGAATACCCCTTTAAGTATAGTAAGTACCACATACTTATTGTGCATCAGTGAGTTTGTACCCAGATCAAAACGTATTCCCTATCCACAGGGGGATAAGTATCTGATCGATTAGAGTCCAACCTCTGGGACATCATCAGTCCCAACTGATCTGACTTAATGGCGTTTGATGGAGCATGCACGATGCCACTCTATTCATTCTCTATGGGACTGCCAGAGATAGCTGAGCACTGCACTCTGCTTGGTCAGAGCATTTTCAAATACTGTCACTTTTAGGAATAGTTAGTTGCTGTGACAGCCTGGGGCCTTGTAAACGCTCCCATGCCTGTTAAAGTAAGGCTACTTTCACACTTGCGTTCAGAGCGGATCCGTCTGAGACGGATCCGCTCATATAATGCAGACAATGGATCCGTTCAGAACGGATCCGTCTGCATTATATTGTAAAATAAATTCTAAGTGTGAAAGTTGCTGCAGGCGGATCCGTCCAGACTTTACATTGAAAGTCAATGGGGGACGGATCCGGTTGAAAATTGCACCATATTGTGTCACCTTCAAACGGATCCGCCCCCATTGACTTCCATTGTAAGTCTGGACGCACGGCCAGGCGGACACCCAAACGCTGCAAGCAGCATTCAGGTGTCCGCCTACTGAGCTGAGCGGAGGACAAACGCTGCCAGACTGATGTATTCTGAGCTGATCCGCATCCACTCAGAATGCATTCGGGCTGGACTGATGCGTTCGGGGCCGCTTGTGAGAGCCTTTAAATGGAACTCTCAAGCGGAGCCCCGAACGCTAATGTGAAAGTAGCCTAAGCTGTCTAGAGCGTGACAGGCTGCCAGAAAACATCCCATAGACTGCAACAGTATTCTATTGCAGTCTATGGTACACACGAACAGAAGATTGCATATTCAAGTTTCCTGTGATTGCTTATTACAGTAATTTTTTAAAAAATATATTTTATTTTCATTAAAGGGAATGTGTCATCAGAAAAGGACCTGCTGTTAAAATCAAATTTTTAAAGATTTTTGTTTTTGTTTTTTAATTGTCCATGTATTCCATATATTAAACAAAAAAGATAAAATCCTGCAGTTTTCGAACTGGCCACTATGTTGAATAATTGGCGCCACTTCTTGGTCTGTGCTGATCGCTTTACTGCAGTTATATACAGTTATATATTATTCTAAACCTGTTTGTAATGATATCACCTCTGTGTATAGATAAGACAGGATCCACCATCCGCAGTAGGTGATCGTCAAATCTTGTCTATTCCTTCCTTGTACAATGACCTCTGCACAGGACACAGAGCATGCCTAGAAAACTCTCCCATAGAAGTCAATGATGCCCCCTCCTGAGCACTGTCTATGGCCCATGGGGCTGCCGTAAAACTTTTTTTTTAATGCTTTGTAAATGCTGTTAACAGCTCAAGCAAGATGTCCGCCCCCATTAATCATGTTCAGGAAATAGAATAACAGATATTCAATCAGAAAATAAATCACCACCATCCCATATAAAAATAAACAATAAAAATCAACATTTGATTATCCCTGTTTCCTGAACTTTGAATGCCATAACAGGAAAAAAGTAAAAAAATAAAAATGATCCGCAATTCACAATTTGAAAAAAAAGTGATCAAAAAGATGTATGTACCCCAAAACGATACCAATAAAAACTACAGCTTGCCACACAGAAAAAAAGCAAGCCTTCAGCTTTGTAGAGCTGCCCTGATCATGGTCTCTGACTTGTATACAGGAGAGATCGGCTTGCAGCAGAAGGGGTGGCAGCTGGATACATTTTCACCTAATAATACAGATCTTGGGAGCGATAAATTTCTCAGTAGTAGCTGCAGCATGCGTCCTCTCCCTTCTCCTTAGACTTCGATGGGCTGTGTATGAACTTCCGTGTACACAGCTTATTGAAATAGGAGGTTTAGGTATGATTTTAAAGGGGTTGTCTTCTGAAGGCAACCCATATGCAGGTGGCTATAGAGCGGAAATATGTCACATCACCACTGTACGCTTTTGTTGATGTTGGTCAAGTGTGCATGTTATTCTTAATCCAAGAAACTAGTAAGCAGAAGATGGTACTGTTCCCAGGAGGACATTTCCACGTCATGTCATTATGTATGTATGTATGTATGTATGTATGTATGTATGTATTTGATCTGACTGAGGAGTTGACACTGTCTGCCATGGTTTCTCTTACCTGTGACTTCTTCCCTTACAGCTGGGCATGGAGGAAGAAGACGTTATTGAGGTTTATCAGGAACAGACTGGGGGCCACTCGATCTAGCGTTTTATTTTTTCCTTTGGAAATTTTTGACATTCTGGATTTATTTTATTATTTTTTTATTTTGTAATAAGTTGTTTACCTCCCCCGCCATATGGCTTCCTTTCTTGTTGTAATCCACTTGCTGTCTTCACCTTAAGATCGCATCATTTCAGCAGCCACACTATGTACCAAGATGAGCAGCATCTGCACACTTCACCAGTTCAAGCCTTTTTGTCATCTTTGCCTCTGGGCTATGAGGATCCAGCTTGGAGTCTACTTGGTAACTTTGTGACAAGAGGAGAGAACTTACTGGGGACTCTGCTTCATATTAAAGTCTAATAACCTTGGCACCATACATTCATCGTTCCAGCGCCTGCCTAGAAGAGTTAGGAGTTGTGTTTTTAGAAGTGGTCATGCTAAAAAAAAATCCCCTATGTATAGAGAATTGTTTGTTGTATCTCTTATTTTTGTGGGGCATGGGTTTTAAGAAAATAGAAAAAAAAAAAAAAAAAAAGTGCATTATCTGTATTGGCTGAAGTAATATTAAAAAAAAAAAACCTTTGTAAAATTTGAGATCACATTTAGTTTCTGTTGTGAGCGCTCTAATCCATTATTATTGTAGGCAAAAATTATGGTCTGGGCTTTTATCTGTGGACTGCTAGCCTGTGACGACGTAGTCCTGGTCCTACAGCTTCTCTGCATAGACTGTAAGTTTAGGTGTTTGTTAACTTTTTTTTTTTTTTTTTTTTTAAATGGAGAAAAACATCCAGCAAAGGATTATCTTCTAAAACTTACATTAATGTCCATTAAAATACAGATTCAGAAGCAACCCAAACAGAATGGTCTACGTGTTTTGAACAACCAGGTTCTTACCGTAATCTGTCATTTTAATGGACATTAATAAATGTAAGCTTTAGAAGATTTTCCCTTTCTTGGATGGTTTTTCTCTATTACAAGCCGTTATACTCCAGGAGCCCATGCAAGGTTTTTCTTCTTCCACTGGGGTCAGAGCGAGCACTTTGTCTTTGTGTACTCAAGATTTATACACTTTTGGGGTCATTTATAAAAAATGGTGTAAAGTAGAACTGACTTAGTTGACCATAGCAACCAATCAGATTCCTCCTTTCATTTTCTAAAGGAGTTGTCAAAAATGAAGGCAGAATCTGGTTACTATGGGTAACAAAGCCAGTTCTACTTTACACTAGTTTGATAAATGACCCCCATTTGTTTTGTTTTTTGTGTGTGGTCTTGGCGTTTTCTGTGCCTCCTTTTGACCCTATCACTACCAGGGAAATTTTCATACTTCACACAAACATGAACACAACCTAAACTCCCATTTTATAAAGCACTGGTCTTGTGCTTTTGTCACTTCGAAAGTCTTATCTTGCAGCAAAAGTTAGTCAACTTCTATTTGCATGCACTTTAATGCTTATCGGCCCATTCTGAATTTGTGTACTTGGGCCAGGTTCACATCAGTTTTGTTTTCTGTTCCCCTAATCTGTCAGAGACCTGTTACTTTACACAGGGAAAGTTCTGCATGCATGTCTTTTTCTCCTGTCTAAAATAACAGGTCTCTGACAAACTGACAAAAAAGATGCAAAATGAGCGCAGATGCTCAAAATAAAGGATCCATTGAAAAAATAAATAAAATAAAATTCTGTTCTTCTGACTTCAGAAGAATTAAAAACTAAATTGCAGTGGAGTGGGTCAAGAAACATAACTTTTTCATAGCGTTTTCCACTGTATTTTCAGTCATGTATGAACCTACCCTTTAAGCAAATTTCACACAAGTGCGTTTGGTCCGAGAAACACGTTCCATATGATGGCTGTATTTCCCGTCTCAAACACTGCTCCACTGACCGCAGCTCACAGATCTTAATGACTTATGATGTGGTCAATTCATACCTGACCGTGGGTCTACTGTGCTGTACTCATGGCATTATGCGAGTACAGTTCTGTAGACCCATGGTCGGGCACAAACTCGCAGCATCATACATCCTAATCGGAGCATGTGTCCTGGACTGAACACACTTGCGTGAACTTACATTTAAAGTCGCAATCCATACAAGGTGCTTGAATGAATACACTAGTTTGAAATAGGTGTGGTTGAAACACCTAATCTCAATGACATTAATGCTTAATGAAAATGTGTAGAAATCGGAGTCTCGCTTCCTTCTGAGATTCACATATTCACTTTTTCCTTGGACTTATCTAATTTCTCGTGAATAGCATTAGGGGACACAGCACCATGGGTATATAGGAGGCTGACACTAGAAGGAAAAAGTGTTGGCTCCTCCCATCTGGGCATGCACATGCAGGAGCAAACCAATTTTTCCTAGTGTCTATAGGAGGCAGATATGACCTGCTTTTTTCTGCAGGTCTTGCTGTTATTTTATTTTTCATCTTGATGTTTTTCACCTGCTGCAGGTGGGTGCTCAATCGTGGGCTGCCACTTTAGTTGCACCCCTTGCGGGCACGCTACTTCAGTACCTCGCCGGTCACCCAGTCCCCATTACTGCCTCCGCAGTGGCTTGCCAGCATTCCCACGGGTCCCGTGTTGAGTCTGCTGATAGGGTGACCCTGCGGCGCCTGAAGACAACAGAGGGCAAGTACTGTAACCATCCCTTTCCACCTCCTGGCCAGGGCGTCTGTTCTCCAGGGATAGAATAATCAGCAGGGGCACTTTAAGGGACCGTTCATGTAGCAGTATGGGTGGTTGGTTAATCCATTCCCTGGCCACAAATACCTAATTTTTCTACAGCCTGCCGGTTGGACCCATTGCCTTCCAGGGCCCCAGTTCTGTTCCCTGGGGTGTTGCGTCTCCCCTGCTGGGGTCAGCAACCTTTTCCCCGTCAGGGGGCTCTCCCTTCCGCTCTCCCACGACGTCCGGACCTCCGGCCTGGCCTTTTTTTTTTTTTTTCTATAATTTAGCCCCTGGCTTTTTGGCCTGCTAGGTCACGCCCTTATCCCACCCCTCTTCCATCTCGGGCTTTGGCGCAGCTCTTCCTCCTCACATCGGGAGGGGCCTTCTGAGGCAGGTGAAGTATCCCTGCTATGTGCCGGCTTTTCTGAATAAGGGCGGTATCTTCTGCTGCTTCTGAAGAGGAAGACACTCCATCTTGCTTCAACCAGTGATCTTCTTTAGCTTCTGCAGCGCATCTTGGGACACAGCATCTGGGGCCTGGTAGGATAGCCTTTCCTGGCTAACCTTTTCTCTCTCCCCCCCCCCCCCCCCCCCCCCCCCCTCAGTTTTCTTCTCCGGCCAGAGAAGACCCCCAAACCCGGGTGCCTATTGGGGTAGCTGTTCATTAAATGTGCTCCTGATGCAATAAGGTTCCTGATGCCTTCCCCGCAATCTAGCTTGCTCTGCGCATTGCCTTGACCCCATGGCCCCCTCTGTGGTGTCTGTCCCAAGCCATTGGGAATCTTGCCAGCCTCTCCCGGTCCATGGTGCAATCGCTTGCCTGCTCAACTTGCGGTAGTTTCAGCCCCATGCAGGGACCATGTTGCTGAAGGGGCACGCCCCTGCTCTGACACCAGGTCCTGTAAAAGACCTTGAGTAGTCTCAGCCGTGTCCCGCTCATCCTTGGGCCACTCCCCAGACAAGTCTGAGGCAGGCGAAGTCTTGTCTTCTGTCGCTACTGGGGACACCTGACTCCGATTTAGCATCAGAGCAGAGTTCAACATTGTCTGCGGCCATGCAGGACCTCGTTAAGGCAGTTAGAGATGCTCTCCGAGTGCAGGACTGTCCCTCATCCTCTACTCAGAAATTAGTGTCTTTCTGCCGTTCCAAACGCTCTGTGTTGGTTTTTCCTAACCACCCGTGTCTCGACGCACTCCTGGCCAAGGAGTGGCGTCAGCCTGATAAGCGCCTGCAAACCTCTAAGGGTTCGGACACTCTCTTTTTCCACCCTTCCATCGCAGTCCCACCCCAGGTAGACCCTCAGGTGGTCAGCTTAGCCAAGGCCACCACCCTTCCTTTGGCTGATGCGGCTTCCTTGTCGGATCCTGCTGATAAGCGGATTGATTCTTTGGCAAAGTCTGTTTTTGTTGCAGCAGGCTCCACTGTTCAGCCTGCTTTTGCCGCCTCCTGCGTTGCTAAAGCCTGTGTGGTCTGGGCCAACAGCTCATCCGGTCCCTGCCGGATTCTGCTCAAGCGAAGGTTTCTGTTCTTGCCTCTCGGCTTCTTCAGGTATCCCGGTACTTATGTGATGCTTTCCTGGAATCGGCTCGCCGATCTAGCAGGGCAGCTGTTAATTCTGTGGCCATCCGCCGTACGGTCTGGCTCCATACATGGGCGGCAGATGCGTCTCCCTTTTTAGGGTGAAAAATTATTTGGGGACACACTTGGGGGAACTTATTTCTAAAGCCATGTGAGGAAAAAGCTCCTTCCTCCCCCAAAGCCGCTGTCGCCTTCTCTTGGCGGCTCTGCGGTCCAAAAATTCTCGTTCCTTTCGGGACTCCTCTTCCCGCTTGGACAAAAAGTCGGCGGGGCCTTCCTTCAAAGCCAGGCCCGCCTGGCATTCTCACCCCAAGCCTTCCAAACCCCAGTCTGCAAAAACCTCTTCTGCATTACTGCGCTTTGCCGTGCGTGGGGGGACGCTTTCTCCCCTTCTCAGGAGTTTTGGCGAACAAGCGCGGACGACGCATGGGTTCTGGAGGTAGTTTCCTCCGGCTACAAGATAGGTTTTTCCATCCGGCTTTTTTTTCTTGTTTTTTTTTTTTTGTCGCCTCCCACAAAGGCAGCAGTTTTTTTTCCAGGCCATTCATTCCCTTCAATCTCTCAAAGTAATTGTTCCAGTTCCCGATTTGGAAAGTTTCCAGGGATTTTACTCAAATCTCTTCATGGTTCCCAAGAAGTACGGATCCCTCGGCCCTATCCTGGATCTGAAGGCGCTCAACCGCCTTGTCCGGAGTCACTCAGGTCAGTGATTGCCTCCCCGGAGGAGGGCGAGTTTCTGTTGTCCATCGACATACATGACGCATACCTGCACGTCCCCTTAGCCTTGGCCCATCAGCGGTTCCTTCGCTTCGCGGTAGGTTCTCTGCATTTCCAGTTTGTGGCTCTACCCTTCGGTTTAGCGTCCACCCCAAGGGTCTTCACGAAGGTCCTGGCTCCCCTTATCGCTCTCCTCTGTACCTGGGGAATGGCAGTGATTCCCTACCTGGGTTCTGGGCCGGATGGTTCCCTTTGCTCAATTCCACTGCCGGCCTCTTCAGCTGGCGATCTTGTCCAGCTGGGACAAGTCCCAGTCATGCCTCGACCGCCTGGTTCAACTTTCCCCTCTTGTCCACAGGGAGTTGAGCTGGTGGCTGCTACCTTGCATGCTCTCTCTCGGCAAGTCCTTTCTTCTCCCACATTGGTGGGTGATTTCCACAGATGCCAGCCTGGTGGGTTGGGGAGCTGTCTTTGGGTCCCTCACTGCCCAGGACCTGTGGTCACCGGTGGAATCCTCCCTGCACATAAACATCCTGGAGCTCGGCGATTTTTAGCGCTCTCTCCCACTGGACGCACCTTCTCACCGGACTCCCAGTCTGGATCCAAACTGACAACTCCACTGCTGTGGCTTACCTGAACCACCAGGGGGCACCAGAAGCATGAGGGTCACGGAAGAGGCCTCACGCATACTACGGTGGGCAGAGAACTTTGTTCCGGTCCTCTCCGCAGTTCACATCACCGGGGTTGATAATCGGGCAGCGGACTCCCTCAGTTGCCAACGCCCTGACCCGGCCGAGTGGGCCCCTCACCCGGAGGTGTTGCTACAACTCTGTCAGCGTTGGGGCTCTCCGGATGTGGACATCTTTGCTTCCTGTCTGAACCACAAGCTTCCACGTTACTTCGCAAGGTCTCGGGACCCTCATGTGCTGGCTTCAGATGCTCTGGTCCTTCGTTGGTCCCAGTTCAGCCTCTTATACTTCTTTCCTCCCATGCCGCTCCTTCCCAGGGTCCTCAAACACCTGAAGGTGGCTCGGGTCCTGGCTAATCTGTTGGCCCCAGACTGGCCTCGTAGAGCGTGGTACGCAGATCTTCTTCTGTTTCTGCTCGCCAACACTTCGTGGCGGCTTCCTCTATGTCCTGACCTCCTTTCCCAAGGTCCGCTACTCCACCCGAGTTTACCTCGGCTGTGTTTAACGGCGTGGCTGTTGAAGCCGCGGTCCTGAGGTTCCACGGTCTCTCAGAGTTTGTTATCCAGACTATGCTCCACGCACGCAACCCCCAATCATTAAAAATTTATCACCGTACCTAGAGGGCTTATTTCTCTGGGTGTGAAGCTGGTCAGTTTCATCCTCTTTACCTCTCTCTTTCCAGAATCTTGTCTTTCCTCTAGGCTGGTTTTGACAAGGGTCTTCGGCTGGCCTCTCTCAAGGGTCAGATTTCGACCCTGTCCGTTCTCTTCCAGAAACCCCTGGCTTCTCGCCTCCAAGTGAGAACCTTTCTCCAGGGGGTTGCTCACAGTGTTCTGCCTTTTCGTTCTCCTGTGGAACCGTGGGACTTGAACCTTGTCCTTGATGCTCCTTCAGGTCTCTCCCTTTGAGCCCTTGAAGGCTCTCTTTCCTTTGTTTCTTGTAAGGACGTCTTTCTTGTGGCGATTACCTCCATCCGCAGAGTCTCTGAACTGACTGCGCTCTCTTGCAGGTCCCCCTTCCTGGTGTTCCATCAGGACAAGCTGGTTCTGTGTCCGGTCCCTTCCTTTCTCCCTAAGGTGGTGTCCTCATTCCACATTAATGAGGAGATTGTTCTTCCATCCTTCTGCCCTAACCCCTCTCATCCTAGAGACATTTCTCTCCACCGTTTGGACGCTTCGCCTCTACCTTCGGTTGACTGAGTCCTTCCGGCGGTCGTACTCCCTTCTTTTGTAGTCCCTTGTAAGGGCCTGCAAGCTTCCAATGCCACCATATCCCGTTGGATTTGGTCGGCTGTCAAGGAGGCATATGTGGCAAAGGGTAGTGTTCCTCCCTTTTGGTTGACCGCTCACTCCACTAGGGCCTCGGCTTCCCAGGTCTGCAAGGCCACTACCTGGGCCTCTGTCCATATGTTTTCGAAGTTTTACCACATCCACTCCTCGGACTCTGCCGATGCCAGTCTGGGTCGCAGGGTTTTGCAAGCAGCTGTGAGTTGGATGCTTTGCATCCTATGAGAAATATTACAGTGAGTACAAAAATCCAGTTTTTTTAACTGTATTAACTAAGTAACACCAGGGTCTATATACAGTACAGATGGGTTCAAAAAATAGCATCCACAGGAAAATCCTTTATTCATTAAACAAGAATAGTGCAATATTTCTGCTCTAGAGAGCCTTACTTAAAGGGAACCTGTCACCTCTACTATGCTATTCTGCTCTCACTCAGGGCAGTATAGTATTAGTGATAGACCCTTTGCTTTCATGACTTCATTAGGCTGTCACTTTCAGGCTAGTATACAGTTCTGACATGCCGAACCTGCCAGCACTGTAAGGGAGATGGGTCTGTTGAGAGTCTTTCCTGTCAGTCATTGTCAGGAGGAGGCCGGGGCCAGCTATTCTCATCAGATTAATGTCTCTTGCAGCACTGTCGCTAGGTTTGGCCTGTCGTTACTGTATGCTAGCCTAGAAGTGGCAGCCCACTGAAATCATTGGGTCTCTGAGCTCAGACCCACACCAATCCCAATAACATATCAAAAGTTTAATGAAAGTAAAGTGCCACTTTAAGTTTACATATTCTTGGATATCTTTTGTGAATTGTGCATTGATTTCTCAAAGCAATGTGAAAAGGATAGAAAATAGGATGTACAAATAATACGACGGATTGTACCAAGACAATTGTGGTGCCAAAAAGCTGCAAATTTACACATGTATTTTTTATTTTTATTTTAAGTATGTGGTAATATGTTACTATGCAATACTAGTTGTGGGCCTGAGGCTGTAATCAATTTTCTAGCTGGTAAATGGAAATTCATATCATGCCTTATTTCCCAATATTTTAGGTGTTTCACCCACTTCAGTTGAATAGGGAAATCCTCATTTGAACCTGTAGATGTGTGTTGTATTTTTCAGCTTACTCCCCTTCTACTGGAAGAGGCATTCCAAGTAGCTCCAGAAACTCAAAATAGGAGAAAACCCAAGGTCTGGTGATGCCTTGTGTCTGTTCCATGCCAACTGATTCCTGCAGAAGCCCTCGATTAAACTGCAGCTGTTGCTCCAGAGCTGCTGTTTGCCTGTGAAGATAAATGATGCATTAGCCCTCTACACACAACTCCATAATTTTCTTGTAGAATCATAAGGGTCCATTCACACATCTGCAAAATGGGTCTGCATCTGTTCCGCAATTTTGCAGAACAGGTGTGGACCCATTCATTTTCAGTGGGGCCGGAATGTGCTGTCCTCATCCGCACAAAAATAGAACATGTCCTATTCTTGTCTGCAATTGCGGACAAGAAAAGGCATTTTCTATAAGAGTGCCGACGTTGTGTGGTCCTCAAAATGCTGAACACTTATTGCCGGTGTCCGTGTTTTTCAGATCTGCAAACAGACATACAGACGTGTGAATGGACCCTAAGTGTAATTCTACATATACACAGTGGAGTATATAAAGGACAGGGGCTGACACAGTAATGATAAAAAAAAAAAAAAAAGTTACTATTATGTTTGCTTGATGTGACAGGAGGCCTTTGTGCCTATATCGACATGTCATGACTCAAGTACATTTTCTACATCCCTGTTTTCCAAGATTGCAACCCTGTGTCCTTTGTGCAGGTTCTCACCACCCATGAAAATGGGGACAGGATCAACTGAAATGGCCCTAGCTCTCTAGGGGCTCATAACAGCTGCATGATCTGCCCCAGTGGTACCCATGTCGGTGATTATACATCACCTGGTCTTTCAGTCCCAATGTTAAATCCCTTACAGCATTGTATTTATGAATATGATAAATATTGGTGTACTAGACCAAGCATGTTGCATGGTGATTTATTAGACACAGTGCTGGTTATCGAGCACTTAGTGCCACTGCATACATGATGACATGAAATTCTCTCATCTCTAGTTATGAAATTTGTTCACGCGTCGTTTGGTAGTAAAAGCAGAATTGCGTTATGGATTCAGTTACTACGGACCATAACGCAATTCTATGACAGAATGCCTTTAGAGGCATTCCGTTATTCATTCAGTCATAATAGAAGTCTATGGCCTGCATAACTGATCCGTACCAGCACGGATCCTCTTTGCAGCCATAGACTTTTATTATGATGGAATGAATAACCTTCATGCCTTTACGCTGGGTTCGCACCTGAGCTTTCGCGCATACAGAGACAAGCGACATACAGAGACAAGCGCGCATACAGAGACAAGCGAACGCCCATTGTCGCGCGTTCCCGAAAGTCTATGTACGGGAACGCACAACAAGACACTCCAAAGAAGCTCATGTACCTCTTGGGGCGTCGGGCGTTTTACAGTGCGATCGTACGTGCTGTAAAACGCCCAGGTGAGAACCATGCCGATAGGGAAGCATTGGTTTCTCCTTGTTGAGCGTTTTACAGCGCGCAGGAACGCGCTGTAAAACGCTCAGGTGTGAACCAAGCCTTAGAGGCATTCCGTTATGTATTCTGTCAGAATTGCGTTATGGTCCATGGTAACGGAATCCGAAACGCAATTCTGCTTTTACCACCAAATGAAGCGTGAACGAATTTCAAAAATATAAAATTCACTCATCTCTAATGATAACCCTTAGTTAGCTAGTATTGTTATTTTAAGACCAGGCCATTTACCAATCACCCTCTTTTTTTTTTTTTTTTTTTCATTTTATATAATCAGGAAAATGCAATGAATGAATCAAAGTCTTTTTCACATTCTTAAAAAAATAAATAAATTGCATACTAAGTGAATAGCATACTTTCTTAAAATTATTTTCTGTTATTCTGTTACGGTATGTTTGATACAGGGGATATACAGGTTACAGTCACTGGGGATGAGATTAGAAGCTGTGGTGTGGACTAGTGTCTCAAATCTTTGGGGGGGGGGGGGGGGGGGGGGTTAACATTACATTTTATTTTTAGTCATTGCAGATTTCTTCTGTAACAGGGGCTGACATATTAGCCCCAGTTACAGGAGGCATACAGCCGCCTGGCATGCACTACACAAAGAAAAACCTGACCATGCCAAGTACAAATACAATACAGTGGACAGGGATATAAATTGCATTAATTATAATGCAATCTATGTAGCAGGGTAACTGACCCTGTACTGTAAGGGGTACTTTGTCCTGATGCGTTTCCCCATGAATATGGGTTCATCAGGAGACTACCATTGGGGGCAAAAATAGATGCCAAATGAACTTGTAGATATAAACCAGCCCACTAAATATTATATTAAGAGTGATGGACACATACATATGCATTGGCTAGAGAAACAAATCAAATGGTGATGAAAAACAGTTTTCAGTCACCTAAGTCAATATCAGTAATGATACCATTATTGGTATCAGAAATAAATTAATCCAGCACACTTCTCTGTAAAAAGTATATTTTTTAAACATTTTCATGGTACAAAAAAAAAAAAAAAAAAAGTCTTCAAGTTTCAGATACTGCAGCAGCAGCTCACACCACTCAGATGCCTTGATTCAGGGGAAATCACATCGGGCCAGTGATGAAATGTTGCAATAGGGCCAGGTTCCAGGATAGGGCCACCCTTCTCAAGGCAGGTGCTCTGTATATGAGGGCATCTAGGGTGAAGTCTCTTAGTATTTGTACTTTGCATGGGTAGTGCCTGGACCCTCCTTTTTATGTATTTCTTGTGTGTTGGCGTAATCATTTATCTTTGTGTTTACTAAAGGTAATGTTTTATGTAATAATGCCTTCAGTAATATGTCTGCTACGACACAGCAGCTCGTGCAGTTACCCAGGACCTACTGAACATGTTATCGCTACGATTGGAGCAAAAAGCAGCATTGCCACTTCCTGATCTGTATACACAGTTTGTTTACATCTAGATTAGAGTGTTTGCAGTCAAAAGACCAGAAAAGCAGCAGGATCATTTTGCACTCTCCTTATACACTTACTTGGCCAACAGTTGAGCCTGTCTCTGTGCTTCTTCCATTATAGCCTTGGCTTCTTCCTCTGCCTTCCTTTGCCTCTCCTCTGCGTCCTTCCTGGCCTGTTCTTCTCGTTCCCGCTTCTTTCTTTGGTACTCCTCTCTTTCCTCAGCTGCCATTTCTAGAAGTCGCAGACGTTCTTCTGCTTCTAGGCGCTCCTGTTCTCTCTGTCTCTGACGCTCCATTTCTGGCAAAAAGTTGGAAATTCAAAGTTTAAAGCTTACCTCAGCCTACTTTCTCATATGTCATTGGGGGACACAGGCTTGACCATGGGGTATAGCTGCTGCCACTAGGAGGCAGACACTAAGCATAAAAGTGTGAGCTCCTCCCTTCAGCTATACACTTCCTACAGGGACTAAGCTAAAACAGTTTTAGCTTAGTGTCTGTAGGAGACAGACCTCCCTGCTTTGCAGGTTTGCAGATTATGCGTACGTGCGCACAGGCTGGCGCCAGTGTTCAGGTCATCGGGAGGTCCATGAAGCCGAACGGAGAAGTCCGCACTGGCGCATCAGGCACACTGCGCACGCGCGAGATGTTAGAGGAGAAGGAGGGGGAGTGAGGGAGAGCCGGAGGCGTAACAAAGGATTCTGAGGCGGCGCTGATGTCAGAAAAGGAGGAGCAGGGCACGAACGGCAGCGGGTGCGAGCGGCATCTGGAAGACATGCACATCCCCTTGGGCACCTTAGTTGGATGAATGACAGGTTAGTTATAACATTTTTTTAGACAAAATGAGCCTACAGATTTCAGTTATAAGACCACATTAGGAAGTTATAAGCTCCCTGAACATAACCATATTTTTAAATGGAGGGGCAAAAAACTGGTGACAGAATCCCTTTAAGTCCCCTCTGTTCCGGTGTAGCAGCCCTCCCAAGGGGCCTCACACCGAAGGTGGTGACCCGGCTGGAACCAGGGGGGCAGAACACGCCAGACAGGTGAGAAGACCCCTTCACTTCTCAGGTTCTTTTATGTGAATGAGCCCCATGGAGGCTTTGGCATACTGGGCTGAAAAAAACCTCTGATATAGTGCACATCTGGGATTACATGTGCATAAGTGAGTGTCACATTTAGGCCACAAATACCGCTGTCATATAGAGTAAAAATTATATAATTTGAGTGCACTACCCTACATCACGGTTTTTATTGGCAGTTAATTATTTTTAACAGACTTAACCACTTTTTACTTTGCTTGGTGAACGCTAACTATGAGGCAAACATCTAATAAGGGATGCGGTTGTGGTTGTGGTGGTGTTGGTGGAGCCTCTGGTGCAGGGAGAGGACGTGGCCGTTCTGCCACAGCTACATGTCCTACTGAACCTACTACCTCAGGTCCCAGTAGCCGCCAGAATCTACAGCGATATTTGGTCGGGCCTAATGCCATTCTAAGGATAGTAAGGCCTGAGCAAGTACAGGCACTAGTCAATTGGGTGGCCGACAGTGGATCCAGCACGTTCACATTATCTCCCACCCAGTCTTCTGCAGAAAGCGCACAGGTGGCGCCTGAAACCCATGCCCATCAGTCTGTCACATCACCCCCGTGCATATCGGGGAACCTGTCTGAGCCTCAAGTCATGCAGCAGTCTCTTATGTTTGAAGACTCTGCTGGCAGGGTTTCCCGAGGGCATCCACCTAGCCCTTTCCCAGGGGTGGAAGACATAGAATGCACTGACGCACAACCACTTATGTTTCCTGATGAGGACATGGGAATACCACCTCAGCACGTCTCTGGTGATGACGAAACACAGGTGCCAACTGCTGTGTCTTTCTGCAGTGTGCAGACCGAAAAGGAGGTCAGGGAGGAAGACTGGGTGGAAAACGATGCAGGGGACGATTAGGTCCTAGACCCCACATGGAATGAAGGTCGTGCCACTGATGTTCGGAGGAAGAGGCAGTGGTGAGACCGAGCCAACAGCGTAGCAAAAGCGGGAGCAGGGTGCAAAAGCAGAGCAGCCGTCGCCCAAACAGTTCGCCTGCTACTGGCCACCGTCACCAGGGACTGAGCACATCAAAGGCAGCTTGAAGGAGTTCCCTGGCATGGCACTTCTTCACACAATGTGCTGACGACAAGACCCGAGTGGTTTGCACGCTGTGCCACACCACCTCCGTCACCAAGCATCTCCACCATGTCACACGGGAGCGTTCAGCTCTCCATCTCACAAACCTTTGAGAGAAAGCGTAAATTCCCACCTAGCCATCCTCGATCCCTGGCCCTGAATTCCGGCATTTCTAAACTACTGGCCTTTGAAATGCTGTCATTCAGGCTGGTTGAGACGGACAGCTTCAAACAGCTCATGTCGCTTGCTGTCCCACAGTACGTCGTTCCCAGCCGCCACTACTTCTCCAGGAGAGCCGTGCACAACCAAGTATCGGATAAAATCAAATGTGCACTGCGCAATGCCATCTGTGGCAAAGTCCACCTAACCACAGATACGTGGACCAGTAAGCACGGCCAGGGACGCTATATCTCCCTAACTGCACACTGGGTAAATGTAGTGGCGGCTGGGCCCCAGGAGGAGAGCTGTTTGGCGCATGTCCTTCTGCCGCCAAGGATTGCAGGGCATCATTCTTTGCCTCCTCTTCCTACTCGGCTTCCTCCTCCTCCTCCTCTTCTACCACCTCCTCATCCGGTCAGCGACAGACCTTCACCACCAACTTCAGCACAGCCAGGGGTAAACGTCAGCAGGCCGTTCTGAAACTAATGTGTTTGGGGGGACAGGCCCCACACCGCGCAGGAGTTGTGGCGGGGTACAGAACAACAGACCGATGAGTGGTTGCTGCCAGTGAGCCTCAAGCCCGGCCTGGTGGTGTGCGATCATGGGCGAAATCTCATTGCAGCTCTGGGACTAGCCGGTTTGACACACATCCCTTGCCTGGCGCATGTGCTGAATTTGGTGGTGCAGAAATTCATTCACAACTACCCCGGGCCGTCTGTGCGCGCTTCCGGCGTTCTCATCCTGCCGCCGCTTGGCTGTCTGCTCACCGCCTCATATGCGACGTGCCCACCAGCTGGAACTCCACCTTGCACATGCTGGAGAGACTGTGCGAGCAGCAGCAGGCCATAGTGGAGTTTCAGCTGCAGCACGCACGGGTGAGTCGCACTGCAGAACAGCACCACTTCACCACCAATGACTGGGCCTCCATGCGACACCTGTGTGCCCTGTTGCGCTGTTTCGAGTATTCCACCAACATGGCCAGTGGCGATGACGCCGTTATTAGCGTTACAATAACACTTCTATGTCTCCTTGAGAAAACACTTAGGGCGATGATGGAAGAGGATGTGGCCCAGGACGAGGAGGAAGAGGGGTCATCTCTAACACTTTCAGGCCAGTCTTTTAGAAGTGGCTCAGAAAGAGGATTTTTTGCAACAGCAGAGGCCAGGTACAAATTTGGCCAGCCAGGGCCCACTACTGGAGGACGAGGATGGGGATGAAGCATGTTCATAGCAGGGTGGCATCCAACGCAGCTCGGGCCCATCACTGGTGCATGGCTGGGGGGATATGGAGGACGCAGACGATACGCCTCCCACAGCTTGTCCTTACCTCCGGGCAGCCTGGCACACATGAGCGACTACATGCTGCAGTGCTTGCGCAACGACTGCAGAGTTGCCCACATTTTAACGTGTGCTGACTACTGGGTGGCCACCCTGCTGGATCCCTGTTACAAAGACAATGTGCCACCCTTAATTCCCTCACTGGAGCGTGATCGGAAGATGCGCGACTACAGGCGCACGCTGGTAGACGCGCTCCTGAGAGCATTCCTGACTGATGCCGGGGGACAAGTGGAAGTACAAGGCGAAGGCAGGGGAGAAGGAAGAGGTCGCCAACGCAGCTGTGTCAGCGCCAACGCAGCTGTGGAAAAGCTTTGTCACCTCGCCGCAACAACTGGCCCCAACTGCTGATATGGAGCGTGTTAGCAGGAGGCAGCATTTGAACAACATGGTGGAACGGTACCTGTGCACACGCCAACACGTACTGACTGATGGTTCTGCCCCATTCAACTTCTGGGTCTCCAAATTGTCCACATGGCCAGAGCTTGCCCTGTATGCCTTGGAGGTGCTGGCCTGCCCTGCAGCCAGGGTACTCTCTGACCGTGTATTTAGCACTGCAGGAGTCGTCATTACAGATGCAGCCGCCTGTCCACAGCAAACGTGGTCAAGCTCACGTTCATTAAAATGAACCAGGCTTGGATTCCACAAGACTTGTCTGAACCTTGTGCAGAATAGACATTTATACCACCATCAAACATACATTCTTGTACTCAAGTCAAGTGCAATGATTCTTTGTTTTATTTTTATTTTATTTGTCCCAATATTTTGGGGGCTACCTACCCCAATAAAAAAAAAAACATTGTTGGCTACCTCCTCCATTGCTGCCTCCACCTACAACACCACATTCACCGCCTCCTCAACCTCCGACTCCATATCCACCTCCTTCTCTGAGTTGCAGGTTAATAATTTGTAATTTTTAGTTATTTTATTTCATTTTA
This sequence comes from Bufo gargarizans, assembly GCF_014858855.1. Taxonomy (NCBI): domain Eukaryota; kingdom Metazoa; phylum Chordata; class Amphibia; order Anura; family Bufonidae; genus Bufo; species Bufo gargarizans. The sequence goes on from NW_025334290.1 coordinate 62,484, forward strand.
AGTTTCCCTATCCACATTTGTTTGCACAGCAGTTGCCATGCTCTTAAGCACATTTTACTGCCTTTTACATCCCTCTAGTCTTTTCAAGGACTATTTTAGAGCCATTTTAATGAAAAAAAGTGCCAATTTTAGTGCCAAGTTGAAAAATTGGTATTTTCAATTGTCGGGTGACATTTTACCATTTTTGGTGTATACAAACCCCTGCTGTGCCTGGGTGAAATGGGCCTAAATCTCTCAAAATCATCTGTTCTATTGCTGGGTAACATGAACCCCCCTTTGCCTTGAATGAACCCCTGCTGTGCCTGGGTGACATGGGCCTAAATCTCTCAAACTCCTCTGTTCTATTGCTGGGTGACAAGAACCCCCTTTTGCTGTGAATGAACCCCTGCTGTGCCTGGGTGACAGGGGCCTAAATCTTTCAAAATCCTCTGTTCTATTGCTGGGTGACATGAACCCCCTTTTGCCGTGAATGAACCCCTGCTGTGCCTGGGTGACAGGGGCCTAAATCTCTCAAAATCCTCTGTTCTATTGCTGGGTGACAAAAAAAAAAAAACCTTTTGCCCTGAATGAACCCCTGCTCTGCATTGCTCACAAGGAACTAAATTTAGTGAAAACATCTGTTACTGATCGGAAGATGCGTGACTACAAGCGCACCCTGCTGATGGCATTCCCACCTGACAGTGGGGGCACAGTGGAAGCACCAGGCGAAGGCAGAGGAGGCAGAAGAGGTCGGCAACCCAGCTGGGGCACCGCCAGCACCTGAGAAGGCAGGGTTAGCATGGCCCAAATGTGGAAAAGCTTTGTCAGCCTTGGAGGTGCTGACCTGCCCTGCAGCCAGTGTATAGTGTGAACTTGTGTTTAGCACGGCAGAGAGCATTATCACATGCCACAGCCATTATGGACAAGCTTACGTTTACGTTTATCCCACAGGACTTGTCCATACCTTGTGCAGAATAGACATTTATACCAGCCTCAACCATCCATTCTTGTACTCAAGTGCACTTATTCTTTGTTTTATTTTGTTATATGTTCCAATATTTTGAAATTTAAAAATAAAAAATAACACAAATCAGTATTGGCTACCTATATATACCTCCTTCACTGCCGCTTCCACCTACACCGCCACATCCACCCATCCACTGCCTCTTCAACCTCCTACTCCTGGATGCAGATTGTTATTTTTAATTTTTCTGTATTTGATGTTATTTTAAGTCATTTCCCTATCCACATTTGTTTGCAGAACAGTTGCCATGCTCTTAAGCACATTTTGATGCCTTTTGCAGCCCTCTAGCCCTTTCCAAGACTATTTTAGAGCCATTTTAGTGCCAAAAAGTTTGGGTCCCCATTGACTTCAATGAGGTTCGGGGTCAAGTTCGGGTTCCGAACCCCAACTTTTTTTTTTTCAAGTTCGGCCGAACTCATCGAACCCGAACATCCAGGTGTCTGCTCAACTCTAGTCCTTAATCTTTTTCCTGAGGATTTAGCTAAGAAGTGATTGTCCTCACCTATTGTTGATCCTCCAATATCCTGCTAGGCAATACATACCACTTTGCCTATGGCGGATGGGGCCTCCTTCTCTGATCACAGGGATAAAAAATTTGAATCTTTTGCGAAATCATCCATTGAAGCAGTGGGCACAGCACTGCGCCCGGTATTTGCCTCTAAATGGGTGAGCAAAGCTATGGGTGAGTGGGCAAATAAATTGCGTCAGGGTCTATACTTGGGGATCCCTCGGAGGAACTTTCCGATATTGCCCTGTAGCTCTCCCATGCCAGTTCGTATATTTGAGAAGCCTCTGTAGACTCGGCCAGACTAATGGCCCGCTCATCAGCCCTTTTAGTGGCTATTCGCCATACCCTATGGCTCTCCTGCTGGACGGCAGATAATGCCTCAAAGCGGGCCTTGACAACTCCCCCATTTACCAGCAGCAGACTTTTTGGCAAACGCCTGAATGAGATAATTTCTGACACTACAGAGGGAAAGACCACTAACAGAGAGCGTTTCAACAAGTCGAAAAAGGCCTCTTTTTAGCCCCTTTCGGAGTTTCTCCAGCCCCAAGCGGCCAACCGACAAGTCTACCCTGGATCAGAAGCGCAAGCCTTCCTTCAAACCTCGTCCTTCCTGGCGTCCCCGTCAACAGGGCTCCAAGTCCTATAACCCCAAGACCTCCTCTGCATGACGTGCGGCTTTCAGCGCCGTCTTCATCTATTTCGTCATATCTGGCTGGCTCATGTCTCGGATGCCTGGGTGAGAGAGGTCATCTCAGAGGGTTACAAACTGGAATTCAGGTTCCCCCCCTCCGCCCCGATTTTTTTTGCTAGTCTCCTCCGACCTCTCTCTCTGCCGCAAATTCTTTTTTTCAAGCTATCCACACACTGCTGCGGCAGGGAGTGATCGTCCTGGTTCCTGCGGGTTCCTATCGCGGGTTCTACTCCAATCTCTTTGTGGTCCCCAAATAGGAGGGTACGTCCCGTCCCATTCTGGACCTCAAAGCACTAAACCACTTCCTTCGGCTCCACCACTTGATCGAGTCTCTGAGATCGGTCATTTGCGTCCATGCAACCGGGGGAGTACATGTCCATGATAGACATCCCCATCTCCGGTTCGCAGTGGGTCCCTTTCACTACCAGTTTGTGGCCCTCCCGTTTTGCCTGGCCACAGCTCCCAGAGTCTTTACGAAGTCTTTACCTGCTAAAGTCATGTATTTATCCATCTCAGTGGCTAACCTTTCTGGCCATGTTAATAGACACCTGTCAGGCCAAGGTACTCTTGCCCCCGGAGAATCTATCCACTCTCAGTCTTCAGATTCTCCCATTGTTGCGACCCTGTCCTCTTCCAATTTATCACTGCATGCAGGGTCTGGGTCACATGGTCTCTGCCTTCGAAGCAGTCCCCTCCGTTCCATACCAGGACTCTTCAGCGAGCCATTGTAACCAATTGGGACCGTTCCCCAGCCTCCCTTGATCGTCTCATACGTCTCCCTGCCCTGACCCACCGGGCCCTCAGGTGGTGGTTGATTTCCCCGATGCTGATGCCGGGCCGCTCTTTCCTTCCCCTCTGCTGGATAGTGCTGACAATGGATGCAAGCCTCCGGGGATGAGGGTGAGTGTTGGAAAATCTATCCGGTCAAGGCATGTGGTCACGCAAGGAGCGCTCCCTCCCAATCAACATTCTGGAATTGAGGGCGATTTCTCTCTCTCTTCTTTATTGGACCGACCATCTCCGGGGACATCCAGTTTGAGTCCACTCTGACAACTCCATGGCTGTGGCCCGGAAGCCATGGCGGAAACAGCACTGATTCTCAGCTGGGCGGAGTGCCATGTTCCGGCGCTGTCAGCAGTTCACATCCCTGCGTTGACAACTGGATCGCCAACTTCCTCAGCCGGGAGCATCACGATCCCGGCGAATGGGCTCTTCACCCACAAGTTTTTCTGGCCATTTGCGAGTGATGGGGTCGGCCGGACGTGGATCACATAGCCTCCAACTTCAGCCACAAGGTCGAGACCTTCGTCGCTCGGTCCAAGGATCCCATGGAGTCTGTTCACGTTTCCCCCTCTTCCTCTCATTCTGTGTCTCCTCCGGAATATCAGGTCTGAAGGTCTGCCTGTCATTCTCATGGTCCATGATTGGCCGCGCAGAGTGTAGAACGCATCCCTAGTGACCCTCCTCTCCGACAAATCCTGGCGTCTTCCCCTTCGGTAAGATCCCTTGTCACAGGGATCGATCTTCCACCCGAATGTAGGGTCTCTACATTTAACGGCATGGCTGTTGAAGCTGCTGTACTAAGGGCTCAGGGTTTCTCGGATACTGTTGTACAGACCACGATTCGTGCCAGGAAGCAGCTGTCCTTTCAAATCTACCACCGGACCTGGAAGTCCTACTTTAGTTGGTGCAAGCGTCACCAGCTGTCTTCCATTTGCTTCTCGTTTCCGCGACTTGTCTTTCCTGCAGTCGGGCATGGACTTGGGGCTGGCTCTCGGCTCCTTCAAATGGCAAGTTTCAGCTCTTTCCGTTCTTTTTCAGCGGAACTTGGCTTCGCTTTCTGCGGTTTGGACCTTTCTGCAGGGGGTTGTGCACGCTGCGCACCCCTTACATTCCTCTGTAGAATTCTTGGGACCTTAATCTGGTGCTCAGCACTCTTCAGTCATCTCCGTTTGAGCCTTTGCAACAGGTGTACGTACCTTCACTTCCTGTCCTACAAGGTGGCCTTTTTAGTCGCAATCACTTCCATCCGTAGGTTGTCGGAACTAGCAACTCTTTCCTGTTGGTCGCCCTTCCTGATCCTCCATCAGGACAAGGTAGTACTCCGCCCTGTTCAGTTCTTCCTTCTAAAGGTTGTGTCGGCATTCCATCTCAATGAAGAGATCATTCTTCCTTCCTTTTGTCCTGTGCCGTCTCACCCTCGTGAGCAGTCACTTCACACTCTGGATTTAGTACGGGCTGTTCGTATCTATCTGTCTCAGACGTCATCTCTCTGACGGACAGATTTGCTATTTGTCATTCCAGAGGGGCCAAGATGAGGGTTGGCTGCGTCCAAAGCCTTCATTTCCCGATGGATTTGTTTGGCCATTGTGTAGGCATACCTCATCAACGACCTGGCCCCCCCCCTTCGGGTTACTGCTCATTCTGTTCGGGCAGTAGGGGCCTCTTGGACAGTGCATCATGGGGCGTCAGCCCTTCAGGTATGCATGGCGACTACCTGGTCGTCTTTGGACACTTTTTCAAAGTTTTACAGAGTACACACCTTTGCGTCCACTGACAATTCTCTGGGGGGTAGAGTTTTATAGATGGCGGTTCTCTAATTGTCCGGAGGGTTTCTGCTCTGTAAAGCAAGCCTGTGTCCCCCAATGATACGGATGAGAAAACTAGATTTTTGTACTTACCGTAAAATCTGTTTCTCTTCCGTTCATTGGGGAACACAGCTCCCACCTGTTCTCTCTTTTACGGGCCTCTTATGGCCCACGTGGTTCTGGGTTTGTACATTGTTTGGTTTCTTGTTTGTTCTCGCTTGTTCTATTGCTTTTGCACTAACTGTTTTAGCTTAGTCCCTGTAGGAAGGATATAGCTGTAGGATGGAGCTCGCACTTTTGTGCTTAGTCTCCCCCTACTAGTGGCATCAGCTATACCCCATGGTCAAGCCTGTCTCCCCCCCCCCCCATCTTGTGGTCCATTCTCAATTTCTGGGCCTCATTATAATCTGCCCGTTTTACTTCTTGTATAGCTAGAGCATCCATTCCTCTGCCTCTCCCTAAGCCTTTAAATATTGTGCAGCACTGAAACATCAACCCTCTGTATTCTGCACAGTAGGGCCTGGCCCTGAGCAGATGGTGCATCCACCGACTGTCAGCCTCAAGATGCCATGACCAGACTAGCCTACCATTATTTTTGCTGAAATAGTACCAAATGTTGCAAGAAATTTATGAAGACCAGTAGGCTGTTAAATGAAGGTTCTAAAAATTATTATTAAATGCTAAGAAAGATGCACCACAGAATGAAGTGAAATGGTGTAATTGCCTGGTGCAGTACTGAAAAAACTATCCCGCGCCTGAGAAAATTTGTTAATAGTAGATGGTGAAACACAACAACCTGGGGCAGAGTTAGTGTTTCCCCGGTTTGTGGTTCATCAAGATATGAGGTAAACCAACTACGGGGTGAACCTATTGAACAGTTGGTGGTCCCCAAGGTTTATCACAAGCTTGTGTTAGATCTAGCCCACCAACACGTTCTCGGGGGTCACCTGGGGCTGCAGAAAACTCAGGATCGTATTCTACAGCGGTTTTACTGGCCCAGCATATTCAAAGAAGTGGAAGAGTTTTGTAAGTCTTGCTCGACCTGCCAGATAACTAGCCCCAGCCACATTTCCGTAGTCCCCTAGTACCTCTCCCGATTATCGAAGTACCGTTTGACCGAATAGCTATGGACCTCATAGGCCCAGTACTGAAGTCCGCCAGAGGGCATCAACACTTCTTAGTCATTCTAGACTACGCCACTCGGTACCCGGAGGCGGTGCCACTGCGACATACCTCGGCCAAACTCATAGCTAAGGAGTTAATGGAGATGTTTTCCCTAGTAGGACTACCTAAAGAGGTTCTGACCGACCAAGGGACCACTTTTATGTCCAAGGTGATGAGGGAACTTTGTAAGTTGCTGCACATAAAACAACTACGGACGTCCGTTTACCAGCAAACGACGGTCTGGTAGAACGGTTTAACCAAACATGAAAAAATATGTTGAAAAAGGTAGTGTCTAAAGACGGGAAGGACTAGGACCTCCTTCTGCCCTATCTCATTTTCACAGTGCGAGAGGTACCCCAAGCCTCTACTGGGTTCTCGCCCTTTGAACTGCTATATGGCAGACACCATTGCGGTGTCTTGGACCTGGCCAAGGAGGCGTGGGAACAACAACCCACTCCACATGAAAGTGTCATTGTGTACGCTACCCAGATGCAAGATCAGATAGAGACAGTGTTGCTTCTTGTTAGCGAGCATATGGAGGCAGCTCATCGAGCCCAGAGTCGGGTTAATAATAGTCAGGCTCGGTTCCAGATCTGTAACCTGGGTGATCAGGGACAGTAAGTTCCTGGCTAGGTGGCAGGGGCCCTACGAGGTACTCGAGAAAATTGGAGATGTAAACTACAACGTACACCAGCTAGGGCGACGAAAGCCAGAGCATGTTTACCATGTGAATTTACTCAAACCGTGGAAAGATAGGAAAACCTGTACAGAAGACAGCCTACGGCCAGGTTTTATAGGAGAAGAGGTACCGGCCTCTCTGTCTGATGCAAGAGAGGCGGCTGCCACAGTAAAAATTGCTGACAGCCTCTTCTCTAAACAGACTCAGGAGGCCAGGGATTTCGTTAGTCGGAACACGGATGTGTTCCCGGACCTCCCTGGACGCACTTCCATAATCCATCATGACATTGTCACTGCTCCTCAGGCAAAAGTCAGATTAAAACCATGCCGGATGCCCGAGACTCGGCGACAAACCATATCGGGGAGGTGCAGATAATGTTGCAGCTAGACGTCATTGAGGAATCAAAAAGTGAGTGGGCCAGTCCTATAGTATTGATACCCAAGCCGGACGGGACGTTGCGGTTTTGTAGCGACTTTCGAAAACTTAACAAGGTTTCCAAATTCGATGCATATCCCATTCCCCGGGTGGATGAGCTCACCTAGAGTGGTTAGGACAAACCCGGTATTTTTCTGTTTTGGACCTCACGAAAGGGTACTGGCAGGTGCCCTTAACGGAGGCTGCAAAAGAGAAAACTGCCTTCATCACGCCTGAGGGGCTGTATCAATATAAGGTCTTACCCTTTGGTTTGCATGGCACCCCCACCACATTTCAGCGACTAATGGACATTTTGCTTTGTCCACATCATCGGTACGCTTCGGCTTATCTGGACAATATTGTACCGACTGGGAAAGTCACCTACCCAAAGTGCAGGCTGTAGTGGACTCCCTTCAGAAAGCTGGCCTAACCGCTAACCCCCAAAAATGCGCCATAGGGTTAGAAGAGACTAAGTACCTGGGGTATGTCATTGGGCGCAGAGTCATCAAACCCCAAGTGAACAAAATAGAGGCAATACGGAATTGGCCCCGACCTGTCACACTAGGCAAATAAAGTCATTCCTGGGAATGGTGGGCTATTAAATTAGGTTTGTTCCCCACTTTGCTACTCTAGCCGCGTCCTTGAAGGGACACAAGTCAGTGATGGTTAACTGGGATGAGCAGGCGGAAGAGGCTTTTTCAACTTTGAAAATTGTAGTACAGACCGATGCCTCCGAAGATGTCTCAGGAAGTCAATGGGGAGGAGCATCCCGTTGTCTTCTTCAGCCATAAGCTCATCCCAGCTGATACCCGGTATAGTACAGTTGAGAGAGAGTGCCTGGCTATCAAGTGGGCACTAGAATCTCTCCGCTAATATTTATTAGGGAGAAAATTCTGCCTTGTGACTGACCACTGGATGAGCCAGACCAAGGACAGAAATGCCCGGGTCACCCAATGGTTTCTCTCCCTACAGAACTTTACGTTTTCGGTAGAACACAGGGCAGGCCGGTTACACTGTCTGGTGCGTGTTCACCCCCTCAGGGTTGAACAAAGGGGGGAGGTATATGACACAGTGAGAGGTTTGGTCTGGGAAAACATGTGCTGCTGGGATGATTTACAGCCAGGTGAGGTCAAATACCGGACCGGATTTTAAATACCGGTCTGGGTTTTGGCAGCACCTGGCTGTCCTTAAATAGCAGTTTTCTGTGTTGGGATCTGAGAGCCTTGGTCTGGATGAAGGCTTGCTACCTGTTTGGCGTGAAAACAGATTAGTGCTGCTATCAGCAAGGACTCTGTGAGGCAGAATTACCACCAACACCGCAAGGTGTCTTTTTGTTTGAATATGACTGTTTCTTTTGTCACTTGTCTAAAGTGTGAATAAAACACTGAACTGTTTGATCCACAGAACTTGTTGTTGCCTCAACAGGGAGTGCAGAATTATTAGGCAAATGAGTATTTTGACCACATCATCCTCTTTATGCATGTTGTCTTACTCCAAGCTGCATAGGCTCGAAAGCCTACTACCAATTAAGCATATTAGGTGATGTGCATCTCTGTAATGAGAAGGGGTGTGGTCTAATGACATCAACACCCTATATCAGGTGTGCATAATTATTAGGCAACTTCCTTTCCTTTGGCAAAATGGGTCAAAAGAAGGACTTGACAGGCTCAGAAAAGTAAAAAATAGTGAGATATCTTGCAGAGGGATGCAGCACTCTTAAAATTGCAAAGCTTCTGAAGCGTGATCATCGAACAATCAAGCATTTCATTCAAAATAGTCAACAGGGTCGCAAGAAGCATGTGGAAAAACCAAGGCGCAAAATAACTGCCCATGAACTGAGAAAAGTCAAGCGTGCAGCTGCCAAGATGCCACTTGCCACCAGTTTGGCCATATTTCAGAGCTGCAACATCACTGGAGTGCCCAAAAGCACAAGGTGTGCAATACTCAGAGAGTATTGGCCAAGGTAAGAAAGGCTGAAAGACGACCACCACTGAACAAGACACACAAGCTGAAACGTCAAGACTGGGCCAAGAAATATCTCAAGACTGATTTTTCTAAGGTTTTATGGACTGATGAAATGAGAGTGAGTCTTGATGGGCCAGATGGATGGGCCCGTGGCTGGATTGGTAAAGGGCAGAGAGCTCCAGTCCGACTCAGACGCCAGCAAGGTGGAAGTGGAGTACTGGTTTGGGCTGGTATCAAAGATGAGCTTGTGGGGCCTTTTCGGGTTGAGGATGGAGTCAAGCTCAACTCCCAGTCCTACTGCCAGTTTCTGGAAGACACCTTCTTCAAATAGTGGTACAGGAAGAAGTCTGCATCCTTCAAGAAAAACATGATTTTCATGCAGGACAATGCTCCATCACACGCGTCCAAGTACTCCACAGCGTGGCTGGCAAGAAAGGGTATAAAAGAAGAAAATCTAATGACATGGCCTCCTTGTTCACCTGATCTAAACCCCATTGAGAACCTGTGGTCCATCATCAAATGTGAGATTTACAAGGAGGGAAAACAGTACACCTCTCTGAACAGTGTCTTGGAGGCTGTGGTTGCTACTGCACGCAATGTTGATGGTGAACAGATCAAAACACCGACAGAATCCATGGATGGCAGGCTTTTGAGTGTCCTTGCAAAGAAAGGTGGCTATATTGGTCACTGATTTGTTTTTGTTTTGTTTTTGAATGTCATAAATGTATATTTGTGAATGTTGAGATGTTATATTGGTTTCAATGGTAAAAATAAATAATTGAAATGGGTATATATTTGTTTTTTGTTAAGTTGCCTAATAATTATGCACAGTAATAGTCACCTGCACACACAGATATCCCCCTAAAATAGATAAAACTAAAAACAAACTAAAAACTACTTCCAAAAATATTCAGCTTTGATATTAATGAGTTTTTTGGGTTCATTGAGAACATGGTTGTTGTTCAATAATAAAATTAATCCTCAAAAATACAACTTGCCTAATAATTCTGCACTCCCTGTATACTGCGTCCGCTAATCCTGTCTACCAGACATATACCAGATATATACACACACACACACATGCAATTTCATATGTGCAGTTTAATGTACAGTGGAGTAAAAGAGTGCCTGTGTGTTCGAAATGTGTGTACTGTAAAAGCATGCCTGCATTAGTAGAGTTATGAATGTGAAAGCATGCTGGTACATCTAGAAGCAAGTCTCTAAATGTGTGCTTTCATGTTTAGAAGTGTGTGTTTTAAAGCATGCTTGCATGTCACAATGAGGGATGTTTAGTGATTATTTTAGTGACTATAAACTAATAACCTTCAACCGTCATTAAAAAGAGTGATTCTTCATGGCGGAGCAAAAATACCAAACTTCAAAAAATGCAGAATTTAGCCAACTATAGGCCTAACTAACTGTGACAAAGCCTTCAAAAATAAACATACAACCACAAAATGGGATATTTTTTTAAAAGCATCCTAAAATCTAATTGTGAGAGGTACATACCCTATGGGAATAAAAGGTTAAGGACCAAGAAAAAATGTGGATAAATAGAATTGTAAAGAAAGCAATAAATGATAAAACGAAAGCATTAAAATCACTAAAACAAGAGGGTAGTGAGCAAACATTGAAAAACTATAAGGAAAAAAAATGAATATGTAAAAGCAGTTAAACTAGAGACCGAGAGATTAATTGCCAAAGAGAGTAAAACTAACTCTAAAATGTTCTTCAATTATATAAATGGTAAAAAGTATAAATCTGAAGTTGTCGGTCCTTTACAAAGTGAGTGTGGGGGGAGGGGGAGTTGCAGAGGACGGTGAGGAGAAAACAAAGCAATTAAATTTTTTTTATCCACTGTATTCACTGAGGAAAGAAAACGGTCAGATGAAATGCCAAATGTAACAGTAAATTAAAATTGCCCTATTTGACCCAGGAAGAAGTACAGTAGGGTCTTAAAAAGATGAAAATAGACAAATAGCCTGGACCAGTTGGCATACACCCCGTATCCTAAGAGAATTACGTAATGTCATAGCCAGACCCTTATTTTATATTTAAGGACCAATATTCAAAAAGGGTCCAAAAACAGAGCCCGGAAACTATAGGCTGGTAAGTTTAACATCTGTCGCGTGTAAACTGTTTGAAGGTTTTATAAGAGTACCTTGGAGTACCTCAATGAAAATAAGCAAATAACACCATATCGGCATGGCTTCATGAGGGGTCAGTCATGTCAAATTAATTGAATCAGTTTCTATGAGGAGGTAAGTTCTATACTTGACTGCGGCAAATCAATGGATGTCATATATCTTAACTTCTCCAAAGCATTTGATACTGTACTACATAAAAGGTTAGTATATAAAATGAGAATGCTTGGACTGGGGGAAAATGTCTGTATGTGGGTAAGTAACTGGCTCAATAATAGAGGTTATTAATGGTACACACTCAGATTGGGTCACTGTCACTAGTGGGGTACCACAGGGGTCAATATTGGGCCCTATTCTCTATTCTCAATATTTTTTTTATAATGATCATGTAGAAGGCTTGCACAGTAAAATATACATTTTTGCAGATGCCACTAAACTGTGTAAAGTAATTAACACGGAAGAGGAACAGTATACTGCTACAAAGGAATCTGGATAGATTGGAGGCTTGGGCAGAGTAGTGGCATATGTGGTTTAATGTAAGGCTATGCACATGGGAAGGAATAATGCAAGTCATCAGTACATACGACATGGTACAACACTGGGTAACACTGACATGGAAAAGGACCTAGGAATTTTAGTGAACAGCAAACTAAGCTGTAGAAACCATTGTCGGGCAGCAGCTGCCAAGGCCAATAAGATAATGGGTTGCATCAAAAGGGGCATAGATGCCCGTGATGAGAACATAGTCCTGCCACTTTACAAATCACTAGTCAGACCACACATGGAGTACTGTGTACAGTTCTAGGCTCCTGTGAACAAGGCAGACATAGCAGAGCTGGAGGGGGTTCAGAGGAGGGCAACTAAAGTAATAACTGGAATGGGTGGACTACAGTACCCAAAAAGATTATCAAAATTAGGGTTATTCACTCTAGAAAAAAGACGACTGAGGGGAATTCTAATAACTATGTATAAATATATCAGGGGTCAGTACAAAGATCTCTCCCATCATCTATTGATCCCCAGGACTGTAAGTGTGACGAGGAGAAAGAAGGTTTGTACACAAACATAGAAGAGGATTCTTTACGGTAAGAGCAGTGAGACTATGGAACTCTCTGGTGATAGTGAGTTAACTAAAAGAGTTCAAGAGGGGCCTGGATGTATTTCTGGTGTGTAATAATATTACAGGTTATAGTTACTAGAGCTGAGTTGCTGATCCAGGGAGTTTTTCGGATTACCTGATTGGAATCGGGAAGGAATTTTTTCCCCCTAAAATGAGGAAAACTCTACCTCATAAGGGTTTTGTTTGCCTTCCTCTGGATCAACATTACAGAATGATTGGCTGAACTGGATGGACGGATGTCTTTTTTCAGCCTTATAAACCGTGTTACTATGTTCAAACGGCTTAAATCCATGAGAGCAAAACCAGTGGCAGATCAGCATGCTGACCTTGTTACTTCTCAAGTGTATTTGAAGACAGCAGTAGTAGAGCAGTAGTACGATTGTTTTACAGCCAGTGTCCTACTACTAACAAAATTCTGAAAGTGCTTGACACATCATGGTGTGCTATATGGTCAGGCTATCTATTTTATGTTCTCATCTTACCTATTCTTGCCATCTCTTCCTGCTGTTTCCTCCTCTGCATTTCTTGCAGCTTGCGACGGTGTTCCTCTTGCTGCTGCCTCGCTCTCTCTAGTGCTTGCTGTTCCAGTTGCATTTTGTAAGCCCTCTCCTGTTCCTGGCGCTGCCTTACTTCTTCCTCTTGTTTCTTCCGCAGACTGGTGAGACAACAGTGTAGTGATTAGTGTTAATGACTATCATTGCTAATACCCAACAATTCATTGCACTGCACTACTCATGATTGTACTGCAGAAGTTAAGGAGTCCACAAAAAGTCTATTACTAAGGGAAATAGAAGAGGTTATTATGAAATGCTTTAACTACCCAGACATAAATTCGGATCTCATACAGGAAGCAGTGAGTTCACCATCACAACCTTCTCTGCCAGATAGTTCTATAGTCTCACTGCTCTTACAGTAAAGAATCCCATTTTTATGTTGGTTATGGGTTTGTTTAAAAAAAGTGTACTGTACTGTGTTCACCAGTGATGAAGCCGCATTACCATAGAAATTAATATGGTCGTGTTCATGAGGGGTTATACTGACCGTATTTCCTCTGCCCTTCTTAGCTGCTCTTGCTCAAGGTCTTCCTTCATTTTGTCTAGTCTCTCCTGCTGCTCTTTCTCTAGGCGTAACTGTTCCTCTCGTTCTCTTCTTTTCCTTTCGACCTCAAGTCTTCTCCTCTCTGCTTTCTCTGAGATCTCATGGGCTCTTGATGACCTCCTCTGGCGGATAGAACTGCTTGTGACCTAACAATTAAGCACATAAATGTTTAGAAGATAATTTAAGACAAAATACAATTCATTTAATTCACCAATTTCATATTTATATACTTTATATGATTTGATCTACCATTTATGACATTCTACATGGATCAGGAGTGAACAAACAATTGGTGCAGCCTATGTAACTTGACAGGGGCCCATACCACAATAAAAAAAAGGCACTAAGGTTCCTTTGGCCTAAAATTAATAACAGCTGTTCACATGGGTGGTCTTAAGTTAAAAAATTTTTACTGAATCTTTTCCCACAAAATTAGATATCAGTCTGCTCAGCTCCTCTTTCTGTATAACATGCTGCCCCGCAGGTTACAATGCATTTTGTGGTGACAGGTCCACTTTAAACAGCACAGGTCCACACGCTATTCTTCCACAGGGGCCCTCTACTGTCCCTGATATAGATATATGGCATATAGCCCATTGAAGTATCAGACGGTTTACTTACACATCTGAAGCTCAGAAAGTTTTAGGCACCTGAATTTTTCAAACTCACTGGGCTTCTGCCATGTTGGCTATGTACAAGCAGTACTGTTCAGTTTGGGTTTTACAGACTACATTAGTACTATAGTACCCAATCAGTACTGTTAAAGGAAAACTTCAACCAAAATCTCTCTAAGCATCTGGCATACTCTATGCTATGTCCCCTAGAAGCACTGATTATAGTAGAGTTATACCGTGGCATACTGTACTTCAGTGGTCTACTATGGATCCGCCTGTGCGTTTTCACAATTAGCACTAGTCAACTGATACATATAATCACATGGCACTACAACAATTCATACATATTAACAAATGTGATTTTTATTTTTTACTGCTTTTCATAAATTTTAGTCCTACACCTATCAAAGAGGAAAGAATAATTCACCACTTCCATTCCGATGCTTCCCAGTCCACTGCCAATCTGTACTTACTGGTCTCCAATTACTGGCCACAGTGATGACCTGCCTCAACCAATGATTGGCATTTCTGTGACCAGGAAGCAGAGATTGGCGGGGAACCCAGGAAGCATTGGAATAGGAGGCAGAAAAGGCCATACAAGTGATCAATAGTATTTTATGAAAAAGCAGAAGGTACCTCTGATGTTTCACTATTTGAATAATCATCTTCATTGGCTTGACTTGTTACTTCAAGGGTGGCCGTAACCTGGTTGTCATCTGTCTGTTCTGATATCTGGTTGTATGCCTTGGGTGATTCGGATTCAGGATGAATATCTTTGGACTGTGTTGGAGTTGGGGTTCTCTCGTGATATTCAATGACAACATAAGAGTCTTCACTTTTTTCTGTGTCATTGTCCTCCTCTTCTTGTATCTCTTCAGATGTTTCCTGAGTTTCATGACTGGTATCTTCCACCATCACTTGTATTGAAGGTTTCCTTCGATAAGAGTTGTTGCTTTCTCCTTTCTTATTTTTGGGTTTCCCTGTAAAATAGAATAAGATACCATGGCAGTGGAAGACAACACATAGGAAGATGAGAGATAACTGGCCCATGAATAGAACTATGTATAAGGATATAGTAACTACAGTACTATATATTGTAATTATATAAGGAGTGCAGTACCATTTTTAAAAGGATACGATGTATAAGGAACCATGAAAGCTTTTTTGGGGACTTTCATATTGATGGCCTAGCCTAACTTCAAGTGAATGGGACTGCGCTGCAGTATCAGGCAGGGCCAGAATTGTTTGTACACAGTTGTTCCTATATAAACAATGAAGGAGATGAGTACCTTGCCCCTTTCTTCATCAGCAGGGGTTCTAGGAGTAGGGCCACCGCTGAAAAAATATTTATCGCCTATCTTAAGGAGCCAACACATGAGATAAATATTGGCCGAAATTACAGATTTTGTCCATTTTGCCTGACCATTGTTTGAGAATGTAATGCAGTTTATGATCACTGACAAAAATGTGATCCACCCAGTTGGAAAATTTGAGTGGGGTTTGGCCCAAAATACAAGGAGATTATATGATCAGCCAGATTCATTTTTTGCAAGTCAAGTGTATTTTTTCCCCCTAAACTGTCTCCTGTTTTTCCTAGGCCAAACCTGGCTAACAATCTAATGTGTATGGGAATCTCCTGACACTCTCCTAACATGACATCAGGGGGGAAGATGGATCAGGCGCATTAAATTTATCGCCTGATAATTTTGTATTTTATAGATGCCTGGCTGTTATACCTGGAAAGTGACAGTGATCTCTTTTTGGGTGTGATCCTAGAGCTCTCTGCTGTGGGAACCACTGGGGAGATTTACTAATCCTGTGAAACGTGTAGACAGTGTAAACAGGCAGTCTAATGATGCAACAAATTTATCTTAGTGGCCCATGCACATCGAATCTTAAGTCATGGAAACTATCCCACTGAGGCTAGGTTCACATTTGCAGCTTGGCTATCCAGCCGCCTGATCCGGCAGAGAATGCCAGGCAGTGGTTTGTGTCCGGCTGATTCTCCCCATTTTTGCCGGAATGCTGCTGGATCTCTGCCGGACTTAATGGGGTTGGCAGCCATTCGGTTTTCATCCGGAAGTGCCGGATCTGGAAAATTACAGCAGGCTGTTCTCTGCCAGAACAGTCTGCCGGAATCCATGCCGCAGATGTGAAACTAGCCTACATCATGTACCCTGGCAAACCAGGCAGAATGTATATTCTACACCTTACAAGAAATTCCCAAACATTTGATATTAGTCGTAATCCCAATTTATATAGTCCACTGCTGGGGAGCTCGGTAATTCTGGCAAAACACTTACCAACAACAAAAGCAGCTTTTCCTTGCTCTGCTCCAGCTTTCTGATTTACTATTTTGGCTGGTGAAGCTTGAGCCTTCTCTGGATTTGGTGCCTTTTCATTTTTGGCTTTCTTCTTTCCCTTAAGCTTTGTAGTGTCTTTTGCCTACAAACAAGCAACATTAACCATATTAAAGCAGGGATATATCTAAAGACCCCTTCACATGGGCCAACACTACAGGCAGTTATTGGAACAAACCATTAATTCCCGATAATTGCCTGCTAGTCAGAGGAGCAGCATTTATATGCAGTGATCACCTCTGCTTTATGGCGACAAACAATTGCTACAACATTTGGTCATTCCCGATCACATTCATTGTTTCTGGCTGGCAGATAGCTGTTTATACAGGACAATCTGCCGCCTAGAAACAATGATTTAGGTGACTGCACCAGCATGGCTTTCACCCGATGAAGAAGTGTTTGCTTGTTCACCGAGCGATTGGTGGAATGTCACACAGGACAATTATTGGGAATGAGCTTTCCTTCCCAATCATTGACCCGTGTAAAGGGGCCTCAAAGGGGTCATCCGGTAATTAATATTGATGACCTATCCTGTTTTACAAACTAGCATTGTAGCCACACAGCTGAGAAAACTGGGTAGGACCTGTTGTAAGATGTGACATTTTGAAAAATCTCGAAACATAAATGAGTCATAATCCTGGTCTAATCTGACGTTATCATCTAGAAAACAGAACTCATGAGGAATTGCTGAAGGGACACCAAAGTCACAAAAACACACTTTGCGACTTTTTTAGATTAAAAAAACAGGCTTACCTGGCTTCATCTATGAGCCCCTTTTATGTCTAGTTAAAGTCACAATTAGGGTACTTTCACACTAGCGGTAGGACGGATCCGACAGGCTGTTCACCCTGTCGGATCCGTCCTGCCGCTATTTTGCCGTGCCGCCGGACTGCCTCTCCGTCCCCATTGACTATAATGGGGACAGGGGTGGAGCTCCGGCGCAGCACGGCGAGAGGCCGCCAGACTAAAAATTCGGACATGCAGTACTTTTAATCCGGCGGCCTTTCGCCGTGCACTGCCATGCTGCGTCGGAGCTCTACCCCCGTCCCCATTATAGTCAATAGGGACGGAGCAGGCAGTCCAGCGGCACGGCGAAATAGTGGCAGGACGCATACAACAGGGTGAACAGCCTGTCGGATCCATCCTGCCGCTAGTGTGAAAGTACCCTTAGAGATGAGCGATTTTTATTTTTTTTTCATTTGATTCGGCTGGTTCGCCGAATAAAAAATAAATCATTTGGTTCTATCCGAACGAGTCGAAACACGTTAAAAAACTGCTATTTCCTGGCTGCAGAGAGCCTTTATAGTGGTGTAGAACACTGTGCCTTGCAGTAACACGCATAAAGAGTCTGCTGTGGTAGTGAAATAATACTGCGAGTCAGTATGACATGCAGATGACAGGCGTCACTCTTAGAATCACTGCACACTTCATTTATTGGGCAGTCACGGGGCCAAAACTGTCCAAATAACTCAAGTATCAACTCAGCCTTACAGGTCGATGTTAGTGCCAAGAAGAAGTGCACTCCTTTTACACCGTCGACAGCTGATTCCACATAGATGTCTACAGAACCTGTTCTATTAAACGCTTATACAAGTAGAGCCCCCCCCCCCCCCCCGACAGAGTGGAGAGGGTGTCAGCAGTAAGTTTGTGTTGACATCACTGATTATTTTGCCCTTCCTCTGATCCGTCAGAACAATAACCCCCCAAAAAACGGATCCTGTCTGTTGCGCATCCGCCTTCACTCAGTATTTGGTCAGTAATCCATCAGTATTGCTAATGCCCAAAAAAACAGTAATGGATCCAAAACAGAGATGACAGGTGAATGGAATATTTGCATATCTTCTGTGTTTTGTACCCACTCCTGCTTTTGGCTACCAAATCACAAGCCAATTCTGATGGGACCATACAGGCCTTGCATCTGCTACACAGACAGGATCCGTTGTGAGTCTCATTTTTCCTTCCTTCATCTGATGTCACTTCCGACAAAGTCAAAGATCAAGTCAACCATTCAAGAACCGCTGGGTGGCTGGTCAAGACACGACCGCTAGCTGACACTGGGAGCTCAGGCCTCTCGAAGTGACCCCTGCTACCAATGCCCCTTACTCTGCTGTGACATGTGCCTGCGCCAGAAACATTTAGGCCTCTGCCACTCCCCTGTGCAGAGCCTGACACCACACAACGGCTAATAAGCCTTTTTTCCCCCCACTAATACACACACAAAAAAGGGCTTTAGAACATATAACTGCACTGTTGAACGGTAAATAGGCCCATATTTTTTTACACTTTGTGAGAAGGTACCTGGAATCATCGTGGATGGAAGGTATGTGTCACCGAGGTTCCTGGCCTCGGTGAAGTAAGAGCCGGTATTTTATGTGTCAGCAGCAGCTATTGCTAATTGACACCTTGAGAGTTAGCATGGCTGTCATAGCTGATCCGGGACGGCTCTTACTGGGAGTAGTCAAAATGCTGGGTGGATGACTACTCCCCATGTTCCAGGCCGGGTTTTGTCAGGCATAAAAAACAGCCAGCACTGCCAGGTGTGGTGGATTCAGGAGTCTGTGAGCTGTGAACTGAGGGCTGTGCTGGGATTTGTGGTTTGAGCCGGGCTGGAGGACTCAGGCCCCTCTAAAGGCGAACAGGTCGCCTATGGACTTGATGAGGCTGAACTGCTAACAGAGGGTGAATTAACACCCAGGAGAAAAGGTGACTTTTATTGTTTATGGACTTTCCTTGTGTGTGAACAAACACCAAGCCACCTGTGTTTTGTGATACAGCTTATCTGCATTTTGTTATACACCAATGTGTTTGATTCAAGAACTGTGTACTCTATACTGAATCCGCTAGTCCTAACTACCAGAGCGAATCTCCACAACTTATACACGCCACAAAAGCCTTTAGAACATATAACTGTGCCGCTGTATGGCAAATATATTTTTATTTTGCCACTAATATACTACAAAAAGGGCTTTAGAACATATAACTGCACAGCTGAACGGCAAATATATTTTTATTTTTCCACTATTGTGAAGACCCTCATGGAGGCTAATTTGCAGCAGCAAGAGATCAACCTGCACCAACGGAAGGCTAATAAGCAGCAGCACGAGACCAACCAGTTGCTGCTACAAAACGTAATGGCTTTGCAGACAGTAGGAGCAACACCAAGCGTCCACGATGCCCGGAAAGCAGTCCGTGCAGTGATCCCTAAAATGACCCCCGCAGACAAGCCTACCTGGCGATGTATGAAAAAGTGGCCACCAGGGAAAAGCTGCTCAGAGACCAGTCGACTGAGGTTGTCGCTCTTTACTGGCATCAGAGTCCCAGTGGGTGTATTTTGACTTGCCGGATGATCAAGCGGCCGACTACCCGAAGGTAAAAGGTGAGATTTTGGCAAGACTGGGGGTAAATTTGTTGGTCTGGGCCCAGTGGGTACATCAGTGGGGGTTTAAGCCGGCTGAGCCCGCGAGACCCCAGTATTGTGACTTACTCCAAAGCCTGATGTGCTGAGTCCCACGGCTATGCTGGATAGACTATTGGCTGACATATTCTGGAGGGCGCTGCCACCCCTCTCCAGCACTGGATCGGCCAGGTATCCCCTGGAAATGGTGAACCTGTTGGAATGCTATGAGGCCACCAACAATCTCAATGGGGGTTCTTTTGGGAGGAGGGCAAGGAAACTCCAGAACTCCCCACCCCAGGCCCACCGGTATTAGCCAATGAAACCCCCCCCCCCGGAAGGTTACCCCCCTATGGGCCGGACCCAGTTAATCTGCCGGTGGTGTCAGGAACCTGGCCACACTATGGCTGAGTGTCCTCATCGGGTTGAGCCCATGGACACTAATTGTGGTTACCGACAATCGCTATATGCTAGGAAACTGTGTGCCACAAGTACCCCGGAGGTTTTAGACCACTTGTGTCAGGTGGAAGTGGGAGACACTCAAGCGGAGGCACTGCTGGACTCAGGGAGCTTGGTGACCCTGGTAAGGGCTACCCTGGGGCGGTCCGCTAAGTATACTGGCCGGAAAGTTGGGGTGATGTGCATTCATGGAAACTTGAAAGACTACCCCACCGCGCTGGTGTTTCTAACCACGGTGGCCGGCAGGTGGACACACAAAGTGGCAGTCACCACAAATCTCCACTATGAACTCATAATAGGGAGAGACTTTCGAGGTTTCCCTGCCCTATGGCCGGTTATGAGTAGTTACGGATGCCACTGAGACAGGAATAAGCCCAGGAGATTGGCCTTGTTCAAGGGGACAGCCAAAACCCTGGGAACCTGAGGCCAAAGGGCCAGCAGTAGGGGTGACCGCCACTTCAGTGGAAGAGGGGGAGACAACCCCGCATATGGTAATGGTGGGAGACGTGGAGGATTTGCCACCGGGTCCTGGGTTGGCAGACTTCAACGTCTCCAGGGAGAATTTGGGTACAGCCCAACGCCAAGACCCAACCCTATCCCGGGCCTGGGAGAAAGTGGTAATACTTGATGGTGTACCCCAACAACCTGGGGCCAAATCGAAGTTTCCCCATTTCGTGGTCCACCAGAATATGCTATATCGGGTAAACCAGCTGTGGGGTGAACCTGTTGAACAGTTGGTGGTGCCCGGGGCCTATCGAAAACTTGTGTTAGAGTTAGCCCACCAACATGTTCTCGGGAGTCATCTAGGACTGCAGAAGACACAGGACCAGATACTACAACGGTTTTACTGGCCCAGTGTCTTTAGAGAGGTGGATGACTTTTGTAAGTCTTGCCCGACCTGCCAAACCACTAGACCCCAGCACCTCTTCCGCAGTCCCTTAGTGCCCCTCCCGATTATCGAGGTACAATTTGAAAGAATCGGTATGGATCTTGTAGCCCCAGTACCGAAGTCCACCAGGGGGCACAACACATCTTGGTCGTCCTGGACTACGCCACTCGGTACCCGTAGGCGGTGCCACTGCGACATACATCGGCCAAACTCATAGAAAAAGAGTTAATGGAGATGTTTTCCCAAGTGGGGATACCCAAGGAGGTTCTGACTGACCATTTATGTCTAAGTTCATGTGGGAGCTCTGTAAGTTGCTGAAAATCAAACAGATACGGATATCTGTCTATCACCCGCAAACTGACTAGTAGAAAGGTTTGATCAAACGTTAAAAACTATGTTAAAACGAGTAGAAGCTAAGGATGAAAAAGACTGGGACCTCCTTCTGCCCTATCTTATGTTCACAGTGCGAGAAGTGCCCCGGGTCTCTACTGGGTCTTCGCCCTTCGAACTACTTGGCAGCAACAACCCACATCATATAAAAGTGTTAATGAATATGTCACCCAGATGCAGGAACGTATGGAAACCGTGTTGCCACTGGTAAAGGAACATATGGAGGCAGTGCAGCAAGCTTATATTCGGGTGTATAATCGGCAGGCTCGGGTATGGATCTTTAACCCGGGAGATCGGGTTTTGATTCTGGTATCGACAGTGAACAGTAAGTTAATGGCTAGGTGGCAGGGACCCTACAAGGTACTCGAAAAGGTTGAAGAAGTAAACTACGTGGAAGGATTTGGAGACCAGTACTGACAATAGCCCGCGGACGAGTTTTCTAGGGGGAGAGGTTCCAGCCCCTAAGTCTGATGTAAGGAAAGCAGTTGCCACAGTGAATATTGCTGACAGCCTCTCCTCTAAACAGACTCAGGAGGCCAGGCAGTTCGTCAGCAGGAACACGAATGTGTTCTCAGACCTCGCTGGAAGCACTTCCATAATCCGGGTACCCGAGGCTCAGCAACAGGCCATCTCTAAGGAAGTACAACTAATGCTGCAACTAGACGTCATCGAGGAGTCTCGAAGTGAGTGGGCCAGCCCTATAGTACTGATACCCAAACCGGACAGGACGTTGTGGTTTTGTAATGATTTTCGAGAATTAAACGAGGTATCTAAGTTGGATGCATATCCCATGCCCCGGGTACTTCAATAGGAAGTTCATGGTACAGACAGATGCCTCCGAAGTAGGCATCCAGTTTTCTTTTTAAGCTGCAAGCTCACCCCAGCCGAAACCAGGTATAGTATAGTGGAGAGAGAGTGTCTGGCTATTAAGTGGGCACTCGAGCCTCTTCGCTACTATTTGTTGGGGAGAAAGTTTTGCCTGGTGACTGACCACTCCCCTATCAAGTGGATCAGCCAGGCCAAAGAGAGAAATGCCCGAGTCACAAGGTGGTTCCTGTCCTTACAGAACTTTAAGTTCTCTGTGGAACACAGGGAAGGCCGATTGCAGAGAAACGGTATACTGTATGGCAGGTGGTCATCCCCTCAGGGTTGAACAAAGGGGGGAAGGTATGTAAGAAGGTATCTGAAATCTTCGTGGATGGAAGTTATGTGTCACCGAGGTTCCTGGCCTCGGTGAAGTAAGAGCCGGTATGTTATGTGTCAGCAACAGCTATTGCTAATTGACACCTTGAGAGTTAGCATGGCTGTCATAGCTTATACGGGACGGCTCTTACTGGGAGTAGTCAAAGTGCTGCGTGGGTGACTACTCCCCATGTTCCAGGCCGGGTTTTGCCAGGCATAAAAACCAGCCCTCTGGCAGTGGAGCTCAGGAGACTGTATGCTGTGAACTGAGGGCTGTGCTGGGATTTGTGGTTTGAGCCGGACTGGAGGACTCAGGCCCCTCTAAAGGCGAACAGGTCGCCTATGGACTTGATGAGGCTGAACTGCTAACAGGATGTGAATTAACACCCAGGAGAAAAGGTGACTTTTATTGAATAAACGCCACTGTTTGATTCAAGAACTGTGTACTCTATACTGCATCCGCTAGTCCTAACTACCAAAGCGGATCCCCACAACTTATGCATGCCACAAACCCCTTTAGAACATATAACTACACCACTGAACGGCAAATATATTTTTATTTTGCCACTATTACACAACAAAAAGGGCTTTAGAACATATAACTGCACCACTGAACGGCAAATATGCCCTTATTTTTTTCCACTTATACACGCCACAGAAGGCTTTAGAACATATAACTGCACCGCTAAACGGCAAATATATTTTTCTTTTGCCACTAATACATGGCAAAAAGGGCTTTAGTACATAAAACTGCACTGCTGAATGGAAAATATATTTTACTTTTGCCCCTAATGCACAACAAAAAGGGCTTTCGAACATATAACTGCACCACTAAACGGCAAATATATTTTTCTTTTGCCATTAATACACAACAAAAAGAGCTGTAATCTTTGCACTTCACCACAAAACAGCTGATAAGACCATTTTTTCCCCGCTAATACAAGCCAAAAAATGCTTTAGAACATATACAGTAGCTGCACCGCACAAGGGCAAATAAGACGTAGAAATATTTCCTTGTAATAAACCCTGTTAATGGCTGTATCAAACAGCACTTGCAACCCAATAGCAATAACGGTTTGCTGGAATTACAGAGCTGTATAATGGCAATTTGGGTACCCAGTCAGTGCAGCAAGGTGTAATTGGATTGTTCCTATTACCCAGGCTGTAACCTCCCCTACTGAACCCTGTTCAACATAAATGCTGTGGAATGATTTCTCCCTATACTTTCCCTACACCTTGAATAATCTTTCCCTGAGGTTTTTTCTAGATCTGTCCCTAGTGCCTGCTGACGTCTCTCCCTGCACCAAGTATAACTGGAAAATGGCTGAATCCAAGATGGCTGAGGCTATTTATAGGGCTGTGACATCACAGGGCTGGCTGGCTGCTGATTGGCTGCATGCATGGCATTATGGGTGATCCCGCCTTCCCAGAGTTCCTTGCTCCATGTCCTCACACGTGCAGCAGCCATTTTAGGAAAAAAATGCTATTCGTTACTACAAAGCGTGGGGTAATTCAGATTCGGTGCAAATCGAATTTTTCCTGAAATTCGGATCGAATTCCATTTTGTCAACTTCAATTCACTCATCTCTAGTCACAATTCATTTTTGTTGAACTCCTTTGCAATCAATATTTTGTTATCCAGTGAATAGAGATAGATGTGAGTGTAGTAGTAGTGGCAACCTGCAGCATACTGACCACAGCGCTGGTGATTTCCTGGAGAGGTGCCAGCTCTTCTTCTTCTGTTAATTGTGGCTTCTCATCAGTGTGGCTGTTTTCCTGTTTAACTTCGGTCTGCTGTGGAGTGACAGGCACATTCTCTTTCCTCTCAAAGGACACTTTCTCCACATCTTTAAAACTAAGAGCATAATAGTTTAGATTTCTTAAAGAAAGACTTTAAGCAGCATGCAACAGAATTCCCAATGATAAAGCATGATATATTAGTCTTCAGCTGGACATTTACCAGTTCAACAATAGTAAAAGGTTTTGTCCCAAAATGTCAACTTACCAGCGATCAAACGAATGGGAAGGCCATTGAGCATGCTCATTGCTGCTCCATTCGAAGTCTATAAAACTGATGAATAGACAGGGAGTACAGGGCTCTGCTACCTCTGGCAATTTAGCCATGCACTAAATTTATCATTCAGCTATAATTGAGCTGTCCAAAACGGTTAGTCTTTTGATCCGCATTGATGAATGAACTCAAAAGAGTTTACCAGGTCTCTATACCACAGAAAGAGTTTCTGTCAAGAGAAATAACGTTATGTAGCTGGCTGACATTAGCTATGTGCTTGTCACGGCTGAGGATGGGGAAAACCCTCAGCCGTGCGATGCCAGAAGATGTTAACGGCTGCTCGGCCAGGACAACAGAATTAGGGAACAGGTCACCTCCTAACACATCCCTAATCCGTCCCTAACTCCTAGCTGCATGGGCCGACCTTGAAGGTAGGAGGGCCCATGCTCAGGAACCTCGGATCCCTACTCACCCTCCGACCGGTCCCTGAACTAGGAGTGAAGGGTAAGACGACCTGTTCCTTCTGGACACGGAGGAACAGGAGTCTCACTGGCCAAGCTGCAGGAAAAAGGGGAACAGAAACAGGCCTATGGATATGGCAGGTGCTGCACTAGTTCCAGCCACCTGCCACAGCCTTGCTGACTGGATCCGTGTGCAGGCAAGCTGAAGTCCACAACAATACAAATAGAACTCAGCACACACACATCCACACACAGGAACCCAGATCCATAGCTGCACAGAAAAACAAAGGAAAACATAAACTGAACATCACATCAACTTTAACTTCATACTGTCACGGCTGAGGATGGGGAAAACCCTCAGCCGTGCGATGCCAGAAGATGTTAACGGCTGAGGGTTTTACCCATCCTCAGCCGTGACAGTATGACCACAAGGGTGGCCCCGACTGGCAGGTGAAATAAGACAGGAGGCTACTCCAGCTAGCCATAGCTGAAGTACCCCCCAGACACGTGCTAAACACTGAGGCTTTATAGGCCCAAGTAGCCACACCCAGTGTTCACACACACAGAAGGGAATTAACCCTTCACACACAAGGCAAGGGAAGACGGCCACTTAAAGGGGAATACACACATGAACCACACACTTCACCTGTTGCTGCGGGCAACGGCATGTGTGACAATCATGTCCTGGGGATCAGTCATAGGGTTGGGACACTGCCATCACACGCACTCAACACCACAACCAAATGAAGGAAAGTGTCACACAACATACCATAGGCCGTGACAGTGCTAATGTCAGCAGTACATAACAGTATGCTTTATAACTCCCTGCCTGCCACCGTTCTCTTAAAATAAAGACTAAAATATGCTAATGAGCCTCTAGGTGCTATTAGAGCTTTGCTTCAGCACCTAGAGGCTCGGTCTACGCACCATTTGGCACACCCAGTTGATTGACTTTCGAGTTCTCCTCAGTGTCCTGTAAATCCTGCGCCATCCTGTTTAGTATTCGTCGCAGGCACAGTGAGTGAAGGACGTTTTAAGAGAACGGCGGCAGGCAGGGAGTTATAAAGCACACTGTTATGTACTGCTGACATTAGCACATCGCTAATGTCAGTCAGCTACATAACGTTATTTCTCATGACAGAAACCCTTTAACATGTGTGTTGAGATATGTGGATAATCTACCCCTGCAGGACGGTGATAAAATGGCAATAGCAAAGCTGTTATACCTGGCTAGAAAACTAATAGCATCTCTGTGGAAAGACCCAGAGGCCCCTACTCTCTGTGCCCTCATGAAAAGAATCCAGAGTCTACTCAAGTTAGAAAAAGGAATTTTCATCAAAAGATATGAAAATATATATTGATCAATGGCAACTGGATAGAATATTATGGATTGTCTGCCCTTAGAATCAGAAGCACACAATCTTAGTATATTAGGACTGACTACAGGGATTTTACCCTCTATAGCAGGCATGCTCAACCTGCGGCCCTCTAGCTGTTGGAAAACTAGTTGTAGTTTTGCAACAGCTGGAGGGCAGCAGGTTGAGCATGCCTGCTCTATAGTATAATAGGGACTATTGACAGATTTATAACCTATTGCCTATTTTTCCATTTCGTCCACCATGACGGCTAAGGCCTCTTTCACACTTGCGTTGTCCGGATCCGGCGTGTACTCCACTTGCCGGAATTACACACCGGATCCGGAAAAACGCAAGTGTACTGAAAGCATTTGAAGACGGATCCGTCTTCAAAATGCGTTCAGTGTTACTATGGCAGCCAGGACGCTATTAAAGTCCTGGTTGCCATAGTAGGAGCGGGGAGCGGGGGAGCGGTATACTTACAGTCCGTGCGGCTCCCGGGGCGCTCCAAAATGACGTCAGAGCGCCCCATGCGCATGGATGACATGCCATGCGATCACGTCATCCATGTGCGTGGGGCGCCCTGACGTCACTCTGGAGCGCCCCGGGAGCTGCACTGACGGTAAGTATGCTGCTCCCCCACTCCCCGCTACACTTTACCATGGCTGTCAGGACTTTAGCGTCCCGGCAGCCATGGTAACCACTCTAAAAAAGCTAAACGTTGGATCCAGCAATGCGCCGAAACGACGTTTAGCTTAAGGCCGGATCCGAATCAATGCCTTTCAATGGGCATTAATTCCGGATCCGGACTTGCATCAAATCTTCAGGATTTTTGGCCGGAGCAAAAAGCGCAGCATGCTGCGGTATTTTCTCCGGCCAAAAAACGTTCCGTTCCGGAACTGAAGACATCCTGATGCATCCTGAACGGATTTCTCTCCATTCAGAATGCATTAGGATAAAACTGATCAGGATTCTTCCGGCATAGAGCCCCGACGACAGAACTCTATGCCGGAAGACAAGAACGCAGGTGTGAAAGAGCCCTTAACCATGAGATTGACCCCTTGACCTTTGTAGGGGCAGGAACACAGAGTTTAAAAGGCCACCACCCACTCTCACCCTCAGTGTTTCCTGTCCCTTGGGGGCACCTCACAGAGAGACCTCCTGTGGGAGGTGAAGAGGACACGGGGGGGGGGGGCAGAGCTTGGAACCCACGTGTGCGCACGCGCGCGCTGATGATGTCAGTTGCGAGGCCTGCGGTTAAAAGTGGCAGATTCAACAGGCATCGCTGCTTCAAGTGTGGTGTTCCTACTCCAGGATAGGATGTCGGCTCCTGATGCCCCTGCAGGCCAGATGGATTCTACAGACCCCCCCTTGGCTACTCCAACCGTAAGTTCCCCTCTGGGGAGAATATGTATCACTTTGACATGCTTAATGTGTATGGTCTTCTGATACCTGGTTACTACTCTCTTATAGAGATTGAAAGAGCCCAGAATTAAATCCAAAGTCTCTAGATGTGCATCTTGTACCAAGAGACTTCCTGAAAATCTAAAGCTAAGTTATGCTCTATTGCTTTCTCTGGAGAATCCGTTTTTGGACCGGTCTTAGACTCTATTCTCAAAAAAGCAGCTGACAAAAAGAAAGGGTTCCCTGAGGAAAGTAAAAAGAAGCCCTTTCGTTCCTTTAACCCTCAGTCCAAATCCTATAAAGGCAAAGCAAAATCGTGGAGTTGGAGCTATCAAAATGGGGGGAAAGGCAGAGGTTTCCTTCTCAATCCCCAAAATAAACAATCCGATAAACAATGACGCCAAGGTTGGGGGAAGATTGAGAAGTTTTCTATCCCAGTGGACCTTGGACATCATAAAAAACGAATACAGGATAGAATTCTCCTCAACCCCTCCAAAGAAGTTCCTGGATAACCTCCCACAGCCAGAGCGTGTTAGAAAAAATTTGGAAGGGAGTCTTAGATTTAGAAGTTCCCGAACTAGAAAAGGGAAAAGGTTATTATTCAAACCTTTTTTTAGTCCAAAAACCAGATGGGTCTTCCTGTACTATTATAAATCTAAAAGGGTTAAACAAAGCCATTACCTACAGGAAATTCAAAATGGAGTCTATATCTTCCATTATCCCTTTAATCAAAAATGGAGCCTTCATGACGTCCATAGATCTAAAATACGCCTATT
The DNA here is from genome assembly GCF_014858855.1 of Bufo gargarizans. Classification (NCBI taxonomy): domain Eukaryota; kingdom Metazoa; phylum Chordata; class Amphibia; order Anura; family Bufonidae; genus Bufo; species Bufo gargarizans. The sequence continues at coordinate 91,153 of NW_025334290.1, forward strand.
ACCACGTCCCCATACACAAAAATTCTCAAAAATACCTCAGATGTCATCTTTACCACAAGAAAAGTTGGTATCTTTCAAGGAAAAGATAAAGAGATTCCAATCCCAAAGTCAGTGTTCTATCAGGAATGCCATGAGCCTTCTGGGAATGATGACCTCGTGCATCACCCTAGTGCCATACCAATACTATAATAACTCAATCCTGGATACTAGGGAAGTGGGACAGAAAAAGATAACCATCCCCCAACGTGTAAAGTCAGATATAAACTGCTAGACGGAAAAGAAGACTCTGTCGAGGGGCATAACCTGGTTGAGAAATCCAGAAGTCCAGATCGTGACAGATGCAAGAGGCACGGGCTGGGAAGCAAAGGTAGCCTCCTCAAACTACCAGGGCAGGTGGTCAAACGAAATAAAACAAAGATCATCAAACTATCGAGAGTTGAGAGCTGTCTGGGAGACTCTAAAAGTATCCCAAAAACTATTGTCTGGAAAACATCTAAAAATATTCCCCGACAATGTAACAACTGTGGCCTACCTAAAACACCAGGGGGGCACAAATTCTCCAAGCCTAAAGGGTCTGGCGGAAAGAATATTCTTCTGGGCAGAAAGAAATGTACTTTCAGTCACAGCGATCCATCTAAAGCAGGCATGTCCAAACTGCGGCCCTCCAGCTGTTGCTAAACTACAACTCCCAGCATGCCCTAATAGCTGTAAGCTATCCAGGCATGCTGGGAGTTGTAGTTTAGCAGCAGCTGGAGGGCCGCAGTTTGGACATGCCTGATCTAAAGGGTTCAGAAATCATAGAAGCCGACTACCTCAGCAGAAAAACTTTAGACCCAGGGGAGTGGTCCCTAAATAAAGAAATTTTTCATAAAATTTCCAGAAAATGGGGAGTCCCTTAAATAGACCTATTTTCGTCAAAAAATAACACGAAAGTGGCGCGGTTTTGTTCTCTAAACCCCATTGGCAGTCAACGCTTTTTCACCTGGACCTGGAACCTCGCTTATGCTTTTCCTCCCTGGGCCCTAATTATTACTGCAGAAGATAATGGAAAATACCTCTCCAGAAGGACATTCTATCACAGGGTCCCATCCTTCATCAAGATCCCAGCATGTTCAATTATCAGCATGGATCCTAAACGCGAGATCTTAAAGAGTAAAGGTCTTTCAGAAAAGGTTATTACTACTGTAAAAGCCAGCAGAAAAAGAGTTACTTCAGCAATCTATCTAAAAAATTGGAAGAAAATACTGCAGTTGGCTGGGACAAGATTCACCAATAAATTCTCCCCCAAGTATCGAGAAGATTTTAGATTTTCTCGAGAGGGGGCTAAATATGGGCCTCAGACCCAGTACACTAAAGGTACAGATATCCGCTTTGGGTGCATGCTATGATACAAATCTAGCCAGCCATAGGTGGATAAGAAGAATTGTAAGAGCTGCTTCTAGACTAAGACCATCTATAACCCCACGGATTCCCCAGTGGGATTTAAACCTGGTCTTGAAAGGTCTAATGAAATCTCCATTTACTCCCTTACAGGACATTTCAATTAAACATCTTACTTTCAAAGCTGCTTTCTTAATAGCTATAACATCAGTTAGACGCCTGGGAGAGATTCAGTCTCTCTCCTGCTGAGAACCCTATCTCTGTCTTTCCGGACAGGATAGTTTTGAAACTGGATCTGGGTTTTCTTCCAAAAGTCGTCACAGATTTTAATAGAGACCAAGAAATTGTCCTCCCTTCTTTTCCTTAAGATGTCATCTGAGGAACATTTTCAACTCCTGGATGTCAGGGAGACTATTATACAATACCTGGCAGCGACAAAAAAATTCTGAAAAGATGACAATCTTCTTATTCAGTTTGCTGGTCAAAACAAGGGGTGAGAAGCATCCAAGGCTTCTATAGGTCGTTGGATTAGGTGAACTATATCCTGCTGTTACCAAATGTCAGGCCTTACTAGTCCCACAAATATAAGAGCCTATTCCACAAGAGCAATGGCATCTTCATGGGCTGAAAGAGCTGGCGTTACCCTAGACAAAATCTGTAGAGCCGCCACCTGGTCTAATATAAATACGTTCATAAGATATTATCGTATTGATGTGTCTGCTTCTGTTGATTTGACCTTTGGACAGAAGGTCCTGCAAGCAGTCTCCCTCCCTACTAAGTAATCTGTGTTCCTGCCCCTACAGAGGTCAAGGGGTCAATCTCATGGTTAACTCAAGGAAACAGAATTACCGGTAAGTCTAATTAAGTTTTTTAGTTTTTTTTTTCTCATTTGCTGGTGGTTGCTGCACAGGAGTGGGGTTAAGGGTTCCGGGTTTAGGGGGATATCAATGTGAAATATTGTACTTTCGATATTCTTTTGTATTCTGGAATACCGTGCTTTGGGGTTGTTACTGTCATTTTTGTATGTTATAAAAACTCTATAAAAATGATCTGATGCAAAACAAATGTATCATACAGCATGATAAAAATGGTGCATCTTTAGACTCACTGGGGGTTATTTATTATGACCCTCTATGCCTAATTTACGTCTCATGCACACAAACGTATTTTCTTTCCGTGTCCATTCCAGATTTTTTGCGGACCATATGCAGAACCATTCATTTTAATGGGTCTTGAAAAACATTCCGTTTCTGTATGTCTGTTCCGCAAAAAAATAGAACATGTCCTATTATTGTCCGTATTACAGACAAGGATATCTCTGTTCTATTAGGGGCCAGCTGTTCCATTCTGCAAAATATGGAACGCACACGGACGTCATCCGTATTTTTTGTGGATCCGTGTTTTGCGGACCGCAAAATACATGCGGTCGTGTGCATGAGGCCTAAGGATAAGGCATGGGCAAGTCATAAATTAAGCGCATACTCCAGCAACACAGGGGAAATCAAAGAATGGCGTAAAAAGCCGGTCTTTGATAAAGGATCCACACAGTCTAAATGTATGCTGTCTACGTTTTAAACAGGATTAGTAAATCTGCACCTGGGTTTTCCGCTCAAAAAGGTACAACGTTCAAGGCCACATGGATTTTAAATGAGGGGTATCCAAATTGCCCATGACAAGGATAGTAAAACCACATCCACACCTTCACCACAGTAACTTTCTATATGTACTGCCTATCACATTTAGACGTTATAATAGTATCCTTACTGGTCTAGGAAGGTTTAGGGGTTAATACTTAAAATCCCCGGTGGTCTAGGTTGGTGGTTTACAGTGGGCTACGTCAGCCTCTGAGCCCCATAGTGGCAACTAAGGCCTCATGCACACAACCGTATGTATTTTGCGGTCCACAAAAAACGGATACGCAAAAGATACGGATGACGTCCGTGTGCATTCCGTATTTTCTGGAACGGAACAGCTGGCCCCTAATAGAACAGTCCTATCCTTGTCCGTAATGCAGACAATAATAGGACATGTCCTTTTTTTTTGTGGAACGGAAATACGGACATATGGAAACGGAATGCATACGGAGTACCTTCCGTTGTTTTTTTTGACCCGTTGAAATGAATGGTTCTGCATACGGTCCACAAAAAAAACTGACACTGAAAGAGAATACGTTTGTGTGCATGAGGCCTAAGGCTGTAGATACATCTTTGGTAATGAAATATATATTTTTTTTAAATCACATAAAATGGAAGTCCTCCTTAGGCTACTTTCATACTCGCGTTTGATGCGGATCCGTCATGGATCTGCACAAATGCTTCCGTTCAGATAATACAACCGCATGCATCCGTTCAGATCCGTTTGTATTATCTGTAACCTAGCCAAAACGTCAATGGGGGACGGATCCATTTTCTATTGTGCCAGATTGTGTTAGTGAAAACGGATCGGTCCCCATTGACTTACATTGTGTGTCAGGCGGACACCAAAACGTTGCAAGCAGCATTTTGGTGTCTGCCTCCAGAGCGGAATGGAGGCGGAACGGAGGCAAACTGATGCATTCTGATGCAACTGATCCTTATCCATTCAGAATGCATTAAGGCAAAACGGATCCGTTTTGGACCGTTTGTGAGAGCCTTGAACTGATCTCAAAAACATAAAACAAAATGCCAGTGTGAAAGTAGCCTTAGAGTCTAATTAATTTACTGACGACTGAAGAGAATAGGATATCTCTTGCAGCTGATCTAGTTCACAGTATGGAGAAGATGTAGAAATGTTATTTGAAGATCAAGGATCTCAGAGAAAAAGTAAGAATTCTGGATAAAGGTTAAAACATCTAAGAACCTTTGATGATTCCAGGCAGGGTACTCACATTTCAGGATCATTTCCATCTTTATTACTGGGCTTTGGATTTTGTGCCTTTGTGACTTCTGAGGTCTTGGGTTTTAGTTTTGGTTGTTTTCCTGAGCCTAGTAAAGAAAATTCAAGGATTAGTAATTTAAAGGGGTTATTCCATCAGACAATCTCCTTCTAACAACACTAAAACCAGCCCTGTACCTCACATGTATCCAGGGATCTCCCCATTCACTGCTCCAATTGTTCTGCTAGATTTATTTCCATCTGGCAGCTCAGGGAGACGTGTCCTTTCTAAGGGGGCATGTCCTGTCTGCTGCAGCTCTTTCATTGAAACTGGCAACAGCTTCTAACAGAAGATATGACTGGTGGCAGTTGAAGGTTTAACCACCTCCGGACCGCCTAACGCAGATGTGCGGTCCGGAGGTGGCAGCGCTGCGCACAGTCACGCATATACGCGTCATCTCGCGAGACGCGAGATGACGCGAATATGCGCGCGCGCATGCGCAGTTTGCGCCGGCATTTCGCACAGCAGTATTTCGTCAGCAACCTGCCAGCCAATGATTGTGGCTGGCAGGTTGCTGATTTTTAAAAAATCCAATCAAAGTGCCAGATATCAGATCATATTAGTAAATATGATCTGATATATGGCTGCCTGCTCCTCTGCTGGTTCTTTTCGTCGGTTGGATCCAGCAGAGGAGCAGGCTTCACAGTGAGTACACCAAACACTACACTTTAGCCCCTGATCACCCCCCTGAACCCCAATTAACCCTTTGATCACCCCTTTGATCACCCCTGTCAATCACAAGTGAAAAGAAAAAAGTGATCAGTGCAAACTGTCACTTTTTTTTTTCACTGTTATTGACCGTTAGGTTTTAGGTATAGTTTAGGTCCCTTGGTTAGGTAGTTAGCGATCAGTTAGCGCCCAGCCCACCGCACCGCAGTCCGTTATTCGCTGATTAGCGTATCGCTAATCAGCATTTGTACTTTTATAGTATCTGGAAGTGATCAAAACTGATCACGGTCAGATCTATAATAGTACTAGTGTCACTTTAGTTCGCCCTCCACCCAAAACGCAGTGTTTGCCCGATCAGGCCTGATCGGTCGCCCACACCCGCCCCACCGCAGTGACAAAAAAAAATGTTTTTTTGATCACTGCACATTCACTTTACACGCACTGCGGCGATAAAAAAATCTGTTTTGATATTTTTTATCAACCGCAGCGGCCTCCGGTACTTCGCTAGCCTCCCCTTTGTAAGACAGGCTTGCTTTTTTTTTCTTGGGTAGTCTCAGGGAATACCCCTAAATTTAGTTGCCCACATGTCTAACAGGGGGTATTCTTATGAAGAGGCCTACAGGCTTCTGACCCAGTCGGATGAGGAGTGGGAACCCTCATCTGATGAATCCAGCGGGTCAGAATACGAACCTGTAGAAAGCAGTGGCTCTCTGACCCAAAGTTCGGACGAGGAGGCTGAGGTCCCTGATACCACCAGGCGTACCCGGCCCCGTGTCGCTAGACCGCAGGTTGCGCAGGATCCGCTTCAAGAGCAGCAGAGTGGGGCTGGTGCTGTCGGATTACGTGGTGAGGCATACACCAGCAGCCCAGCCCTCCCTGGACCTAGTACCAGCACTGCCGTACAACCTGGTGAAGTAGCGAGCACCAGAAGGGCAGTTGAAGCTGGTACGGTGGCACGTGCAGTAGTGACCCCGTCGCAGCCACCGCAAAGACGTGCCCGTAGAGCCCCTAGAATCCCAGAGGTGCTGGCAAACCCTGATTGGCAGTCCCCAACTTCAGCCGCACCCGTAGTTTTCCCTTTCACTGCCCAGTCTGGAGTTCGGGTTGAGACAGCTCAGATCGGTTCGGCCCTGGGATTTTTTGAGCTGTTCTTGACTGCGGAGCTTTTAGACATAGTTGTGGCCGAAACAAACAGGTATGCCACACAATTTATCACCGCTAACCCGGGAAGCTTTTATGCCCAGCCTTTCCGGTGGAAACCAGTCCAAGTTTCCGAACTTAAAACTTTTCTGGGCCTCCTCCTCAACATGGGCCTGACAAAAAAGCATGAATTGCGGTCATATTGGTCCACGAACCCGATTCATCACATGCCCATGTTCTCTGCTGCCATGTCCAGGGCACGTTTTGAGGCCATCCTGCGGTTCCTGCACTTTAGTGACAACACCGCCTCCCGTCCCAGGGGCCACCCTGCTTTTGACCGGCTCCACAAAATTCGGCCCCTCATAGACCATTTCAACCAGAAATTTGCAGATATTTATACCCCAGAGCAAAACATCTGCATAGACGAGTCCCTGATACATTTTACCGGGCGCCTTGGCTTCAAACAATACATCCCAAGCAAGCGCGCCCGGTATGGGGTCAAATTGTATAAGCTCTGTGAAAGGGCCACAGGCTATACCCACAAATTTCGTGTCTATGAGGGAAAAGATCAGACCCTGGAGCCGGTCGGTTGCCCTGACTACCTGGGGAGCAGTGGGAAGACAGTTTGGGACTTGGTGTCACCCTTATTCGGCAAGGGGTACCATCTTTATGTGGACAATTTTTACACAAGTGTGGCCCTCTTTAGGCATTTGTTTCTAGAACGGATTGGCGCCTGTGGTACCGCGCGAACTAGTCGCGCGGGCTTCCCCCAACGGCTCGTTACCACCCGTCTTGCAAGGGGGCAGAGGGCCGCACTGTGTAACGAAGAACTGCTCGCGGTGAAATGGAGAGACAAGCGTGACGTTTACATGCTCTCCTCCATTCACGCAGACACGACAATACAAATTGAGCGAGCAACCCGTGTCATTGAAAAGCCCCTCTCAGTCCACGACTATAACCTCCACATGGGAGGGGTGGACTTCAATGACCAGATGTTGTCTCCGTATTTAGTTTCCCGACGCACCAGACGCTGGTATAAGAAGGTGTCTGTATATTTAATTCAATTGGCTCTGTACAATAGTTTTGTTCTCTACAGTAAGGCTGGGAGAACTGGATCCTTCCTCAAATTTCAGGAAGAGATCATCGAGAACCTCCTGTATCCAGGAGGTTCCGTAGCCGTCTACACGAGCGACATTTCCCCAATGTCGTTCCTGGTACCTCAACCCAACAGTCACCCCGAAAAATATGTCGTGTCTGTAGCAGGAGTGGAATAAGGCGTGACACCCGCTATTTCTGTCCTGACTGTCCGGACCACCCTGCCCTATGCTTTGGAGAGTGTTTCCGGAAGTACCACTCACAGGTACACTATTAGCATAGGGATCATCTCACCAGGACAGGCACACAGGGCTATTAGGGCCCATTCACTCACTGCTGCTGCAAACGTCTCCTTTCACATGGGACAAAGTGCATAACGCACTTCGCCACATCTTTGGGCGATTTGCGCTTTGCACATTGACCCATGGGGAAGGAGAGGTTTGTTCTATAAAGGTAAAAAAACAAAAAAACAAAAAAAAAAACACACCAGTAAGCAAACACGTTAATGTTCAGTTAAAAAAGTTAAAGTTTATATGTTCTGTTGCAAAGTTAATAAAATTATTGCGTTGCGGCCTGGTTTTTTCTTTTTTATTTTTTTTTTCTTTTTTCTTTTTTCTTTTTTTACCTTCCAGGTGGACCAACCGATCGACCAGCTGCAGCACCGATGTGCATTCTGACAGAAGCATTGCGCTGCTGTCAGATTACACGCAAGTCGGTGTATGCGGCGCTGCAAGACGGGATTTTCTCCTCTGCAGTGACAGATACGTTTGCCAAGGCATACGAGCTGAGGAGGAGGCGGCGTTCCTATGCTTTGGCAAACACTTTGTATATATATATAAAAAAATAAAAATAAAAAATCCCGGCAATGATTTATTCATCCACATCGATTGATGTGAATAGAGAAATCTGGTTTGCCAGGGCATACGAGCTAAGTGGGTATGGATGTAGGGCGGAGCTCCTATGTCCTGGCAGACGCCTTTCCCCTCCATTTTTTTTTTTTGGCAGAGATTTTTTCATCCACATTGATCGATGCGAATGAAGAAATCTGTGCCGTTCATTTTTTTCTTTCAGCCCAGAGGCTGAACGGAAAAAAAAATCTCATTACCTGTATGCTCAATATAAGGAGAATAGCAGAAACTCCTAATGCTGGCCATACATGTAATGATTGCGGAGACCCTCAAATGCCAGGGCAGTACAAACACCCCACAACTGACCCCATTTTGGAAAGAAGATACCCCAAGGTATTTGCTGAGGGGCATATTGAGTCCATGAAAGATTTAAATTTTTGTCCTAAGTTAGCAGAAAGTGAGACTTTGTGAGAAAAAAAAAAAAAAATCAATTTCCGCTAACTTATGCAAAAAAAAAAAAATTTCTATGAACTTGCCAGGCCCCTCATTGGATACCTTGGGGTGTCTTCTTTCCAAAGTGGGGTCACATGTGGGGTATTTATACTGCCCTGGCTTTTTAGGGGCCCTAAAGCATGAGAAGAAGTCTGGGATCCAAATGTCTAAAAATGCCCTCCTAAAAGGAATTTGGGCCCCTTTGCGCATCTAGGCTGCAAAAAAGTGTCACACATCTGGTATCGCCGTACTCAGGAGAAGTTGGGCAATGTGTTTTGGGGTGTCATTTTACATATACCCATGCTGGGTGAGATAAACATCTTGATCAAATGCCAACTTTGTATACAAAAATTGGAAAAGTTGTCTTTTGCCAGGATATTTCTCTCACCCAGCATGGGTATATGTAAAATGACACCCCAAAACACATTCCCCAACTTCTCCTGAGTACGGCGATACCAGATGTGTGACACTTTTTTGATGCCAAGGTGGGCAAAGGGGCACATATTCCAAAGTGCACCTTTCGGATTTCACCGGTCATTTTTTACAGATTTTGATTGCAAAGTACTTCTCACACATATGGGCCCCTAAATTGCCAGGGCAGTATAACTACGCCACAAGTGACCCCATTTTGGAAAGAAGACACCCCAAGGTATTCCGTGAGGGGCATGGCGAGTTCCTAGAATTTTTTATTTTTTGTCGCAAGTTAGTGGAATATGAGACTTTGTAAGGAAAAAAGAGAAAAAAAAAAAAATCATCATTTTCCGCTAACTTGTGACAAAAAATAAAAAATTCTAGGAACTCGCCATGCCCCTCACGGAATACCTTGGGGTGTCTTCTTTCCAAAATGGGGTCACTTGTGGCGTAGTTATACTGCCCTGGCAATTTAGGGGCCCAAATGTACCTTGCAATCAAAATGTGTAAAAAATGGCCTGCAAAATCTGAAAGGTGCACTTTGGAATATGTGCCCCTTTGCCCACCTTGGCAGCAAAAAAGTGTGACACATCTGGTATCGACGTACTCAGGAGAAGTTGGGGAATGTGTTTTGGGGTGTCATTTTACATATATTCATGCTGGGTGAGAGAAATATCTTGGCAAAAGACAACTTTTCCCATTTTTTTATACAAAGTTGGCATTTGACCAAGATATTTTTCTCACCCAGCATGGGTATATGTAAAATGACACCCCAAAACACATTCCCCAACGTCTCCTGAGTACGGCGATACCAGATGTGTCACACTTTTTTGCTGCCAAGGTGGGCAAAGGGGCACATATTCCAAAGTGCACCTTTTGGATTTCACCGGCCATTTTTTACACATTTTGATTGCAAAGTTCTTCTCACACATTTGGGCCCCTAAATTGCCAGGGCAGTATAACTACCCCACAAGTGACCCCATTTTGGAAAGAAGACACCCCAAGGTATTCTGTGAGGGGCATGGTGAGTTCCTAGAATTTTTTATTTTTTGTCGCAAGTTAGTGGAATATGAGACTTTGTAAGAAAAAATAAAAAAAATAAAATCATCATCATTTTCCGCTAACTTGTGACAAAAAATAAAAAGTTCTATGAACTCACTATGCCCATCAGCGAATACCTTAGGGTGTCTACTTTCCAAAATGGGGTCATTTGTGGGGGTTTTCTACTGTTTGGGCATTGTAGAACCTCAGGAATTATGACAGGTGCTCAGAAAGTCAGAGCTGTTTCAAAAAGCGGAAATTCACATTTTTGTACCATAGTTTGTAAATGCTATAACTTTTACCCAAACCATTTTTTTTTTGTCCAAACATTTTTTTTTTATCAAAGACATGTAGAACAATAAATTTGGCAAAAAATTTATACATGGATGTCGTCTTTTTTTGCAAAATTTTACAGCTGAAAGTGAAAAATGTCATTTTTTTGCAAAAAAATCGTTACATTTTGATTAATAACAAAAAAAGTAAAAATGCCAGCAGCAATGAAATACCACCAAATGAAAGCTCTATTAGTGAGAAGAAAAGGAGGTAAAATTCATTTGTATGGTAAGTTGCATGACCGAGCAATAAACGGTGAAAGGAGTGTAGTGCCGAAGTGTAAAAAGTGCTCTGGTCATGAAGGGGGTTTCACCTAGCGGGGCTGAAGTGGTTAAACTGAGCATGTGCGACCACCAAAATGAGGTGGACAGAGAAATAAGTAAAAGAACAAACAGCAGGTGGCGCTATACAGATCCAGTTTATTAAATAGCTCAGTTGCTATGCTAAATTTAACAAAATTGAGATCCAGGTGCTAGTTTGAAAAATGTAGAATATTTTTTGTGGCACAGCCCCTTTAAATGCAAGCATAAACTTGAATTTTAAAGAACAGGCAATCTGAGCATGGAGGACCAACCAACTATGCAGGATCAACCCTATCAAACTTTGCATAATACCTGGTAGGGTTGATCCTGTTGAGTAAAAGAATACCTTTTTTCTGCAGTTTCTGGGAAATTTATATTTTATTGTTTATGAAAATGAGGGCCCCGAGGGGTGGACCTGAGTCCTTCAGCGATGGCCACTCCCCCTTTCCTTTATTGACGGGCCAGAAATCATCAGCGTCCTCTCACGGGGCCCTGTAATCCCACACTTGCACCATACATTACACAATCAGCACATGTGCAGTAGGGCAAGAAGCAGATATACTGTTCATGCACTGATGTACAGTATATTGTAAAGCACAAGATTACAGGTCTGACGATCAAGGGGAAGGAGGAGTGCTTATCATTGCACAAAGCTGGAGCTAAGGTATATCGAGGGGCTCAGGACCACCCTGGGGTGCACTGAATCCCTCATTTGCATAAACATTAAAAGGTGAATTGCTCAGTATTGTTGCTACAGATCTGCATTAAAAAGGTATGCTTATACTCAGCAGGATCAACCCCACCAGGCATTGTTCCTGGTTTATGCATTATAAACACAAATTAATTGAAAACACAATCCAACTTAAAAAATATTAAGATGTTTAGATGAATAATATGAAATAGCAGGAGCTGTTTCTTGTCCTAAATGTGATCAACCAGAGGACCAATAGTACCTTTAATGACTTGTCCAGACGTCTGACTGTGGTTCGGATCCTGGCCAGTAGAGGGGGCTGCAGGATCACTGTCTGCACTTTCTTGTGAGCTGATGGTATCCGGTTCAGAAGATGCACTTTCATGATGTGATATCTCCTCCATTAGTCTTGGTCTGATGTTTGTGGCATCTGGGTAAACATAAAGGTGGTAGAAGTATGAAATAAGGTCAATGGTTTTCTTACCCTCATTAAAAATAAATTGTCTTGATTTATTTCTTATCTTAGATTTTCCACATTGGTAAAGATGTCTACACTTTACACATTTTCCTTCTGAATGTCAGCAGAAACCAAAGTATTCTTTATAATAACCATTTACTTGGTAAAGCAAGGGATTTTCTGGGTAAGGGTATGGCCACATGTGCAAGTTTGTTATGTCGTTTTTTAAGCCAAAATCAGGGGTGCATCATCAAAGGAGAGAAAGTATTAAGGTCCATTCACACGTCTGCAATTTCGTTCTGCATTTTGCGGAACGGAATTGCGGACCTATTGATTTCTATGGGGCAGCACGATGTGCTGCCCGGATACGGAATTGCACTTCCAGGTCCGCAATTCCGTTCCCGAAAAAAATAGAACACGCCCTATTCTTGTCCGCAATTGCGGACAATAATAGGCATATTCTAAGTGCCGGCAATGTGTGGTCCGCAAAATGCAGAACGCACATTGCCGCTGTCCGTGTTTGGTGGATCCGCTAAACATGTTACGGACGTCTGAATGGAGCCTTAGGTACAGATACTTCTCTCTATTTAATTTTTTTTCTCCACTCCTGGTTGTGCCTTCAAAAACTGCATTAAAATACCTGCACACGTGGCAATACCCTTACCCTTAAGTTGTGAAATACGTGCCGTTTTTCAGCACAGATTCCCGTGTGGAAAAACCGCAGCGTAGTACAGAACATGCAAAGTATATCAAATTACACAAATCTCATGTCCACTTTGCAAATTTTTTCTGTACGGAAATTGACCCGATTTCCAAATCTGCAGCATGCAGTTATGTTTGCGGTTTTAGTTGCGGATTTCACCTTTTTCCACTCAAGGATGGGATCTGCAGCAAAACTGCATCAAATCTGCTGTTAGAATTTGCGGATTTTTGTTCAGATATGCTGCAGAAACACACATAAATCTGCACAGAAATTCTTGTGGATCTTATGTGCATTCACCCGCACCTGTGTGCAGGCGTCCTTATAGATATTAATGACCGGGTTCAGAGCTTGGATGCTCCCCTTGTCCTGCGCTGGATCGTGCAGGGCAAGGGCTTTTTTTCATTTTCTACTGCTGGGTGACCAATAGGTGTGTATAACAAAAGATCCGTGTGTGTATACAGCCATCTGACCAATGTTTGGTCAGAAAATCTGTCAGATAATCTGTTGGTGTAATACAGGCCTAAAACTATTACTAGGTTTACTAAGGAACAGTGGTAACAATACTCGTAATTGTAATTCTCTAAGTTGAAGCTATTCTGCTTTAAATAACAATCCAACCGTTATAGGGGTTATCCGACTTGCACTAACCCATGTGTGGGCCACTTCCGGGTCACGTGTCATACATTTGGCACTTGATTCCTATTCTGGAGTTAGAACCCACAGCACGCATGCGCTGTTCTTACACCATGTAAGATCATGTCCTCAATGTACAGCAAGTGATCCCAGAAGTGGCCAGGAGTGCAGTGCAAGTCAGATAACCCCTTTAAATATGTAGGTCTTTATTTTCGCATGACTGTTCTTTTTATGTACCAATCATTCTCATGTCTAAAGTGATTTTACGGGAATTAAAATACTGATGATGTATCCTCAGGATAGGTCATCAATATCAGATCGGCGGAGGTCCGACACCTGGCACCTTCGGCGATCAACTGGTTGAAGAGGAGGCTGTGCTCCATGCAAGAGCTTGCTTCCCTTCATTGTTTACCTGCTCGCCATCGACACTGTAGCAGTGAGCAGGTATAATTACACATAAGCCGTCCCATTCACTTGTATGGGACTGCTCATTCCTATACACTTGAATCATGTGGCAAGTTTGCCTATGTGCTGCCAACCAGTGGTTGTGTTGTGTATTGCATGTCAAGGATTTTGACAGCATGTTGTCATGAAACAAAATTAATACAATATAGAGTCCTTAAAGGGATTCTGTCACCTCGTTTTTGGTTATAGAGCTGTGGACATGCACGGCTAGATCACCGCTAGCATGTCCTATAGGGCTGTGTCCTTTTATTTAGTTTAAAAATTGATTTTAGAGATATGCAAATGAGCTTTGTAAGGTGCCCAAGGGGCTGCACTAACCTTCCTGGTGCCCATCCACGCCCCCCTGTGAAGGAGCCCAGCACCGCCTATGTCCTCCGATGCCAGCACAGGGAAGGAACACTATACAGGCACTGCGCATGCGCGAGCTCGCACATCGCGACATTACGGCAATCTAACTGTGACGAGAGGAGGAGATTTGGAGGACGCAGGCGGTGCTGGGCTCCTTCACAGGGGGTGTGGCTGGGCACCAGGAAGGTTAGTGCAGCCCCTTGGGCACCTTACAAAGCTCATTTACATATCTCTAAAATCATTTTTTAAACTAAATAAAAGCCCTATAGGACTGGTATATTGCAGACATGCTAGCGGCGATCTAGCTGTGCATGTCCGCAGCTCTATAACCGAAAACGAGGTGACAGAATCTTTTTAACCAAATTAGAGCCAAGGTAAAGGTGGGCACATCTGCATTCTACTGTATTTTGTATTAGTTACAGAATGCACAGCAAAAAACTGAAATAAATCTGTTTTTATGAACACAGCCTTAGTTATACATTTGCAGCCAAATCAAAACCTAGCAAAACATCTGCAAATGCTAGTTTGTTGAGTGATCTCATCTTTCATGTGGCATCAAAAAGCACCAAAATATTCAGTGGTTGGCAGGCAGCACATTGCCAGCAAACAATGGAGCTGTATAGGGTGGAACGATTTCATGTAAATGCAGCAAAAGAAGGGCAATAACTGCTAATGAACTTTCCCAATCACTGCCCACTCTGTTGTCCCACATAAAAGGTCCCTAAGATTGGTTGAGCGATCCAGTCTGGTGAAGTTTTCAGCCCAGGGAAGGTGCTCAGATTAATTTAGATAGGGGCTTCCCCAGTAAAGGACTTCCAGTGATGGAAATCATTCTGAGACCCCAGCCCCCACTTAGGCCTCTTTCACACTACCATATGGCTATTTCAGTGTTTTGCATTCAGTTTTTCACGGATCCGTTTTTTTGTTTCCATTGTTTTTCCGTTTCCGTTACATTTTTCCGTATGGCATATACAGTATACAGTAATTGCATAGAAAAAATTGGGCTGGGCATAATATTTACAATAGATGGTTCTGCAAAAACGGAATGGATACGGAAGACATACGGATGCATTTCCGTATGTGTTCAGTTTTCTTTTGCGGACCCATTGACTTGAATGGAGCCACGGAACATGATTTGCGGGCAATAATAGGACATGTTCTATCTTTGAACGGAACCGAAAAACGGAAATACGGAAACGGAATGCATACGGAGTACATTGTTTTTTGCGGAACCATTGAAATTAATGGTTCTGTATACGGACTGTATACAGAACGCAAAAAACGGCTGCAAAAACTGAAAAAAAAAAACATGTAGTGTTAAAAAAGGCCTGCACATGTCCATTGTAATTGCATCATAAACCTTTTTGATTATTTTTTACACACAGGTCATAAATCCCAAATAAGTCAAACAGGAGATTTATCGATAAACCCTTGTGACAAGTGACTGGCTCCAAATGGATTTGTCTTCTGCTGACCCTTGTAGTCCATGAGTAAGCCTGGTGGGCTAGTTATTTTAGATTGTTTTGAAAAGTAAAACTAAAAATGATGACTTGTCACCTGGTAAAGGATGGTGGCCCTCCTTTTTTGTCCGTTGTTCTGTTTCATGTTTTATTTGCTGTTGCTCTCCTCGCTCGTTTTCTTTCTCTTGGCCTGATTTATGATAATCTTTCTGCTATAAAGTAAAGAATTAATGAAAATACCTCTAATTGGGCATTATTACAACATACCAGTAAGTGAATGCAGCCATTTGTTCTTTACGTGTATTTAAGTACAGTGGCCCCTCAAGATACAATGGCCTGGGGATTAGAGATGAGCGAATTTCATATTTTGAAATTCGTTCACTCTTCGTTTGGTGGTAGAAGCAGAATTGCATTATGGATTCAGTTACCACGGACCATAACGCAATTCTATGACGGATTGCATAACGGAATGCCTTTAGAGGCATTCCGTTATTCATTCCATCATAATAGAAGACTATGGGCTGCAAAACGGATCCATTCCGTTTCTGTTATGTCCTCTCCTGCATAACGGAAACGGGACGGATCCGTTATGCAGGCCATAGACTTCAATTATGATGGAATGTCTCTACAACATTTTCAGCATATAATTATTTTTTTTTTATAAACTTTCAGATTTTTATTAGGTTTTTCAGTACAGATAAACGCATACAAGCATTCACTTAAGATGTCATCTAGACAAAGCTGACATCCTTAAAGTTTGTGCATTATTTTCATGAGTAGTAAACAAGGCTAAAGCATTAGTCGTGTCTTGACAAAGCCACTCACCAAAACCTCCTCCAGTCATGTTTCAAAGAGGACCTTGATGATTACAAAGCAGTCGATGGTATACTGGACGCATAGTGAGACGCGCACCACAACTCCCATCTTTATAATGCCAGGGAGCTTTCCTGATATGAACCTGCATATATACATTCATGTTGCATATATTGGTTAACTAGGGCTATTAATGCTGAAATATTCGGGGTGATAGGTAGTTTCCCAGCATATAATAGTCTTTCCTCGGCCATCGTAAGCGGAAACTAGACTCAACATACATTGTCTCAGATTCAGATCCAACCAATCAACATGGCCATTTTACTGGTAAAAATCAATACTGTTTGACCAGTAGCTTCTCTTTACAGTATAGTGCGGTACTACATCTCCTGTACTGCCCTCTGTACCAGGATGAACGGCTCCTTTAGACAGCAGGCGAGGACAGCTCTATTTTAGCTTTCTGGAACATTGTGTGCCATATAGGACCACGAAGAAGCTCCTGTCCTCATCATAGACAGTGATTTACAGCTTCCAGCTGATATATGTAAGGACTTGCTTTATCTGCCTTAGGCCTCTTTCACACTTGCGTTGTCCGGATCCGGCGTGTACTCCACTTGCTGGAATTACATGCTGGATCCGGAAAAACGCAAGTGTACTGAAAGCATTTGAAGACGGATGGCAGTCTTGCCATAGTAGTAGTGGGGAGTGGGGGAGCGGTATACTTACAGTCCGTGCGGCTCCCGGGGCGCTCCAGAATGACGTCAGAGCGCCCCATGCGCATGGATGACGTGCCATGTGATCACGTCATCCATGCGCGTGGGGCGCCCTGACGTCACTCTGGAGCGCCCCGGGAGCCGCACGGACGGTAAGTATACTGCTCCCCCGCTCCCCACTACACTTTACCATGGCTGCCAGGACTTTAGCGTCCTGGCAGCCATGGTAACCATTCAGAAAAAGCTAAACGTTGGATCCGGCAATGCGCCGAAACGACGTTTAGCTTAAGGCCGGATCCGGATCAATGCCTTTCAATGGGCATGAATTCCGGATCCGGCCTTGCGGCAAGTCTTCAGGATTTTTGGCCGGAGCAAAAAGCGCAGCATGCTGCGGTATTTTCTCCGGCCAAAAAACGTTCCGTTCCGGAACTGAAGACATCCTGATGCATCCTGAACGGATTTCACTCCATTCAGAATGCATTAGGATAAAACTGATCAGGATTCTTCCGGCATAGAGCCCCGACGACGGAACTCTATGCTGGAAGAAAAGAACGCAAGTGTGAAAGAGCCCTTAGTTATCCTGCTTATTTTCTTAAATTTTCACTTTCCCTTATCTTGACATGACATTTTGCAGCTTTGGAACCATTTACTAGTTTTCTATAGATTTATGGACTCATGTTACAATGGTTTCAACATATCATGGTCATCCGGGAGCCAATTAAAGCGGCTGTGCCAAGATTATAAGTAGAGATGAGCAAATCGAAGTTGATGAAGTGGAATTCAATCCGAATTTCAGGAAAAATTCGATTTGCACCGAATCCCAATTTCCTCATGCTTCGTGGTAACAGATCACATTTTCTCCTAAAATGGCTGCTGCTTGTGTTAGGACATGGAGCAAGAAACTCTGGCAACGAGGGATCACCCACAATGCCATGCATGCAGCCAATCAGCAGCCAGCCAGCCCTGTGATGTCACTGCCCTATAAATAGCCTCAGCCATCTTGGAGTCAGCCATTTTCCAGTGTACTAAGCGCTAGGGACAGTGCTAGGAAAGACTTTAAAACTTTTATTTTGCTGTATAGAAGTTCAGGGAAAGGATAGGGAGGAATCATTCCACAGTATTGAAGCAGAACAGGGTTCAGTAGGGGAGTTTACAGCCTGGGTAATAGGAACAATCCTATTACACCTTGCTGCAATGACTCCGGATCCAAATTGCCATTATACAGCTCTGTAATTCCAGCAGACCGTTCTTGTTATTGGGGTGCAAGTGCTGTTTGATACAGTCATTAACAGGGTTTATTACAAGGAAACATTTCTACGTTTTATTTGCCCTTGTGCGGTGCAGTTATATGTTCTAAAGCATTTTTTGGCTTGTATTAGTAGGGAAAAAAAGGACTTGTTAGCTGTTGTGTGGTGAAGTGAGAAAACTACAGCCCTTTTTGGCGTGTATTAGTGGCAAAAAAAATATATATTATTTGCCGTTCAGCGGTGCAGTTATATGTTCTAAAGCCCTTTTTGGCGTGTATTAGTGGCACAAAAAAATATATTATTTGCTGTTCAGCGGTGCTGTTATATGTTATAAAGCCCTTTTTGGTGTGTATTAGTGGGAAAAAAGGGGCTTATTAGCCGTTGTGTGGTGAAGTGCGAAAATTACAGACTTTTTTGGTGTGTATTAGTGGCAAAAAATATATATATATTTTCTCTTCAGCGGTGTAGTTATGTGTTCTAAAGCCCCTTTTGGCATTTATTAGTGGCAATTTTTTTTTAATTATTTTCTGTTCAGCGGTGCAATTATATGTTCTAAAGCCCTTTTTGGTGTGTATTAGTGGCACAAAAATATATATTATTTGCCTTCAGCGGTGCAGTTATATGTTCTAAAGCCCTTTTTGGCGTGTAATAGTGAAAAAAGGGGCTTATTAGCTGTTGTGTGGTGAAGTGAGAAAATTACAGACTTTTTTGGAGTGTTTTAATTTCCTTTTTATTTATTTATTTGATCTAACAGTATGTCAGACAGAGAAGTGCCAGGCCCTGCACAGGGGAGGGGCAGAGGCCTTAATGTTTCTGGCACAGGCACAGGTCGCAGCAGAGTAAGGGGGCGTGGCAGCAGGAGTTGCAGCAAGAGGCCTGAGCCCCCAGTGTCATCTAGTGGTAGTGTCTTGACCAGCAACCCAGAGGTTCTTGAATGGTTAACTCGGTCATCCACTTCGTCCCAAGTGACATCAGACACCCCCAGCCAAGAGTTGGTGGGTTCGTCATACACAACCCTTAGTTGGCATGGCCTGGGAGCACGCCCTGTGCCCTCACCTGTCCTCAATCTGCCTCTGTCCTTTTCTGTTCCCTCAGCCAGAGAAGTATTATATGCTGTGGGCTCAGCTCCACTATACAGCGAGGACGAGCAACTAGAGGACAGTTAGCAGCTACTGGCCAGCCAAGATGTGGAGGAGACATCCGCCGCTTCCTCCGGGAGGCAGGCAAGTAGTGATGAGTGTGGCGTGGGAGCTGGTGTTGCGAGCAGTCAGCTCCTGACCCAGAGAACATTGAGGAGGACATCAGTGACGTGCAGACAGTACTCGATGATGATAATGTAGCTGTGGTGGACTCTGCACCTTTCAGAGAACTGATGGCTTGTGCCGAGCCGAGGTGGAGAGTCCCAAGCTGTCATTTCTTTGCCAAAAAGGCAGTACCAGCCCTGATCATGTAGAACAGAAGGTGGGCCAGTCCTTGAGCCTGTCGGTGTCTGCCAAAGTGCACGGCAGCGCCGATGTGTGGAGCTTTAACTACGGTCACGGACAATACATATCCCTTACGACCTACTGGATAAATGTGGTTCCTGCACAGCCACACCAGAAACTTGGCCAGGTGACACCGCTTCCGCCACTACGTTCTCACGCTGTTGGGCCTGCGACAATGTCCGCCTCTGCATCCTCAGCCTCCACTGCAGAGACAATTGACAGTGCCCCTCCAGCATACCACATGTGCAGTGCAATACGGTGTCATGCTGTTCTGCAACTCGTTTGCCTGGGCAAACAAAGTCGCACAGGGGAGGAACTGCTCTGTGTCCTTCATCAAGAAATCAAATCCTGGCTTTCTCTGCGTCAACTCAAAATCGGAACCATGGTGACCTGACTGACAACGGGAAGAACATGGTGTCGGCGCTGCGTCAAGAAGGTCTGAGCCATGCGCCCTACATGGCATATGTGTTTAGTCTGGTTGTCAAGCGGTTCCTGAAGTCTTCTGCCCATCTGCAAGACATCATAAAAATGGCCAGGAAACTTTGCATGCACTTCAGCCACTCGTACACCACAAAGCAGTGGCGTAACTACCAGGGAAGCAGGGGAAGCGGCTGCTTCGGGGCCCGGGCTGACAAGGGGCCCGGGAGCAGTGTCTCACACACACTTACTGTGTGTACATAACTTTACATTTTCCGGCCGGCCCCACCCCCGAAAACAACCCCTCCAAATCCCCTCCCCTTTACATTTGGTGCGGTCACATAGGGGCCAGGCCCGCCCACCCCTCCCATCCATCCTACACCCCCATTCATCAACACAGGGCCCGCTTCGGCGAGCAACTCCATCCATGATTATCTGCATTCTGCTGACTCGCTGCCTCTTCTGCCTGCATAGCGTGACACCTGCCAGAGAACAAGTCGGCAGCACGCTATGCAAACTAATCTCTTCAGGCAGCACAGTGGCAGCCCGCCCCCAAATGAAGTCCTCCTCAAGGGGCGGGGAGGCTGGGAGAAGCTGCGCATCATGGCAGAGAGGCGAGCGAAGGGAGGCACAACAAGCATGCTGCACAGCACTTTTCAGGTATGTGCCCCCCCCCCCCCCCCTTGCCTGCTGCTGCAGCTGCACTAGTACACAGTGGTTCTGGGGCCTCTCTGGGCATGAGGAAAGAGGAGGGCAGGGCAGAGTCAAAGTAGTTAACCCTTTCCTCTTCTCCTAGTCTGTCAAGTTCACAGACTTGGAGAGGAGAAGAGGTAAGACCAGTTACAGCAGCAGAAAAAGTTCTGAGTGTGCAGCCATGGCAGGCTGCAGCATGTAGCTGCCACAGGCTGCCATCCCAGTCCCACCAGCCTCCTATATAATAAAATGCATTCATCTGCTTCTGTTATAATATAGGAGGCTGGCAGAGGCTGGGATCGCCACCTGGCAGCTGCATGCTGAAGCCTTCAGCATGTAGCTGCCAGGTAGCCAGATCACAACCTCTGCCCACACTTCCTCTGCCAGCCTCCTGTACTATAGCATGCGGTACGTGGCAGCCTCCCCTCTCTGCTTGCTGTTGCGCCATCTACTAGTGCTTATTATGGCACTCTTTTAAGTTACATATACACAAATGTGATGCCAGGATGGTTCTGGGCTGGCATCAGATGCATGCATATGTGTGTCATAATAAGCACTAGTATATGGCAGAGCAGCGGAGGCAGAGAGGGGAGGCTGCCACGTACCGCATGCTATAGTACAGGAGGCTGGCAGAGGAAGGAGTGGGCAGAGGTTGGGATGAAAGTTCCAATCACCCCCTTTCACAGTGTTTTAAATATAGGTAAATACACATAAAAAAAAGCATTGCCATGTCCAAAAATGTCTTCACTATTAAAAAATATAAATAATTTTAATTCAAAAAGGGTACCAATAAAAACTACATCCACTTGAAAAAAAGCTTCAGCTCTTTAGGCAGAAATCTAAAAAAAAGTTTTAGCTGTCAAAAAATGGTGATACAAAGACAAATAGGTTTTTTCAAAGGTTTTATTTTAAGTAAGGGTCCATTCACACGTCCGTTGTTCTGGGTCCGCATCCGTTCCACAATTTTGCGGAACAGGTGCAAACCCATTAATTTCAATAGGGCCGCAAAAGATGCGGACAGCACACCGTGTTGTGTCCGCATCCGTAGTTCCAATCCGCGGCTCCCGCAAAATAAGATGGAACATGTCCTATTCTTGTCTGCAATTGCGGACAAGAATAGGCATTTCTATCATAGGGAACTATCAAAATGCGAAACGCACACGGCTGGTATCTGTGTTTTCCAGATCCGCATTTTGTGGACCGCAAAGCACTTGCGGACGTCTGAATGGACCCTAAGGGAGGGGGGCCCTGTAAAAAATTTGCTGTGGGGCCCAGTCAGTTCTAGTTACGCCCCTGCCACAAAGCACACTCTCCTTGAGCTGCAGCAGCAGAACGGCATCCCCCAACATAGGCTGATAAGCAACATTTCCACCCGTTGGAATTTCAACCTTCATATGTTGGACCGACTATATGAACAGAGAAAGGCAATAACGATTTCTTGATGTTCTAAGCGGACAGGAGTACTCCCCTGTGTAACTTTGATGTCAGCCAGTGGCAGCTCATGCGTGACACCTGCCGTTTGCTCAGGCCCTTTGAGGAGACCAGGTTATTTGTTAGTCTCCAGGACTACGGGATGAACAACGTCATTCCACTGCTTCATGTCCTGGAACAGATGCTGGTAAATCTGGGTGGTCAGGGGAATGGAGATGTGGCTCCTAGATCTCACGGCCACATGAGCCCTGTGGGGGCTGAACTGGAGGAGGAGGAGGGCATTGGAGCACAAGCAATGTGTAGCAAAATGGGTGTTTTTTTATACACAGGTGACAGGAGAGCAGGAGCAGCCAGAGGAGCTACAGGACAATGAGGAAGACGAGGCAGAGGACCCAGACACACCGTGGCAGTATGCAGTGGAGATGGAGGGCTGCAGGCAGGGAGTCCCTCCGAGTCACTTGCACAAATGGCCCGATGCATGCTCACTTGCTTGCGTAATGACAGCCGAATTGTCAGCAGAGGAATGACTTCTGGCTCTCCACCTTGTTGGACCCTCGTTACCGGTCCAAAATGGGTGCCTTTTTTACACGTGCTGGGAGGGAGGACAAACTAAACTACTATAAAGACATCCTATGTAGTCAGTTGGCCGCTGCCTATCTGCGTCATCGTCCATCCTCTCGCAGGTCTGACCGGGGGGGGGGGGGGGGGGGGGTAGCTGATGAGCAGCTTTCTTCTCCCTCCTAGTGAATAAACTACTCACCAGCAGCAGCTAGACCTGGAGCAGGATCTGAACCAGCAGGTGGTGGCATACTTGGACAGCACCCTGCCATTCCACATAGAAGATTTTCTGGAATACTGGGCAGCCAAACTGGATTTGTGGCCGCAACTGGCAGAGTTTTCCCTGGAAAAGATGTCCTGCCAGGCCAGTAGTGTGGCATCAGAGCGGGTGTTTAGTGTGGCGGGGGCCATAGTTACCCCAAGAAGAACTCGCCTGTTCACCCAAAATGTGGAGAGACTGACCTTTGTCAAGATAAATCAGGCGTGGATAAGCCAGGATTGCCACCCACCAATGCCTGATGCATCAGACTAGATCATCCATGGTGCCACACCAACACTTTGACAAAAGAGACCGGTTTCTTCTGGCTGCCTGCCTCAGCTATTATTCTGATGTTGCCATCCGCCTGATGCCACACATCTGATGCCAAGTGCTCCTTCTTTCACCCACCATCTTCAACTGGTACTGGTATTGCCACTCACCTCCCCACTAGGTCAACGGGTCACTCTGTGGTCTCCAGATGCTGCTGCCACCTCCCTACTCAGGTCTCCTGATGCTGCAGCTGCCACCTCCACACTGTCATTGTGCCACCCTGTGGCATCCTCCTGATGCTGCCGCCACCTCTACACTCTGTCATTGGGCCACTCTGTGGACTCCTGATGCTGCTGCTGCCACCTTCACACTGTTATTATGCCACTCTGTGGCCCCCTCCTGATGATGATGCTGCCACCTCCAGACTCTGTCATTGGGCCACTTTGTGGTCTACTCGTGCTGCTCCCACCTCACCACTATGTCATAGGGTCACTCTGTGGACTTCTCATGCTGTTCCCACCCTCCCTACTTCATGACTGGGCCACTATTTTGCCTTTAGGCCTGGCTGACATCATAATTTATTTGACCCTTCTTCTGATCTGTCAGAAGGAAGGAAAAATGAGACACACAACGGATCTTGTCTATGTAACCGCTGTAAGGCCTGCATGACATGGTCCCTATTTTGCATCAGAATTGGCTTATGATTTGGTAGCCAAAAGCAGGAGTGGGTACAAAACACAGAAGACCTGCAAATATTCCATTCACGTGTCATCTCTGTTTTTGATCCACTCCTGTTTTTTATGGCTTTAGCAATACTGATGGATTACTGACTAAATGCTGACCGAGTGAAGGTGGATGATCCACAGACAGGATCCGTTTTTTGGGGGTTATTGTTCTGATGGATCAGAGGAAGGGCAAAATAATCATTGACATCAATGCAAACTTACTGCTGACACCCACTCCACTCTGTCGAGGGGGCTCTACTTGTATAAGCGTTTAATAGAACAGGTTCTGTAGAAACTATGTGGAATCAGTGTATTGGTGTAAAAGGAGTGTGCTCTTTCACACTATAGTAGGATCTTGGGCCTCTGCACGGTACTTTATACCTGGCGCTAACATTGACCTGTAAGGCTGAGTTATTTGGTCAGTTTTGGCCTCATAACTGCCCAAATAAGTGAAGTGTGCAGTGATTCTAAGAGCGACGCCTGTCATCTACATGTCATACTGACTCCCTATGCATGTTACTGCAAGGAACAGTGTTCTAAACCACTATAAAGGCTCTTTGCAGCCAGGAAATAGCAGTTTTTTAATGCGATTCACTGAGAATAAAAATTCGGGGAACCGGCCGAATCTTATTTTTTAGAAATTTGCTCATCTCTAATAAGTTATCTTCTATTCAAAGGATAGGGTAAAGCTAGCTAATCTCTGGGGTTCTGACAACTGGGACCCCAATGATTTCAAGAACGGGGATCTCAATGGAGTAAGGGTGGTCCAAATAAGGGTCGTCAATCTCTGGCTCCCATAGAAAATGAATGAATGGAGTGGCGGAACACATGCGGAACCTGTCGCTCCATCATGAGGAAAACGGGATCCCCATTCTAGGAATCTTTTGTGGTCCCAACGATCAGCTACTTATCCGCAATCCTGTAAATAGGGGATAACAAACTTTGCACAACCCCTATAATATTGTAACTTGAGGGGTCACTGTACAGTACACCTTTACAAATCTCTGCTACTTTTCTACAATGTATCATTCTAAATTCCAGGCTGTTCACCTGGAAACAAAAATCTGAGCATTGTGCTGAGTTTCAAATCCACAGTACACTCATTCTTGTGCGGAATAGTTGTAGATTTTTACTGTGGATTCCACCCTTTGCAATGTGTTGCATTCCAGTAGGCTGAGATACATGATCTGCAGCAAACCATTGCAAAGAGCGAAATTCAAGAATGAACATGCCCTGATGAGGGGTGGCCTAGGAACTTAAAGTGGCCCTGGAAAAACAACTAAAAGTGGCCCCATGTTGTAGGCAGGTCCAAGCTGGCAGAAGGGCAATACAATTAGACAGGTCCAGCAAACTCATATACTGCCCTAGCAGAACCAAATACGACCATGCAGCACAAAATTCCTCCCCAGAAGCCATACCTCTGTGGTGGCCAGTGCCAGGTGCCACTTTCTGTCCTCCTCTAGTGGCTTCAGGATGACAATACATCTGGAGTCTGGAGGGCACCTGTGGCCTCAGAGAGTGTCCGATAATTACTTACCTGGCTGGTGACTGAGTGAGGCCCAGGTGGTCCTCTGGGCATCAGCCCACCAGGAAGTTTCCCTGCAGAGTCTATGACCAGTCTGCCCCTAATTCTTATACTTGTGGATGGGATTAGAAAATCCCACCGACTTTCACTTTGTTGTAAATTGTTGTGGATTTTCAATGCAGAATCCACACTGCAGATCCGCAGCAAATCTGCCACAGCTGGACGTAGCACAGACTATTATAATAGCACAGACTATTATCTAACCAGAACTAATCAGGGTTGCATTTCTACCCCAAACAATATACAGTGATTGCACATACAGTCACAGTGAAATGCTGGACATCCCTCTCAAATATTGCATAAGTACAGCACTGAGCACATCCAAGGTAAGACATAAAGCTGTTTACGGTGTTCTCAGGAAAATGATCAGACTATAAATTGAGCCACATACTGTAAGGACACTGTGTCTCTTGTTATTCAGCTTGTCAGTGTATGCGTATGAAGAAGACCCCTGCTCTAATGCCAGTATGGTCGAATCCAGCTGCTCTTTGTCCGATGTGCTCCTGCTAGAAGCCTCTGCTTGTATCTGATAAGAGAGGAGTGCAGTACAGCAAATTAGTGTATTTTTGTGTCAATCACTGAGTTGTTGAATGAAACAATTTTTAAAGGTTTATTGTAGTTATGATAAATAATTTTGCCTAGAACATCATTTATTACATACATGATCGTAGTACATACCGGTGCTTTATTAAAAGATGTAGGATCCTGTGGTTGGCTGTAAGGGCTTTTTGGTGGCTGAATGTATTCCTGTGAAGGCTGACCCGAATTAGAAAGGAAATGTAATATATTAAATGAAATATACTAGGCACGTACTGAAAGGCTATGGACACATTTCAGGGCAATTTTTTTTATTGCTTTCTATTATCCTGGGCTAAAACTCATTTTTACCATATTTTTTTCTTCAGTTTTCAGTGCCTCTACAGACTATTCATTATGATTTTCACTGAAATCCATAAGAGGCTGGATGTGCAGCTCTTATCTCTGCACTCCTGACAGCTCATAAGCACAAATTTAAGCTAAATTATGATTAAACTAAACTGAAGAATTTAGCTGAAATGAGTGTTTATAAGCTGTCAGCAACCTAGAGAAAAGACGGAATATAGGATGAACCATCAGAGCAGCTCTAGAGTTGAAAATTTTTAATAAAAACCAAGTGGAAAAATTATTTTTAGCCAAACATAAGTACAATGTAATAATAAGGAAAATGTCCCAAAAGGTGTCTATAGCCTTCAAGCAATCAGCTGAATACATTATCATTAAAGGGGTTCTCTCTCTTCAGCAAGTGGCATTTATTATGTAGAGAAAGTTAATACAAGGCACTTACTAATGTATTGGTATAGTCCATATTGTTTCTTTCGCTGGCTGGATTCATTTTTCCATCACATTACACTGCTCGCTTCCATGGTTGCGACTATACTAAATTCCCACTACTAAATTCCTACATCCTAAATGCCTACTAAATTTCTCTGCCAAATCAAAAATCTAGAAATGAAGTCCACCAGCAGTGGCTGTGCTTGCACACTATAGAAAAAAGCACCAGTCTCTGTGTGCTCCCACGGTCCCGACCACCAGAGAGGCCGGCGCTATTTCCTATAGTGTGCAAGCACGACCACCACTGATGGATTGCAGGGTGGTTGTAACCATTGGAACGTGCAGTGTATAATGTGATGGAAACATTTATCACATCCACTGAAGAGGTGATAAATGTAAATTATGGAAATAACTCCTCTAAAAGGGTTTTCCATCTGGGACATTAAAGGCATGACTCTTAGGACAGGCCATCTACATATGATAGCTAGTGCCCATCACCTTCGCTGATTATTCAGGTACAGTGATATACATGCTAGTATGGCTGTTATTGGTACTGCAGCTCAGCTTCTGCATAGGGTGTGTACAAATCTGCCATGTGTATGTCGCCTTCAAAAACTGAAAACCAGAAAGTCTATTTTTTATCTAATTTGGGTGTGCAAATGCTTTGTTGTTTGAAACATACCTGCATGTTTTGGTCAGGTGTACCGTCTTCTTCAATGTATTGATCCTGAAAATCATTGACACTTGTACTAGAGGCTTCATCACCTTCTTCAGAACCATTTTCTGCAGAATAGTGTTCGCTTTCCTGTTGTGATACAGAAATTGTTGGTGTCCCTGCTTTCTTCTGGTGGGATCTGATTCCTGCCTGAACTACATCAGATTATAGAATAGTCATCATGATGTAGCCATAAAGGGATTGTCATATTAGAACAAACCCTTCTTCTTTCCCTCTGTTTATTAATATTGCGTATCCATTATTAATAGATATGAACGCCATACAGGGGGATTCTTCCTCTATTAGCCACAGCAGAGAGCCACTGCAATAAATGGCTGGAATATTAAAGGATTAGGTGCAACCATATACTAGGTTGTGGTTGTGGCATTTAGACACCTTAAAGGTATTCCCATCTGGTACATTTGTGGCTTATCGCTAGGATCTGCCAGAAATGCCTGATACTTGCGGGTCCTGCCTCTGGCACCTACCTATGTTTCTAGAATGGGATCCCAAAGTGAAGGAACAGCAAGCAGCGCATGTGAGGTCACGTTCCATTGAGCGTGTAGTTCTGTTGCTGGAATTCGGCATTGGAACTGCACAGCTCCACCAACTGTGTAGTTGACAGAGCTCATTACTGCAGTGCTGTTTCCCTTGCGGCTCCCTTCACACAATTAATGATGCTTTGTAGTTCCAGCACTGATTTGTGGCAAAGGAGATGCATCCAAACAGCTGATCAGCAGAGATATGGGGTGTCGGACCCCTGCTGATCAGCTATTGATGGCCTATCCCAAGGAAATCTGTCACTTCCGGCAAGCCCTAATGAGAACAATAACACATACATAGGACATCTGCCGATGACTCCAGATTAGCAATTCGTTTTTTGATACGCACTTCCATTCCCCTGCAGAGCATCTGAAAAACAACCATGGAATGCATTGAGAAGACTCTTGTGCATGTGCACATAATGGAGAGGACTCAGGAGAAGTTCTATCTCTGTATTCCACAGCTGGTTAGCAGGGGAATGGGGGTGAATATTGACATACACCCCCGCTACTCTACTATAGAAGGTAATGATGCAATCCTCTGTCATGGCTGAAAAGCGTGAGAGGAACGGGGAGCTGGATTGCGTACCTCCTCCCTGTTCCTGTCAGGCTGCTCAGCCATGATACAGGATCACATCATTACTATCTATTGTATAGCAGAGTTCCGAAGCGCAGTGTAGCGAGGCCCACTCAACTGGCCCCCCTCCCCCAGTAGCTGTAGAAATGGAGGCAACCGGTGCTAGTCACGCTCTATGAAGGGATACTGGGGCCATTTCGATACATGCCCCTTTAAGTTGAATTAAATGCTAAGTATTTTTTATTTGATGTATACAGTGTATGTAGTTAACATGACATTTTAGAAAAATCTGACTTTTAGTGTATTAACACCCTAAAATTTGGTATAATTACCTATTTTTATGCCAGATTAAAAAAAAAACGTAGATGTCATTTGTCATGCCGTTTGTCTAAAAAATTTATATAATAAGGATGCTTCCTCACAATAGTGAGAAATATTTATACGTGAATACTGGCACCTGTTCTGGAGATCTTGTCCTTGAATTTCTTTCTTCTACATCCTCTCCCCTTTGAGCACTTTCCTCCTCAGTCAGTTTGTTCAGTTTGTCCTTCTTCATCCCACTACTGACATCTTTCTTATGCCCTTTGTGAGTTTTTTCACTAAACCTATGTTGTTCAAGTTCCTAGAAAAGAAATATAGTTTGTGCAGTAATAAGACAATATAGAAGACTTTCTAAAGAAAAAAATCAGTAGATGTAAGAAAACACAATCGTATGTAAGGCCATTCTATATGTGTAAGTACAACTCACACAGCTTCTATAGCCATAATCTCCAAAAATAAAAGTATAAAAAACATACAATAGATTTTTTGTAAAATACCGCAATGCTGGATCTGTCCTTTCAGTCTGCGCATGAAAAAAATGCCGGATCCGTTTTTCCAGATGGCACCGGAAAGACGGATCTGGCCTTTCAATGCATTTGTCTTGAAATACCATCAGTTGGCATACGTTTTGACGAATCCGGCAGGCCGTTCCGGCGACAGTACTGTCTGCCAGATTCCTCTGCCGCAAGTGTGAAAGTACCCTAATGCTCGTAATGTTTGTAGGAGTCATGTCAGGACAACTCCTATCTATGTGCCCTATTAGGATGTCATGTATAAGGGTGTTCTGCCCAGGATAGTCCTATATAAGCCAGAATGAAGAGACGCTAACAAGTGACTCCTGGTTTGGCGGACTCCCATCATGAAATGATGACAGTACCCATCACAGCAGTGTTGCCATAACCATATTAGTGCCCAAATCACAGTGCCAGCCACAGCAGCACTCTCTGCACTGACACCCCCTTTACTACTCCAATCATACCAACAGCCTGACAGGAACACTCACCATTGTGTAGTATATGCAAGTGCCAGAGCGTAGTGTGTAGTGAGGCCAAGTCTCCTCACCCCCCTCGTCAGCTCTACAAGCTCTGGAGGCAACCAGTCCTGCTCAGTCTAGGACAGGTTACTGGTGGCCATTTTAAATAATTCCCGGAGAACCCCTTTAAATGTCTCTATTGCTAAAAGTACCTGCATGACATAGATAGGATTGAATGTAGTCACCTATAGCAAACACTTTGTAAGAATCATTTTTCCTGTGTTTTTTTTTTTAAACAAATAACAATATGATATAAGGCTACCATCACTCATTTTAACATATACAGGTATTTACCCCCAAAAGTTGAGAACAATTAGCAGGTCTGAATTCTGCTCTCTGCCAGATGGTATAAATTTCCACTTTTAAACAAAGGCGCCTGGAGCTATAAGACACAGCTCACCTATATCCGCTAAACCTGACAACATGAAACCTGAGGACTTCAAGGCTTGCATACTTTCCAAAGTAGTAAATATTCAGAGAGTGCATTCATAAATAGTGCATGGTCTCCCAGCAGGGTGCCAGATCATACAGGAGATGAGAGAGGATCTGGCGGCTCAGGGGTGTCTGACTGGGTTCTTCCGTATGCTCTTTCATCCACAGCTTCACACTACTTATTGTACCGCACTGGCCAAAGTGCCATGGGAAGGAGGGAGTAGATATAGTAATGGCGCCGTGACTGAGAAAACAATTCAAAAGTTATAAAACTCCTTAAAACTTCTAGTTAAAGCTAAATTCCAATATAAGTAATTATATCCTGACCTCATACCAGACACTATTCTTATACACTGCTATACTGCTGTCTTAGGGTCACACTGTCGCTGTGTATATTTATTGCATGAGCTGGGAAAGAATTGTACCGATGGCTACATTGGGTGGATATCTGCTCAGGTTTAGAAACATAGAAACATAGAATGTGTCGGCAGATAAGAACCATTTGGCCCATCTAGTCTGCCCAATATACTGAATACTATGAATAGTCCCTGGCCCTATCTTATATGAAGGATAGCCTTATGCCTATCCCATGCATGCTTAAACTCCTTCACTGTATTTGTAGCTACCACTTCTGCAGGAAGGCTATTCCATGCATCCACTACTCTCTCAGTAAAGTAATACTTCCTGATATTACTTTTAAACCTTTGCCCCTCTAATTTAAAACTATGTCCTCTTGTAGCAGTTTTTCTTCTTTAAAATATTCTCTCCTCTTTTACCTTGTTGATTCCCTTTATGTATTTAAAAGTTTTTATCATATCCTCTCTGTCTCGTCTTTCTTCCAAGCTATACACGTTAAGGTCTTTTAATCTTTCCTGGTAAGTTTTATCCTGCAATCCATGTACCAGTTTAGTAGCTCTTCTCTAAACTCTCTCCAAAGTATCAATATCCTTCTGGAGATATGGTCTCCAGTACTGAGCACAATACTCCAAATGAGGTCTCACTAGTGCTCTGTAGAGTGGCATGAGCACCTCCCTCTTTCTACTGGTAATGCCTCTCCCTATACACCCAAGCATTCTGCTAGCATTTCCTGCTGCTCTATGACATTGTCTGCCTACCTTTAAGTCTTCTGAAATAATGACCCCTAAATCCATTTCCTCAGATACTGAGGTTAGGACTGTATCACTGATTTTATATTCTGCTCTTAGGTTTTTACGCCCCAGGTGCATTATCTTGCACTTATCAACATTACATTTAAGTAATTTCCCCCACACAGTAGTGTCCCCCCACGCTGCCCCCCACACCGTAGTGTCCCCCACACAGTAGTGTCCCCCACACAGTAATTTCCCCCACACTGCCCCCCACACAGTAGTGTCCCCCCACGCTGCCCCCCACAAAGTAGTGTCCCCCACACTGCCCCCCACACAGTAGTATCCCCCACACTGCCCCCCACACAGTAGTGTCCACCACTCTGCCCCCCACACAGTAGTGTCCCCCACTCTAAACTCCAAACCCTATAAAGATATATTCAAATAAATCAGCTCACAATTATATGGTGTATTCTGTTTATGTTGGATACAGCAGTAGGTCTCAGAACAAGAATAATAGCTATAACAGTCAATGACAATGATAAGCATATGGGTTGATACAGCTGGACGTGATCACTCTACCACAAGTCAACAATATGGTGGCCACCGTGTCAGGATCAGATGACCTGCGCTTCAGCAAGAGGCAGATTCTGGGCTCGGTTTTTGAATTCACCCACAGACTTTCTGCAGTCAGGCGTATTCACTAAAGAAGTGAGTTTCCTGCTGCATCAAAGACAGATTCCAGGCTTGGTCTCTGCAATAACCACTGGACTTGACATTCACTGGACTTTCCCCAGACAGATGTATTCACCAAAGAAGTGAGTTTCCAGCTGCATTAAGAGGCAGATTCCGGGCTCGGTCTCTGCATTCACCACTGGACTTGTCATTTACCAGACTTTCCGCAGTCAGATGTATTCACCGAAGAAGTGAGCTTCCTGCTGCATCAAAAGGCAGATTCCAGGCTTGGTCTCTGCAGAAGTCAACGCACTTGACATTCACCATTGATTCAAGGAAAAATCTACTGTCATTGTGACGTACCATCGTTTTCCTCCACCGCCTAAGGGAAGGGCAGTCCTTCAACCATGGTTCCCTAGAGGTTTCCTCCACAGTTTTTTTTTTCTCTCCTGAGTGCTAAAAGGCCCAACTCTTTATGAGTCAAAGGCCCATCGTCAACAGGGCCACAATTAAGAGGAGTGCCCTAACTTCTAATGAGAACATCTACTGTACATTTTATACCTTGCAGTTAATAAAGAAGTCAGTTTATATTAAGTAGTGATGTGTCTGAGCCTCTTTATGAATCTTCATAGTAAACCGAATGGGGGTGCAGGGTGTCAGACCCCTGCTGTTCAGATAATGATGGCCTTTCTTGGTTTTACCTATAGGATAGGGGATAAGTATCTGATCGGTGGGGACTGCTGGGTCCTCCATAATCATGACAATGGGCATCCTGTGTCCCCAAAGAAATGGAATGGTAGGTCAACCACATTCCCTTCTGCTTCATTAATGCATTATTGTCTATGGGACTTCTGGAAATAGCGAAGCATTGCACTCGGTTATCTCCAGAAGTCACATAGAGAGTTAACAGAGTAGCTATGTGCATGCTCGACCTAACACTTCATTCAAAAGGGGACACAGGATCCAGTTCTCGTGATCAGTGGTGGTCCCAGATATTCTGTGGATATGGAAATTTTTTGTATTGAGAGGACCACATACCCATTGAAGTCAATGGGTCCTCAAAAAATGTTGATGCAACATGGACAACATCCATATTTTTGCGGATCTGCGATTTGCAGATTGCAAGACGAATATAGTTGTGTGCATGGGGCCTTATACAGATTCTACTGAAAAACATAAAAAATTAAGAGGTAAAGCCAGCGGTGTACATCCAACAGAGGCAGACCACGCAGCTGGAGGAAGGGGGCCCGGTCTTGTACAAAAGGTGACTTCTGCGGAAACGATGACTTTAGGTGAGAAGTGACAGTGCTGTCAGTAACATGTGCTTTGGGTATGAAGTGAACCCCTCATTTCCATTGCTGAACTCCCAGTTCTGCTCTGCAGATGAACCTAAATCTTCACCCTCTCAGTCACCGACACAGTGTAATGCCGCCATGACCTGCTGTGTGCACTCAGGTACAGCGAGTGTCTCTGTGTCAGACTAATGATTTACTTTTGTAGTGGTCACAAAGTCACATGCCCTGCAGCCACCACAACGGAACATACCCAGGGGTTTGAGTAAGAATAATGGCTATGGACCAGTCTATCTCCTATACTCCTGCCTTTGCGGTAGGTTATACTTGGATCTCTCAAGATAACATCAGAGAGGTCGGGGTCCAGAAATAAAACCTGGGGCATATCTCGGCAGCATTTTTATTGTTTCCGCTGTACCCTTTTATACAGTTCCAACACCCCGCCAGGGTCAGACTGACTGGACTGGACCACCAGACAATCCTCTGAAGCCAAAGTGGGCCCCAAAGGTCCAGGAGAATTTTTTTTGGGAGCTAATCACTTGCCACTAGGGTCTATTACTTTGATTGAAAATCTATTAGCCCAGGATCCCCAGTCTGACATTGCACCCCATACCCTCCAATCAGCTGTTCTGCTGTAGGTCCGGCACTGAAAGTTGGCGCAAAACTAAACAACTCCAATTACCTAATGAACAAGCGTTTCACTCATTCATTTGGTAATCGGCAGTACATTTACAGTGCCAGATCATTTCTAACAAGCGTTACTATGATCTATGGGATTCAGCCCGTGTTAAGGGCCCTTAAGTCTCCTGCTTCTCTTTATCAATCTTAAGAGCCCTTAACACAGTCTGAAAATCGCATAGATCATAGTAACACTTGTTAGAAATGATCTGGCACTGTAAATGTACTGCCGATTAACAGATGAACGAGTGAAACGCTTGTTCATTGGGTAATTGGATTCTTGTGTGAATATGAAAATCCTAATTTCCCGACAGTAGATACTGCTGTGTAAACACGATCTGCTGCCGGGAAACGAAGAGTCCTTATAAGAAGGAGCGATGGCATTACCAATCGCCCATCCCCATACTACACCACCAGGGGGACTCCGTGCATAGCACTCCCCCTAGTGGCAGTTACAGAAAAATGCCTTGCTTTTATGCTGGAAAGCAGAAGAAAGAGTCCAGCATCAGGCCAGCCCTGACCTTATAGTTCCTCATAGCAGTTTCATGCTTTGCTTCCATAGTGAATATGCCACCAATGGCTACCTATAGCCTCACTGTGGAAAAACTGCTGCGTAAAACAGTACCAACAAAGTGTATGAGATTTTACAAATATTCGTTCCGTGTGGAAATTGACTTGCTGTGCAGATTTTTAAATCTGCAATGTCAAATTTTTGTACCGTTCTCTTGTGCAGATTGTTGTAAATTGCCGAGCACTGTACTTGGCTATCTCTGGCCATCCCATAGAGATGAATGGAGTGTCAGTTTATATGCCCTTTCTGACTCCCTATTCATTTGGGGGGGGGGGGGGGGGGGCACGGGGCCCTTATTCTCATGATTTGTTGGTGTCCTAGCGGTAGGACCTCCATCGATCTAATAGTTATGTCCTATTCTGTGGATGGAGGATAACTTGAAATTGCAGCAATAACTCTTTAAGGGTAATGCGTCATCATTAAAGGGGTTCTCTGGGAATTAAGAAAATGAAAATACCTAAATATTACTTTAGTATAAATATATTCCCAAATACCTTTCATTAGTTATAATTAGATTTGAATTTATTTGCGGGAATCGCGTTAAAAAACAGCTATTTCCTGGCTGCAGAGAGCCTGTATAGTGGTATAGAACACTGTGCTTTGCAGTAACATCCATAGGGAGTCTGCTGTGGTAGTGAAACACTACTGTGAGTCAGTATGACATGTAGATGACAGGCGTCGCTCCTAGAATCACTGCACACTTCACTTATTTGGGCAGTTAGGGGCCAAAACTGACTAAATAAGTCAAGTGTCAACTCAGCCTTACAGGTCGATGTTAGCGGCAGGTATAAAGAACCGTGCAGAGGCCCAAGATCCTACTATAGCGTGAAAGAGCACACTCCTTTTACACCGTCGTCAGCTGATTCCTGACTATTAAATGCTTATACAAGTAGAGCCTCCCTGACAGAGTGGAGAGGGTCAGCAGTACGTTTGTGTTGACGTCACTGATTATTTTGCCCTTCCTCTGATCCATCAGAACACAATAACCCCCCAAAAAACAGATCCTGTCTGTGGAGCATCCGCCTTCACTCGGTCAGCATTTGGTCAGTAATCCATTAGTATTGCTGAAGCCAAAAAAAAAAAAAAACAGGAGTGGATTCAAAACAGAGAATATTTTCATGTCTTCTGTGTTTTGTACCCACTCCTGCTTTTGGCTACCATATCATAAGCCAATTCTGATGGAACCATACAGGCCTTACAGCTGCTACACAGACAGAACCCGTTGTGTGTCTCATTTTTATTTCCTTCTGACAGATCAGAAGAAGGGTCAAATACATTGTTATGCAAGCGGGAGTGGACCCACTGTGCCACTGACTGGTTATACTCTGGAGGGGCGTAACTAAGCAACTACCTGGTCTTCACTAGAGCCTCTGATGGTGAGGATAGGCTTGAGCCATTTGGGTAGTTGCCAGGTGCCACTCCAGAGCAGTCCCCGAATCAGTGGCAGCTGACCAGGGGGTCAGAGTACCCGATGCAAGCACTGAGGGGACGTGCGTGGCCAGGAGGATCCGGGTCTGGACAGGCAGCAATCAAGAAAGGTCAGTAAGCAAAGTCCAGGGTCAGAGGCAGGCAGCAAACAGGCAAAGTCCATAAATGAGATCTTAGGTCAGAGGCAGGCAGCAAACAGGCAAAGTCTAGGAGTTCAATAAGCAGAGTCTGGTGCACAGTGAAGCAGACAAGAAAAAAACACCTTTGCACTTGACGCTAGAGACCATGAGTTGCTCAGGCATCTTCCTGTAGTAGGAAGCGCCTTTAAATACCTCCTGCAATCCAGCCATAGGCTGGTGAGACAGAGGGCGTGTATGTGCTGCTTCATAGGTGAAGAGATACACACCTATCCAAGCTTCAAACACCAGTACAAGTCTCCACCAGGAAGCAAACTCTGGCATGGAACACAGATACTATAGTTAACCCCTTAGGCCTCATGCACACCACCGTTCTTTTTTTCAGGTCCGCAAAAACGGGGTCCGTAGGTCCGTGATCCGTGACCTTTTTTTCTTCCGTGGGTCTTCCTTGATTTTTGGAGGATCCACGGACATGAAAAAAAAGTTCCCGGCCGGTCACAGACAGCGCAGCAGGTAAGTAAGATGCTTCTAATATTGCTAAGTAACCATGGCAACCAGGACTGCAGTAGCGTCCTGGTTGCCATGGTTACCGATCGGAGCCCCACCGATTAAACTGGGACTCCGATCGGAACTCTCCGCTGCCACCAATGATCGGGGGGGGGGAGGCCGCACACTGTGCCACCAATGATATTAATACAATAGAGGGAGGGAGGGGGGCCGGGGGGGGCCGCACACTGTGCCACCAATGATATTAATACAATAGAGCGAGGGAGGGGTGCCACACACTGTGCCACCAATGATATTAATACAATAGAGGGAGGGAGGGGGGGAGGGGGGCCGCACACTGTGACACCAATGATATTAATACAATAGAGGGAGGGAGGGGGGCCGCACACTGTGCCACCAATGATATTAATACAATAGAGGGAGGGGGGGCCGGGGGGGCCGCACACTGTGCCACCAATGATATTAATACAATAGAGGGAGGGGGGGCCGGGGGGGGCGCACACTGTGCCACCAATGATATTAATACAATAGAAGAAGGGAGGGGGGGCCGGGGGGGCCGCACACTGTGCCACCAATGATATTAATACAATAGAGCGAGGGAGGGGTGCCACACACTGTGCCACCAATGATATTAATACAATAGAGGGAGGGCGGGGGGTCGGGGGGGCCGCACACTGTGACACCAATGTTATTAATACAATAGAGGGAGGGAGGGGGGCCGCACACTGTGCCACCAATGATATTAATACAATAGAGGGAGGGGGGGCCGGTGCACACTGTGCCACCAATGATATTAATACAATAGAAGAAGGGAGGGGGAGCTGGGGGGGGGCGCACACTGTGCCACCAATGATATTAATACAATAGAGGGAGGGCGGGCAGGGGGACCGCACGGTGCGTCAATAGGTCCGCAGAAAATCACGGAAAACGGAACAACGGCCACGGGTGCACACAACGGTCGTGTGCGTGAGGCCTTAGGGACCCATGACGTACCGGTACGTCATGGGTTTAAAACAATAGAGGGAGGGAGGGGGGCCGCACACTGTGCCACCAATGATATTAATACAATAGAGGGAGGGGGGGCCGGGGGGGCCGCACACTGTGCCACCAATGATATTAATACAATAGAGGGAGGGGGGGCCGGGGGGGGGGCGCACATTGGGACATGTGATATTAATACAATAGAGGGAGGGAGGGAGGGGCCGGGGGGGCCGCACACTGTGCCACCAATGATATTAATACAATAGAGGGAGGGGGGCCGGGGGGGCGCACACTGTGCCACCAATGATATTAATACAATAGAAGAAGGGAGGGGGGGCCGGGGGGGGCGCACACTGTGCAACCAATGATATTAATACAATAGAGGGAGGGGGGGCAGGGGGGCCGCACGGTGCGTCAATAGGTCCGCAGAAAATCATGGAAAACGGAACAACGGCCACGGGTGCACACAACGGTCGTGTGCGTGAGGCCTTAGGGACCCATGACGTATCGGTACGTCATGGGTTTAAAACAATAGAGGGAGGGAGGGGGGCCGCACACTGTGCCACCAATGATATTAATACAATAGAGGGAGGGGGGGCCGGGGGGGCCGCACACTGTGCCACCAATGATATTAATACAATAGAGGGAGGGGGGGCCGGGGGGGGGGCGCACATTGGGCCACCAATGATATTAATACAATAGAGGGAGGGAGGGGGGGCCGGGGGGGCCGCACACTGTGCCACCAATGATATTAATACAATAGAGGGAGGGGGGCCGGGGGGGGCGCACACTGTGCCACCAATGATATTAATACAATAGAAGAAGGGAGGGGGGGCCGGGGGGGGCGCACACTGTGCCACCAATGATATTAATACAATAGAGGGAGGGGGGGCAGGGGGGCCGCACGGTGCGTCAATAGGTCCGCAGAAAATCACGGAAAACGGAACAACGGCCACGGGTGCACACAACGGTCGTGTGCATGAGGCCTTAGGGACCCATGACGTACCGGTACGTCATGGGTTTAAAACGCGATTGCGGTGTGGCGGGGGTTAATCGGAACAGGATGCGCGCTGAAATCATTCAGTGGGCATCCGGTCACATAGCAAGCGATCAAAAAGTCATATGCACCCCAAAATAGTGCCAATCAAACCGTCATCTCATCCCGCAAAAAATGAGACCCTACCCAAGATAATCACCCAAAAACTGAAAAACTATGGGTCTCAGAATATGGAAACACTAAAACATGATTTTTTTTGCTTCAAAAATTAAATCATTGTGTAAAACTTACATAAATAAAGTATATTAGGTATCGCCGCATCTGTGACAACCTGGTCTATAAAAATATCACATGATGTAAAAACGGTGCCAAAACTGCTATTTCTTGTTATCTTGCCTCACAAAAAGTGTAATATAAAGCAACCAAAAATCATATGTACCCTAAACTAGTACCAACAATGCTGCCACCCTATCCCGTAGTTTCTAAAATGGGGACACTTTTTTGGAGTTTCTACTCTAGGGGTGCATCAGGGGGGCTTCAAATGGGACATGGTGTCAAAAAAAAACAGTCCCGCAAAACCTGCCTTCCAAAAACCGTATGGCATTCCTGTCCTTCTGCGCCCTGCCGTGTGCCCGTACAGCGGTTTATGACCACATATGGGGTGTTTCTGTAAATTGCAGAATCAGGGCCATAAATATTGAGTTTGGGTTGTCTGTTAACCCTTGCTTTGTAACCGGAAAAAAAATTATTAAAATGGAAAATCTGCCAAAAAAGTGAAATTTTGAAATTGTATCTCTATTTTCCATTAATTCTTGTGGAACACCTAAAGGGTTAACAACGTTTGTAAAAATAAGTTTTGAATACCTTGAGGGGTGTAGTTTCTTAGATGGGGGTCACTTTTATGGAGTTTCTACTCTAGGGGTACATCAGGGGGCTTCAAATGGGACATGGTGTAAAAAAAAAAACAGTCCAGCAAAACCTGCCTTCCAAAAACCGTATGGCATTCCTGTCCTTCTGCGCCCTGCAGTGTGCCCGTACAGTGGTTTATGCCCACATATGGGGTGTTTCTTTTATAATTATGCTAATTAATCCTGAAGGTGGCCAGAGGGGCGTTATGTTCCACTTTGTGTGCCCAGTAACGCCCCCCTGCAGTGCCCAAAACGCCTTCCTCCTGAATCCCTAACCACCACAGCGTCTCATCCCTCTCCTCCCCCTCCCTGAGGGCCGAGCGAAGTCTCGCGCAGACGCAGTACCCACTGAGGGCTGCGCCAGTGCGATTTGCTGGAGACTGAGGGCAGGAGCTTCAACGTCGTCACTGGGCATGCGCCAGGCCCAGTGACGTCCGATGCTCGCTCTTCCCTCAGTCTCCAGCAAATCGCACTGGCGCAGCCCTCAGTGGGTACTGCATCTGCGCGAGACTTCGCTCGGCCATCAGGGAGGGGGAGGAGAGGGATGAGACGCTGTGGGCGGTAAGGGATTCAGGAGGAAGGCGTTTTGGGCACTGCAGAGGGGCGTTACTGGGCACACAAAGTGGAACATAACGCCCCTCTGGGCACCTTCAGGATTAATTAGCATAATTACAAAAGTCGTTTTTCAGCAAAACTACTGGACGGATTACAGTATAGAACAGCAAAGCCGATTCAAGGTAATCTGTGGAGCATGACTGGTTTAAAATCTGAATTTGTGTTATGAGAGGTGACAGAATCCCTTTAAGGGGTTAAGCTACCTGCTGCCCGCGCTAATCAGCACGGCGCATGGTGGCAGGGAAAGAGGGAGCCCTGTGCCCTTGCCTGTGGTTAGAGGCAGCAGCGCTGGCACGGACTGCTGGGCTAACATAAGCAGCCATGGCAGTGGAACGTGAGCGCAGAGGGCCCCCCCCCCACCCCGATCAAACCTGCGAGAAGATGGATGATGATGCAGAAAGGCAGTGGCCAACTGACTATATCGGATGTCTCGATAATATTTCAGTTTGTCCTCCCTCTCAGCGTGTTTAAAAAGGCCCCCATTTTGGACCAGTAGCAAGGGTCTAACATGGTGGAGAGCCAGTAGTCATCCCTCGGCCGAATGGTGACAATTCGGCCGTCACTATGCAAGCAACTGAGCATGCATCAGGCCATTTGCGCAAGTGACTCGGAGGGACACCCTGCCTCCATCTCCACTGCATACTGCCACGGTGTGTCTGGGTCCTCTGCCTCCTCTTCATCTTCCTTCCTCCGGCTGCTCCTGCTCCTCCTCTCCTGTCACCTGTGTAGAAAAACCACCCATTTCGCTACACATTGCTTGTGCTCCAATGTCCTCCTCCTCCAGTTCAGCCCCCACAGGGCTCATGTAGCCGTGAAATGTAGGCACCACGTCTCCAGTCCCCTGACCAGCCAGATTTACCAGCATCTGTTCCAGGATATGAAGCAGTGGAATTACGTTGTTTATCCCGTAGTCCTGGCGACTGACAAATAACGTGGCATCCTAAAAGGGCCTGAGCAAACGGCAGGTTTAATCCATGAGCTGCCACTGGCTGACATTGAAGTTATACAGGGGAGTACTCCTGTCTGCTTGGATCATCAAGAAGTCATTTATAGCCTTTCTCTGTTCGTATAGTCAGTCCAACATATGGAGGGTGGAATTCCAAGGGTGAAAACGTTGCATACCAGCCTGTGTGGGGGGATGCCGTTCTGCTGCTGCAGCTCAAGGAGGGTGTGCTTTGAGGTGTATAAGTGGCTAAAGTGCGTGCAAATTTTTATGGCCATTTTCAGGATGTCTTGCAGATGGGTGGAAGACTTTAGGAAATGCTTGACAACCAGATTGAACATGTGTGCCATGCAGGGCGCAAGGCTCAGCCCTCCTTGATGCATCGCCGACACCATGTTCTTCCTGTGGTCACCATGGTTCCAATTTTGAGTTGTCGCAGAGAAAGCCAGGATTCAATTTCTTGATGAAGGACGCGGAGCAGTTCCTCCCCTGTGTGACTCAGTTTGCCCAGGCAAACTAGGTGCAGAACAGCATGACACCACCGTGCCCTGCACATGTGGTATGCTGGAGGGGCACTGTGAATTGTCCCTGCAGTGAAGGTTGAGGACATGGTGGAGGATGAGGAGGTAGAGGCGGACATTGTCCCAGGACCAACGGCTAGAGAACGTGAAGGCGGAAGCGCGTCACCTGGTCAAGTTGCTGGTGTGGCTGTGCAGGACATGTATTATCTCTGACCGTAGTTACAGCTCCACATGTCGGCGCTGCCTTGCACTTTGGCAGACACCGACAGGCTCAAGGACTGGCCCAGCTTCTGTTCTACATACGTGTGCAGGGCTGGTACTGCCTTTTTGCCAAAGAAATGATGGCTTGGGAGTCTCCACCTTGGCTCGGCACAAGCCATCAGTTCTCTGAAAGGAGCAGAGTCCACCACTTAGAAAGGGAGGGACTGCAGCACCAGCAACTTGGCCAGGAGCAGATTCAGCTTCTGCGCGTTGGATGAGTGCACGCATACTGTTGTCTCTTGGCAATCGCTTCGGTGATCGATTGCTGACGGAATGACTGACGAGGAGGAGGAGGAGGAGCATCAGGACCAGCAGATGATGGGAAGGATAGACAGCTCCATTTGGCTGAGGTAGTGGAGCCTTGACTGCCTGAAATCGGGTGCGTGCCACTGGGTGATCCAGCGGTTGATGTGGCAGGCTGGACTACCACATTGGAGCACGGTTCTCCCAGGCCACTTTATGGTGACGCTGCATATGTTGAAGCAGGGCCGTGGTGCCAACATTGGCACCCTGGCCACGCTTCACCTTATGCCCACAGATTCGGCAAATGGCCATGTTCACCTCCTCCCGCGGCTCAACAAAAAACTGCCAAACCGCCGAGTAGGTGATTTAACTCTCAACACTCCACACTGACTGACTGCTACCGCTGCTGCCTCTGTGAACCCCTGCACCACTACTTTCCGAGCAGGTAGGCTCCTGTGAAGTGGGTGGTCTACCCAGGGCACGTTTGTCTCCCGACCTCCCACTGCGGCCACCCTGCTAACTCCCGGCCACGCTACCGACTTGTTGGCTCCACCGCTGCCTCACGCTCAAGCTGTCACCCTCTTCTCCCGATGATGATGAAGCCCCTTTATCACCCGGCTCCCAATTGCGATCGGCTACATCATACTGTCTGCTACATCACTGATGTCCTCCTCAACGGTCTCTGAGCCAGCAGCCTCACCGTTCACAACACCAGCTCCCACGCCACTCTCCTCATCACTACTTGCCCGTCTACCGGAGGAAGCTGTGGATGTCTCCTCCAGATCTTAGCTGGGCAGTAGCTGCTGACTGTCCTCTAGTAGCTTGTCCTCGCTGTATAGTGGAGCTGAGCCCACAGCATATAATACTTGTCTGGCTGAGGGAACAGAAAAGGACAGAGGCAGGTTGAGGACAGGTGAGGGCACAGGGCCTGCTCGTGGGCCATGCCAACTAAGGGTTTTGTCTGACAAACCCACCGACTCTTGTGTGGGGGAGTCTGATGTCACTTGGGACAAAGTGGATGACCGAGTCAACCATTCAAGAACCTCTGGGTTGCTTGTCAAGACATGACCGCTAGATGACACCGGGAGCTCAGGCCAATTAAAGTGACCCCTGCTGCCACGCCCCCTTACTCTGCTGCGACCTATGCCTGCGCCATAAACATTCAGGCCTCTGCCCCTCATCTGTGCATGGCCTGGCACTTCTCTATCTGACATACTGTTAAAAGAAATAAAAGTGAAATTAATACACCCCAAAAAAGGCTGTAATTTTCTCACTTCACCACACAACCCAAAAAAGGCCTTAGAACATATAACTGCACCGTTGAACGGCTAATAAGCCCCTTTTTCCCCACTTATACATGCCAAAAA
Organism: Bufo gargarizans; assembly: GCF_014858855.1. NCBI lineage: Eukaryota > Metazoa > Chordata > Amphibia > Anura > Bufonidae > Bufo > Bufo gargarizans. The sequence goes on from NW_025334290.1 coordinate 134,870, forward strand.
AGGCTTTAGAACATATAACTGCAACGCACAAGGACTAATAAGATGTAGAAATATTTTCTAGTAATACACCCTGTTAATGGCTGTATCATACAGCACTTGCACCCCAACAACAAGAACGGTTTGCTGGAATTACAGAGGTATCATCTATTGCAAACCTAAAAGCAGCAGTATAATGGCAATTTGGATCCCCCGTCAGTGCAGCAAGGTGTAATAGGATTATTCCTATAATCCAGGATGTACAGTCCCCTATTGGACCCTGTTCTCCTTTTATAGTGTTGAATAATTCCTCCCTATCCTTTCTCTACACTTCTAATGATCTTTCCCTGAACTTCATTCAGCAAAATAAAAGTTTTTAAGTCTTTCCTAGAAATTTCCCTAGCGCCTGCTAACGCCTCTCCCTGCACTAAGTACACTGGAAAATGGCTGAATCCAAGATGGCTGAGGCTATTTATAGGGCTGTGACCTCACAGGGCTGGCTGGCTGCTGATTGGCTGCATGCATAGCATTGTGGGTGATCCCTTGTTCCCAGAGTTCTTTGTCCCATGTCCTAACATGTGCAGCAGCTATTTGAGGAAAAAATGCGATTCTTTACCACGAAGCATCAGGAAATTCGGATTCGGTGTAAATCAAATTTTTTCTGAAATTCGGATCAAATTCCGCTTCGTCAACTTTGATTCGCTCATCTCTAGTTTTAATAGTTCATTTTTTCTAGGGAGCAATAATTAGGAGAAATAAAATGGCCGCAGTCCTATTAGTACACAGAAAACCTGTCCTAATCACACAGGAGGACAAGAGCTGCCATATCCTCATCTCTATTCTACTTGTCACCCTGAATACAGCTGAATCTCTGTGGGAATGGAGTTCAGGAAGAGACAGCTAAAGTACAGAGAGGGTGGACAGGACAGACTGTGGTAATGGAGACTGTATACAAAGACTGCTGCTCATTATCTACACCCCCACTATCCTCTCTGTACTTCTTGTCTCCTCATGAACTCCATTCCCACAGAGATTCATCTGAAGATCATATTAAACTGTATTCAGGATCATAATCCCTGACAAGTAAGAGAGGAAGATGGTGCAGCTCTTTAACTTGTCCTCCTGTGTAAGGCCTCATGCACACAACAGTATTTTTTCACTGTCCGCAAAATGGAGTTCCGTTGGTCCGTGATCTGTGACAGTTTTTTTAGTCCGTGGGTCTTCCTTGATTTTTTGAGGATCCACGGTGTCGTTTTGGTGTACGACTGACCGTGCGGAGCCAAACGGATCCGTCCTGAATTACAATGCAAGTCAATGGGGACAGATCCGTTTGACGTTGACACAATATGGTGCAATTGCAAACGGATCCGTCCCCATTGACTTTCAATGTAAAGTCTGGAGTCCCTTTTATACCATCGGATGTGAGTTTTCTCCAATCCGATGGTATATTTTAACTTGAAGCGTCCCCATCACCATGGGAACGCCTCTATGTTAGAATATACTGTCGGATATGAGTTACATCGTGAAAACTGTGTACTACAAACTGTGTACATGACTGCCCCCTGCTGCCTGGCAGCACCCGATCTCTTACAGGGGGCCATGATCAGCACAATTAACCCCTCAGGTGCCGCACCTGAAGGGGTTAATTGTGGGTATCATAGCCCCCTGTAAGAGATCAGACCCCCCCTCCCCAGTTTGAATATCATTGGTGGCCAGTGCGGCCTCCCCCGGCCCCCTCTCCCTCCCTCTATTGAAATTAGAACATTGGTGGCAGTGTGCGGCCTCCCCCGGCCCCCTCTCCCTCCCTCTATTGTAATAAGAACATTGGTGGCAGTGTGCGGCCTCCCCCCCCCCCCCCCCCGATCATTGGTGGCAGCGGAGTTCCGATCGGAGTCCCAGTTTAATCGCTGGGGCTCCGATCGGTAACCATGGCAACCAGGATGCTACTGCAGTCCTGGTTGCCATGGTTACTTAGCAATAGTAGAAGCATCATACTTACCTGCTGTGTCCGGCCGGGAGCTCCTCTTACTGGTAAGTGACAGGTCTGTGCGGCGCATTGCTAAACGAACTGTCACTTACCAGTAGGAGGAGCTCCCGGCCGGACACAGACATTGCAGCAGCCAGCAGGTAAGTATGATGCTTCTACTATTGCTAAGTAACCATGGCAACCAGGACTGCAGTAGCGTCTTGGTTGCCATGGTTACCGATCAGAGACCCAGCTATTAAACTGGGACTCCGATCGGAACTCCGCTGCCACCAATGATCGGGGGGTGGGGGGGGGGGGCGGGGGAGGCCGCACACTGCCACCAATGTTCTTATTTCAATAGAGGGAGGGAGAGGGGGCCGGGGGAGGCCGCACACTGCCACCAATGTTCTAATTTCAATAGAGGGAGGGAGAGGGGGCCGGGGGAGGCCGCACACTGCCACCAATGTTCTTATTACAATAGAGGGAGGGGGGCCGGGGGAGGCCGCACACTGCCACCAATGTTCTTATTACAATAGAGGGAGGGAGGGGGGCCGCACTGGCCACCAATGAAATTTAAACTGGGGAGGGAGGGGGTCTGCCCCCTGCTGCCTGGCAGCCCCGGATCTCTTACAGGGGGCTATGATGCGCACAATTAACCCCTTCAGGTGGGGCACCTGAGGGGTTAATTGTACGGATCACAGCCCCCTGTAAGAGATCGGGTGCTGCCAGGCAGCAGGGGGCAGTCATGTACACAGTTCATTGTATATTCTAACTAGAAGCGTCTCCATCACTATGTGGGAACGCCTCTGTGTTAGAATATACTGTTGGATCTGAGTTTTCACAAAGTGAAAACTCAGCTCTGAAAAAGCTTTTATGCAGACGGATCTTCGGATCCGTCTGTATGAAAGTAACCTACGGCCACGGATGCCAATCTTGTGTGCATCCGTGTTCTTTCACGGACCCATTGACTTGAATAAGTCCGTGAACCGTTGTCCGTCAAAAAAATAGGACAGGTCCTATTTTTTTGACGGACAGGATACACGGATCACGGAGGCGGATGACAAACGGTGCATTTTCTGAGTTTTCAACTGACCCATTGAAAGTCAATGGATCCGCAGAAAATCACGGAAAACGGAACAACGGCCACGGGTGCACACAACGGTCGTGTGCATGAGGCCTAATTAGGACAGGTTTTGTGTGTATTAATAGGATGGCGGCAATTTTATTTTTCCTAATGATTGCGCCCCAGAAAAAAGGGCCATTATAATTAATGAAAGGTATTTGGTAATATATTTATAATAAAGTAATATATAGGTACTTTCATTTTCTTAATTCCTTAAAAACCCCTTTAAGAATAATCCTGAAATCTTGCAGTTTTCATGCTGACGTGTTTCTCTAGTCCGTGTTATAATTTGCAACCCATATAAATAAGCAGTAGCCCTCATTATCCAAATACAATTTTTCATTTATCATAACTGTTCATATTTCTAAGAATTGGCCCTATAGTATTTTTCAAACACCAAATGATTGTATATGAAAGTATATCATCACCTGTACACTCACTTCAGTACCTTCCCCTTGCAGAGATGACTCACTGTTGGGGTTCTTCCTTTTTCCCTTCTAAAATATACATAAAAAAAATCAAACGTGCACTTATAAAGAATGACAAACAAAATACATTGGGCATATTCAGAAGCAAGCAGAGCGCATTTTTAAAAATTGTATTTTATCACGTAAGTATGGCATAATAAATCACTCCATTTCAGGGATATTAAAAGTCAGAGGAGCAAGTTTAGTGTGTAGTAGGTAAACACTGGCATAAAAGGCATCCTAGTTATCACACAACTGCACAGGTTTTTCTTGTGACTGCTAAAGAGGTTGTCTGGCCTAGGAGCTAACAACCCCCAATGGATGGAATGGCTTACTTGCCGCTGCCTTGTTCCTGGCTGCTTCCAGTACCCGCTGCACCAGGATTGGCTTGGTCCCGTGACTGCTACAGTCAATTACTGGCTTTAGTGATCATACGTGCTTGCACAGTGTGCTAGTGATTGGCCACAGCGGTCATGGGATCAACCCACGTCTTCTCAGGTGGGTACCAGAATAGCCAAATAGCTAGGAATGGGGCAGTGGGAATGGTGGGACTGCAGACAGTTCCTTTTTTAATTTTTTTTTAACTGGGCACCAGTTCCTTCCATTAGGATTGTTGGCTCCTAGGCTGGACAACCCACTTAGTGACACTAAAGATGCTAATTTATCTTTGGAAAGAAGCGTTTTACATGGGCGTTTTCAAAAGGTAACTGTTTTGTTTTCCGTTCTTCTAAAACATCAAAAGAACAAAAAAAAAAAAAGGATACTTTAATTTGAGCATCTGTTGTGCTTATTTTGCATCTGTTTTTGTCAGCTCGTTCTGAGATCCGTTATCGCTTCGTCAAAAATAACGGATTTTAGACAGAACTGACAAAAATGAATGCATTGAGGATGCTCAAAATAAAGGATACGTTTTTTTATCTTTCTTCTGGCGAATCAGAAGAACGGAAAACAAAATGGTGATGTGAACGCGGCCTTAGGTCTGTTTGTCACACCTGTGCGACAGATTCATCAGAGTCTACAATCGTGTTGTCCAGATCACAATTTGCATGTTTCAGAGTAATCAAGACAATTATTGCTTAATAATGTTAGAAAAGATCCATGACAAATAATAAAAACTTTTTGACCGTGCCCCGCATGCAGTGGTCAACCATGCATGATGCCACTCCATTCACAGTCCAAGAGACTGACAACGACAACCAGATAATGCAAAACACACTATCTGGCTGTCGCTGTCAGTTATGATAACCCATAGAGCTTTCCAGCAATCCATCAGAGCACAAAGTCTGGATTCTGTACTCAAAGGTGAGGTTTTACTTCCAGAATTTATTTGGTAATACCTTTCCTTTGCGGTAGGGAGGTGTGGACACTCTTTCTGAAGAGCCTGAACAGTCCCGGAGAGAAGGTGGGTTATCACTGTCTTGCTCTGAAAACAGAAGACAACATTTACATTTTTTTTTTCTCATAGTAATTTTATATCAATGATCCACAGAAGAGACAGGTAGGGCTTTATCATTGCTTTATGGCAGAAAACTGGCCTAAAAAATTACAAATTATGACAGTTTTTAGCCAATCACTCTAATTGGGCAGAGCTTAGAGGTAGCGCGTGGCTATCCTCAAATATACACCACACCTCAGAGCTGGTGTAAAAAATTTTCAACAGTCAGTTTATGTGATATATTTAGGCCTCATTTATGCGATCAAATCAGTTTTGCAAATCACAAATCCACAAAATACGGATGCAGCCTGTGTTGCATCCGCATTTATTGCAGACCCATTGGCTTCAATGGGTCAACTGATGGCATTTTATGGAAAAGTATAGGACATGTTCTGGATCTTTTTGGGGAACGGACATACAGATGTGAAAAACACATGGATCATACGTGTGCTTTGCGCATCCATATGTTCATTCCATAAAGAGATAGATTATGGGGGTTATTTATCAAGCTGAAATTCGGCTAAATTAGGCATATTTCATCTGCAGATCACACCGCAATCTGCGACTTTTCCCCACTCATTCCAGGTGGGCTTGGCATAGGTCGGGAAGGGGTAGGGCCGGCAGGACTGTCTCATTTACCATTTTTTAGAAGTGGCAGAGAGGTCTTAATAAATGACCCCCTATGTCAATAAAATGCAGAAGACGGACCCACTGAAAACAATGGGTTCTCAACGACAGCCAGTGTGTGCTGTCCAATTTTTTTCCATCCCTATAGACATGAATGGGTCTGTGTGTGATCCACAAAAAATGCGGATTGTATGTGGACTGAAAATGCGGTCGTGTGAATGATGCCTAATACAAATCCTAGCTTATATTTTGCCAATATGTTCTGCACTGCTTTACAATCATACATTCAATGGTAGCATAGGTAGATCAGTTAATAAGCTATGAATTGCATTAAAGGGATTGGTCCATTGCTAGGATATGCCACCAATGTCTGACAGGTGCAGGTTCCTCCTGCATATATCTCTAGAATGGCTACCCTAAAGTGAACCAGGGCACACCGCACAAGCACGGCCACCCTCCATTCACTTCTGTGGGAGTGCAGAAAATAGCACAACGCTGATTCGGCTACTTCCAAAACTATCATAGATGTGAATGGAGAGGTGGCCACCTGACCAGTGATTGGTCAGAAAATGTGTCAGATAATCTGTTGGTGTAACACAGGCCCCTAGAAGACAAAGCAAACCATCATACTAGCACAGCAGTACCCGCTCATTGCCACTAGAGGGGAGTGTTGTACAGTGACAATACTTGGGCTCCCTCTTTTGTTACTTTCTCCATTTAGAAGTCAATAAATTCCAAGGCAAAAAGTTGCCACATTTCCAATAACACAATATAATGCAAAATGTTCTCATAGACCATTAATCTATGGATACTGATTTGTATCAACAGGCAAACACCTTGCATAGTGTAGATAATTTTTTCTAATATTACACTACAGTAGTTTTTCTGGGAAGCAAGCCCTTGGCACCTTTAATGGTTATCCGACTCATTCCACTTTATTAGAAAAGCTGGGAGAGTGAATTACTGCCAGAAAAAAAAATGTTACTTGATAAGGTGATATAATAAAAATGTTTCCACAAAACCGCCCATTTGCAATTGTTTTCTCTCAAATGCATTTTCCTTAGAGCTATGATAGGTTTCTAAAAACATTCCTCCACGGCTGGCTCCTGGAAGAGGAAAGGATTTGAAAACTTCAAAGCTTGGCTTGTGATGGCTGAAAGGTCCAGGCTCTCCCTGCACTGTGTACAGGCGGCAGTGAAGACAGAGCCATGGGAAAGAGACATATAATGAGGAGGGCTGCTCTGTGATGAGAGGCAGCTGTCCGACCTCTCTTTGAGCTCCTGATACAGCACAGACAGCCAGGCTCCAAAACCACCAAGCCATCCAGCACTGACACAGGGGTCGCATAGCTTGCCAGACCCAGGATGCCATCACTATCTTTAAAGTGGGGTGGCGTGTGTTGCCAGCTTAGGCTACTTTTCACACGTTTGTGAGATCTGTAATGGGCTCTCACCAGGGTTATCTTTAATATTGATTGGACCCTGAGCAAGAGGGAGAACACAAGTGCTGCCGCATTCATGGGTCCATACTTTATTAACTAAGTAGTAGGACATCTAGAGCATACATGGGGGATGTCCCTGCACTTACTAGTATTTCTGGGTGCCGCTCCGTCCCCCATGTATGCCCTACATGTCCTGCTAATTAGTTAAAGGGGTTTTCTCATCTCAGACAATAAGGGTATATCACTAGGACCCGCTGGGACCCACACCTAGATCGAGAACGGAGCACCGAAAGTGAAGGAGGGCGCACTGCTCATGCGCAGTCGCCCTCCATTCATTTCTATTGCCGTCTGCCCCATAGAAATGGGAGCATGGGCCTTCACTTCTATGGGAGAGGCGGGGATTAGCGCTTGGTGGAGGACGGACCCCGGGAAATCTTGCGTCCTCCAGCCACAGCGCTCCCCGCTCCGTTCTCAATATATCTCAGACAATCAGGGCAAATCCTAGCGATATGCCCCTATTGTCTAACATGGGAATACCCCTTTAATAAATTATGGACCCATGAAGGCCCCTACAGTGGCCAGTGGGGCTCAAGAGGCAGTTGCCTTGGGCCCCCCAGGAGCAACTGGGCCAGGGGCAACTGCTCTTACAAGCGGTCCAAAACGGATCAGTTTGGCCCTAATGCATTCTGAATGGAAAAGGATCCACTCAGAATGCTCTGGAGGCGGACACCAAAACGCTGCCTGCAGCGTTTTTCTGTCCGTCCTGGGATGCGGAGCGAGACGGATCCGTCATGACACACAATGCAAGTCAATGGAAACGGATCCGTATTCTCTGACACAATAGAAAACGGATCCGCCCCCATTGACTTTAAATGGAGTTCATGACGGATCCGTCTTGGCTATATAAGACATAATACAACCGTATACATTCATGATAGATGCACGCAGTTGTATTATTGTAACGAAAGCGTTTTTGCAGATCCATGACAGATCCGCAAAAACCGCTAATGTGAAAGTAGCCTTACCTATAATACCCCTGATAACACTAATGCCTTGCCAATAAATAGTGATTGTTAAAGAGCTGACTGCCTTCAATTATAAAACTTGGGGCCTCTGTCATAAAAACCCTGGAGGGAGTTGCTGTAAATGGGCCAAGGTCACAGACATGATATGATATGAAGCATCTGGTTGTTCCACTTCAAAGCTGAAGGTTTTCTACACTTTCAGCCACTGACAGTACGGAGGTTATGCAAGTGGAAGTAGTTGTGCAGAACATGATATGTACTAGGAATACAGACAATAATGGAGCAAAATAACAATTACATATTGGAGAAGTGCCGATTTGCTTCTGAGATGAAATATGCAAGTGAATATATAATATATAACCGTTAAATACAGACACCAATGAGAAAAGCAGGCGTTACATAGAAATAGGATAGTTAGGCAAAAACAATAAAATGCAGCTGTACCCAAATCACACAAAACCCTTATGGCAATAAAATGAAAACGTCAATCTGATTCAAATGGTTATCCTGCCGGCATCTAAGAGAGAATGGGGGTCATCTCTGTTTAAGGGGTGGTCAGCTATCTAATGTGTATGGGCAGCGGCCTTAAAAAGGAGCTGTCACCTCTCCTGACCTGTGTGTTTCTGTGAGATGGAGAAACAGTCACCATTGTATGAATACTGATTCATTAGCACTGTCATTCTGTGTTTTGGCCACTAGATGCCGCTGTTTCTTAACACAGCTAACATTGTGCAAGTATTTGAATATTCAATTGCTCGGTCTGGAGAAGAAGCAGGAGGCAGAGCAGCAGACATCTTAGGAGAGAGGCAGAGGGGCTGGAGAACAGAATCCGGTCAAATCCAGGCGTCAGGGAGTCCTGAAGTGGCTGGAATTGCAGCTGAAGCAGGCTGATCGCAGTCCAAGTCCCAGAGTCCGTCCAGAAAATGAGGATCTGTCTGCACCCAGGTCTGGAGCGTTCTTCAGCGATTGGAGCTGCAGTTAAGTGACCTCACCATTTGTTCCAGAACCAGATCCTGTTCCGAGGAAAGAGCATCGATTTCAGGAAGCTGATGAGAACGGAGGAGCAAAGTTACAAACCCTGCAGGATCGCATGTTGTGGCAGGGACTTGTTTTTCGGTCCGGAGCCGCCAGCGAATACAGTACAGACCCGGGTCAGTAAATTCGTGCATGCACCTCATAGAAGTTTTGGCGCCTAGAGACTGAGTTACGGCTTGTAGTTAGCTAGTTAGGTCCACTATCTTGTGTCAGACCGAAAGTGTTGTTATCATTCCTCCCAGGAACTCCAGCCAGTTTAATGTGTTTGCCCAGAAAGTGGGGAATTCTGTGTCATGCTGCAAGATTGTAAGCTCTTGTGTTGCACCGCAGGCTAACCCATCCTACACACCCAAACAGTTATTCGCATTTTCTTTAGGGTAATAACAGGTATGGCGAGGCAGAGTTAGCTCTGATCGCAGTAGATAAATTGCTCAAGTGTTTTCCGACTACCATCGGAGGGCACTCGTGCTGTGCGACACAGGGGTCTCAGCCTCCCTTGATAACCCGTTACAGCAAAAAGTCTGTTTTACAAAAGCTGGTGTCAGAGTTGCTTTTCTCGTTCGTGACTGCGCTGTATCCTGGGGAACCCACCCCGGTACATGCCTTACATTTCAGTGACTACTTGTATTTCCCACATAATAACATTTCTAGATCATCTATTCTTATGGCTCTATGTTGTGCCATTCCTGTTAAAAGTTATGAATGCATTGCTATCAGTTTACAAGGAAGGTCCAGATGGGTATTACCACTTTTACCACTTGGTGGTATGTCCCTGCACACTGGCAGCGCTGACGGAAAAATGTCAGACTGCGCAGGGACACCCCCCTCAATTGGTAACACCCATCTTGAACTTGCAAACTGCTAGTGATTCATTTAGAATTTCTAGCAAGTATAATGGACTGTAATATTATAGAGTCATAACAATACAGGGGATGCAAGTGGTTAGTAAAATACACATCAGTAGTGGTTACAGGTCCTCTTTAAGGCCCCCATACACATTAGTGTATTGATAGCCAAACCCACCAAGAACAGCAGATTCAACAATATGTATGGGGGCATCCCAACTATTCCATGACAGATAATGTCGGCATGAGAGAAGGATCTGGTAAAATCAATATTTTTGCTCAATCCTTTTGTTTTTCCAGGAGATAAGCTGCTGCCAGAAGTGTCTAGTGGAGGGTTCCCCCCTCGCTCCCCAATTAATACACAGCTGAACCGAAAGTGTTTACGGTATGTATGGGGGAGTTTGGATACTTAGGCCTCTTGCACACGCCCTTATGTTTGTGGGCCGCAAAAAACAGATCCGCAAAAAATATAGATGACGCCCGTGTGCATTCTGTATTTTGCGGAACGGAACAGCTGGCCCCTAATAGAACAGAACTATCCTTGTCCGTTATGCAGACAATAATAGGACAAGTTCTATCTATTAGCGGAACGGATATATGGAAATACGGAAACGGAATGCACATGGAGTACATTCAGTTTTTTGGGCGGAACCATCAAAATGAATGGTTCCGCATATGGACTGCAAATGGAAACCGCAAAAACGGAACGAAAACGGAAATAAAATTCGTTTGTGTGCTAGAGGCCTTAACTATCGGCCAAACAACTGTTAGACCGACAGCTATTTAATGTGTAAGGGGTTTACACGCTCCAACCAGCCTCCAGTTATCGAGAAGTAAGTGTTCCTTCCCGACAACTGGCTGCTCGTTCAGAGGAGGTGAAGCACGGCATTTACATACAGCGATCACCTCCACAGTATGAGAATGAGTGATCGCTACTGCTATCTTGTCCTCATACAGCTGCATTGTATCTGGGCAGCAGATCTGTTGTTTAGACATTAACTGTATGTATTTTGTGGTCCACAAAACATGGATCCGCTAAAAATACGGATGATGGCCATGTGCATTTCGTATTTTGCGGAACGGAACAGCTGGCCGCTAATAGAACAGTACTATCCTTGTCCGTTATGCGGACAATAATAGGACATGTTATTTTTCTTTTGCGGAACAGACAGGCACACATACGGACACAGAATGCACACGGAGTCATTTCCCTTTTTTTTAAGCCCCATTAAAATGAATGGTTCCGTATATGGACCTATAAAGAAAAATAACTAAACGGAAGAAAAATATGTCTGTGTGCATGAGCCCTAAATGTGGTGTAAGTCCTGTGCTCCAGAATTCTGGCTCAGTTTGCAGTATCAGGGCTTATGCACATAAATGTATTTTCTTTCCATGAATGTTGTTTTTTTTGCAGACCGTATGCGGAACCATTTATTTCTATGGGTCCACAAAAAAAACGGAAGTTACTCCGTGTGTATTCCAATTCCGTATGTCCGCATGTCCGTACCGCAAAAAAATAGAACATGTCCTATTATTGTTTGCATTACGGACAAGTAAAGGACTGTTCTATTAGGAGCCAGCTGTTCCATTCCGTAAAATACAGAATGCACACGGACGTCTTCTATATTTTTACCGGATCCATGTTTTACGGACCACAAAATACATACAGTCGTGTGCATGAGCCCTTAATCTGCCCCATTGTCTCTATCTTACTACTCACGCATACAACATATATAACAAGGATTTCTTCAAGGCTTCAATACATAAAGAAAACAGGAAAGCTCTCCCTTCTATCAGTTTACAAGACTGTTTCTCTCTGCCTCTCGTCAGCCAAATGAAAACTTACCATAGCCCAACAGATAATTCGACACATGTGTTAATACCATGTATTGGTTCCAATGATCTGTGCTTCTATGGCATTGAAAGAACTGCTTCCAAGTGATTGAAATCTGATGCATTTTTGGGCTAATTTATTGGATGTGCTTAAAACGTTCTCTGAGATGATTGTTACAATGTAACTCGTGAGAATACAGAAGCGCAAATGAAGAATTTCAAGGACCCAGAGGCGAATCTAGAAAAGGCTGGGCCCCATACATTACAGCCCGGGCCTTGTCTGATAGTACACACACACAGCATTACACTGTATATGTGTGTGTACTGGCAAGCAAGGCCTGGTCATGACAGAGAGGGCCCCCTGCTACTGTGGGCCCCATAGCAGCCACTATAACAGTAGTCTCGCCCCTGAAAAGGCCATTTTGCTTCCCTGCCATCCCATCAAGAGGCAATTCACTATTTTATGAGAGTCTATATACAGTTTGCAGCCTAATTCTTTCACAAATGAGTAAAGAAGGCATACAGAGGCGGCCATTAACTCATGTATGTGATGTCAGTGGAGTAAGAGGAGAAAGCTGTTGCCAGACACTTCTGGCTATGACTTATCTCCCGGGAGAACAAAAGGATCAGGCAAAACTATCAGTTTGCCTGATCCTTTAGAATTAGATGATGTCAGGGGAGAGTTGGGAGCCCCCCCTATACACATTAAATGGTGGCCAAACCCCCCGTTCTCGCCAGGTTTGGCCAACGATGTGAATGGGGGTCCCTTGACCAGACAGAGGGCCTATTAGGCAGAGATTATTACTTAAATTGTCATGTAAACACCAGTCGTTAACAATGTAAATGCTCTAGGGGCGAAAGCGCAATAATCACAATGATAAGCAAACAGCAAAAAATATTCTGGGATTATTGTTTTGTGTAATTGAACATCTTTTGAAAACAAAGAACTCGCAAAATCGTTGCTTGCTGCCCGGTAATAAAAAAAAGTATCTGCCCCTCTAATAGGACCCTAACTTTCCTTTACCCGCTGGCTATACAGTACATGTACACTCGGCTAAACTGAGCATGCATGTGTATAGGGGAGTCGGGATAAATAGGTCTTTTAGAAGACAACTACTGAAGAAGTATGGTAACCTTAAATGGGTTATGCATAAACTACTTTTCACTCTAAAGTTTATGTACTCTATCTCCCATTGCTCCTTGGACAGTTTTTTTTCAGGATGCATCAGGATGTCTTCAGTTCCGGAACGGAACGTTTTTTGGCCGGAGAAAATACCGCAGCATGCTGCGCTTTTTGCTCCGGCCAAAAATCCTGAAGACTTGCCGCAAGGCCGGATCCGGAATTAATGCCCATTGAAAGGCATTGATCCGGATCCGGCCTTAATCTAAACGTCGTTTCGGCGCATTGCCGGATCCGACGTTTAGCTTTTTTAGAGTGGTTACCATGGCTGCCGGGACGCTAAAGTCCTGGCAGCCATGGTAAAGTGTAGTGGGGGAGCAGCATACTTACCATCCGTGCGGCTCCCCGGGCGCTCCAGAGTGACGTCAGGGCGCCCCAAGCACATGGATCACGTAATCACATGGAACACGTCATCCATGCGCACGGGGAGCTCTGACGTCATTCTGGAGCGCCCCGGGAGCCACACGGACTGTAAGTATACCGCTCCCCCGCTCCCCGCTCCTACTATGGCAACCAGGACATTAATAGCGTCCTGGGTGCCATAGTAACACTGAACGCATTTTGAAGACGGCTCCGTCTTCAAATGCTTTCAGTACACTTGCGTTTTTCCGGATCCGGCGTGTGATTCCGGCAAGTGGAGTACACGCCGGATCCGGACAACGCAAGTGTGAAAGGGCCCTTAGGACAGTGACATCAGCTGGACATGTGGCACTAATCAATCCATCCATAACTGACACTGCCCATAGAGGAGTGGTTATTGAAGGGCAGGAAAAGAAGCGCTGTGAGCATGTGCGTCCTGTATACAAGGCTCCACTACAGGACATAACCAACAGTAACTGAATATCAAAACTGAATTGCTGCAGTGGTAGGCTAATAACTTTAGAATAAGGCAGTTTCGATAAAGGGTGGTATTTAAGGAAAGTGATATAACAGCGATTTCTGTTGGGCAGGATACATTTATATTCGTGGCACAACCCCTTTAAGACCTTATATAAAATACATACATTTTTACCACCATTGTGTATGGAACAAAATAATATGTAGATATGAACTATTAGGCCTCTTTCACATAGGCGGATTGGGGATGGATAGGATTGGGGATGGATAGGATTGACTGCGATTGTGTTGCGTTGTTCAGTTTTTTCCGCGCAAGTGCAATGCATTTGCATGCGCGTGAGAAAAAACTGAATGTGGTACCCAGACCGGAACTTCTTCAATGAAGTTCAGGTTTGGGTCAGTTGTAGTGTAGATTTTATTATTTTCCCTTATAACATGGTTAGAATGCTTAGTAGAAGGTCAATTGAGGGTTAAGAAATACAAAAAAAATTAACTCACCTCCTCCATAGCTGCCGGTCTCTGCTCTTTCTTCAGGACGTGTGGTGACGTCAGTGAGCTCATCACATGGTCCAATCACATGGTCCAATCACATGGATCCGTCCTTCGGTGAAAAAAAAAATGCTGGCTCAGTTTTGCCGGATGACACCGGAAAAACAGATCCGGCATTTCAATGCATTTTTCTGACTGATCAGGCATTTTTAAGACTGATCAGGATCCTGATCAGTCTTACAAATACCATCAGTTGGCATGCGTTTTGCCGGATCCGGTAGGCAGTTCTGGCGACGGAACTGCTTGCCGGATCACTCTGCCGCAAGTGTGAAAGTAGCCTTACATGGCCTAAAAAGTCAAGGTTACCTCCAAATTCTCTCTCTTCTATAGCACTATAGCATTCCTATCTGACATTTTAAGATTCAGAACCAACTAAGGGTACTATCACACTAGCGTTAGTTTAATCCGGCAGGCAGTTCTGTTGCTGGAACTGCCGGATCCGGAAATCTGTATGCAAACGGATATAATTTGTATCCGGATCCGCCTGACAAATGCATTGAAGTACCGGATCCGTCTCTCCGGTGTCATCCGGAAAAACGGATCCGGTATTTTTTTCTTTTTTTTCACATTTTTAAAGGTCTGCGCATGTGCAGACTGGAAAACTGGATCCGTCAATGCCGCAATTTCATGAAAACTTGGTACCGGATCCGGCATTAATAACCTAACCTCATGTTAAGGTGGCCATACATGAATAAAATAAATGCCAGCTAAACCCACTAGTTCAGGGGGATCTGCCGACTTATCTTATGCATATGGGAATGTACTGACTCTTCCCCCAACAGATGTCACTGTAAGGATTGGGCGTATTGAGTTTCAACATGCCTGATTCTTTGTTGTCATGGGAGAGGCTATTCGCATGAACTCAGCATGTATAAGTAGGCGGAATCGGGAGAGATAGCTGTCAGTTGTACAAACATTCAGCTGACGCTGTAGGTGTATGGACGCCTTTAGAATTGGCACAAAATGTTGGCTACACAGATGCTTTGTATTTCTCATCTAATACCACTTGAGTTAGGCCTCATGCACATGACCGTTGTTCGGGTCTGCATCCAAGCCGCAGTTTTTGCGGCTCGGATGCGGACCCATTCACTTCAATGGGGCCGCAAAAGATGCGGACATCACTCAGTGTGCTGTCCGCATACATTGCACCGTTCCATGGCCTCGCAAAAAAATATAGCATGTCCCATCCCTGTCTGTTTTGCGGACAAGAATAGGCATTTCTACAATGGGCCGCCCGTTCCGTTCCGCAAATTGCGGAAGGCACATGGGTGGCTTCCATTTTTTGCGGATCCGCGGTTTCGGACCGCAGAAAAGGGAACGGTCGTGTGCATGTGGCCTTACAGGACATTTTTTATATTAGTTCACATCCAAAGCAGTGCAGTGGGAGCTGAGATGATGAGAGTGACTCAATTACAGCTGATCTGTGGGGGTCACCCATCTGACAGTGGAGTGGAGATAAACTGCTGTCTGTCTGTGTAGGACTCCCCTAGGGTGGCTGCACAAGGTGCAGATGCGTTTTTTGGTGCAGATTTGATTAATTTCTGCACCTAAGAAAAAAGCAAAGTGTACTGTACATGAGATTTGTATAATTTCATACACTTTGCTGGTACTGTACATGAAATCCTCACAGAAAAACCGCAGTGTAATCCACACGAGTGTGGGTGAACACCCATAAGACCCGCACAAACTTTTGTGCTGATTTATTTGCACTTATGCAGCATATCTGCACCAAAATCGACAATTTCTAAAACTGCAAACATAATGTTCAATTACTGCATGCAAAAAATCTTCAAAATGTACATTAGATTTGTGTAACGTCATACACTTTGCTGGTATTGTAATGCACTGTGGTTTTTCAGCATAGGAATCCGCACAGCAAAAACTGTGTGTATTCCGCAACATGTGCAGGTGGACTTAGGCCTCTTTCACACGGGCGTCATGTTTTTGGCCCGGATAAGATGTGGGTGCGTGGCGGGAAAATGCACAATTTTTCTGCGCGAGTGCAAAACATTGTAATGCGTTTTGCACGCACGTGAGAAAAATCGGCATGTTTGGTACCCCAACCCGGACTTCTTCACAGATGTTCGGGTTTGGGTTCGGTGATGGACCATGTGATGGCGCAGTGACGTCACCACAGGTCCTTTTCCTGTGCACAGCAAAGATGAACAACAAAAAAGCAAGTGGAGATAGTATACCAAAATATCAATTTATTATCAAATATAAAATATGGGAAAAGGACAGGATGGTAAACAGAATACAAAGAAGCGAAGGGCAGTGTACACAACTGCATATACATCAATTATAGCTGGATGTCCGTGAATAGCACCACAGCGTCCAAGGGTCATAGGCGATCAAGACAGACATAATTGATGTATATGCAGTTGTGTACACTGCCCTTCGCTTCTTTGTATTCTGTTTACCATCCCGTCCTTTTCCCATATTTTATATTTGATAATAAATTGATATTTTGGTATACTATCTCCACTTGCTTTTTTGTTGCTATGTTGTATGCTGTACAGGTGGTAAGTTTTTGCTGTCTAGTCTTAACAGAGAGGTGTTTGTAGGTTTATTACACAGCAAAGATGAAGACAGAAGAGAAGCAGGGCTGCGCGAGCAAGTGGATTAAGGCGAGTTAAATTATTTTAGATTTTTTTTTTAACCCCTCCACCCCTATTGTACTATGCATTCTGTATTAAGAATGCTATTATTTTCCCTTATAACAATGTTATAAGGGAAAATAATAATGATCGGGTCCCCATCCCTATCGTCTCCTAGCAACCGTGCGTGAAAATCGCACTTGCTTGCGGATGCTTGCGATTTTCACGTAGCCCCATTCACTTCTATAGGGCCTGCGTTGCGTGAAAAACACACAATATAGAACATGCTGTGATTTTCACGCAACGCACAAGTGATGCATAAAAATCACCGCTCATGTGCAGAGCCCCATAAAAAAGAATGGGTCTGGATTCAATGCGGGTGCAATGCGTTCACCTCACGCATTGCACCCGTGTGGAAAAATCGCCCATGTGAAAGAGGCTTTGTGAGGGCCAGATAGGATGCAGGTGCGTCGTGGGAAAATCGTGTGAGTAGATATGCAATTGCAGTTAGTTTTGACTGCGATTGCGTTCCGATGTTCAGTTTTTATCGCGCGGGTGCAATGCGTTTTGCACGCGTGTGATAAAAAACTGACTGTGGTACCCAGACCCGAATCTGGACTTCTTCACTGAAGTTTGGGTTTGGGTTAGTTTATTGTATATTTTATTGTATACTGTATATTTTATTTTTTTCCCCTATAACATGGTTATTAGGGAAAATAATAGCATTCTTAATACAGAATTATTAGTAAAATATAGATTGAGGTGTTTAAAAATATAAGAAATAAACTTACCTGTTCCAATTGATCGCGCAGTCGGCATCCTCTTCTTGCTTCTTCTTTCAGGACCTGCAAAAGGACCTTTGGTGACGTAATCCCGCTCACAACGTGGTGAGCGCGGTGACGTCAGTGCAGGTCCTGCTGAATGAAGATAGAACACAGAACACCTAACGGGTCTGGGTACCACAGTCAGTTTTTTATCACGCGCGTGCAAAACGCATTGCACCCGCGTGATAAAAACTGAACATCGGAACGCAATTGCAGTCAAAACTGACTGCAATTGCGTACCTACTCGCACAATTTTCCCGCGACGCACCCGCATCCTATTTGGCCCTAACACGCGACGCCCGTATCAAAGAGGCCTTAGGGTACAGTTGAAAAGGGTCGACCTTCTGCAGACTATTTGCAGCAGAATTTCTGCTGCGGATTTTGCAGCAATTTCATAATGGAAATTCTGCTGTGGATTTGTTGCAGATTTTGCTGCAGATTATCTGCAGCGACAAATCTGCAGAGTGTCCGTCCTATGTGCATGTGCCCTGAATGTTTTACCCTCATCTGACAAGTGTTCAAATGTTTTTCATTATCGGGATACGGATCAAGATACTGGACAGATATTTCAGTTTACTGGAAAAGATGTTTGAAAACAAACTCATTGTTAGGGCTCATTCCCACGACCGTGGTTTGGTTCCGCATCTAAGCCGCATCCATTGCTCCGTTCCGCAGCCCTACAAAAATTAGAAGTCATGTCCTATTCTTGTCCGTTTTGCGAACAAGAATAGGCATTTCTATAAAGGGCCGTCTGTTCTGTTCCGCAAATTGCGGAAGGCACATTAACAGTATCTGTGTTTTGTGGAGCCGCAATTTGCGGACCACAAAACACGGCACGGTCGTGTGAACAAGCCCTTAGAGTACAAGCACATGGGATATATTCTCTGCGGATTTGCATGTGGCCAAAATGCAGTGTTTCACAGTATCAGCAAAGTGGATGAGATGTTAAGAAATGACAGGACAAGAATATCTGCAGCGTAAATTGATCTGTTGTGCACATTTTATATCCGCAGCATGTCAACTCGTGCTTCAGATTTCCACCGTGGATTTAACCCTTTGCAATGCAGAAGATGAAGTTCCTGACAAATCTGCAGCAAAATATGTGCAAATCTACGGTGGAAATTCTGCTGCAGAAAATCCGCTTTTGTTGCTGTACACTAACAGACATTGGGGGTCATTTATTAAGACCAGCATTTTAGACGTCGGTCTTAACCCCTTGGATACCGAATGTTTTTTTTCGTTTTTCTTCCCTGTTTTCCTGGAGCCATAACTTTTTATTTTTTCCGTTCACATATCCATATGAGGGATTGTTTTTTGCATTGTACTTTTTATTGCCACCATTTAATATGGCATACAATGTAGTGGGAATCGGTAACAAAATTCCAAATTCTGCCACAGTTTTATGGGTTTTATGGGTTTTGTTCCTACTGCGTTCTCTATGTGGAAAAACTGACCTGTGCCCTTCATTCTCTGGGTCAGTATGTGTTTTAATACCCAAAAAATAATAAAAACTTTGTAAAATATGGCCATATTGTAACTTCCATAACTTTTTTATAGTTATATCTACTGAGCTGTTTGGGGGCTCATTTTTTACGGGACGATCTGTAGTTTTTATTGAAACCGTTTTGGAGTATGTGATTTTTTTTTATCACATTTTATTCCTTTTTTTGGGTAAGAGAAGCAATGAAAAAATTACAAATTGCCTATTTTGAAACTTTTTTCCATTATTCCATTCGCTGTATAGTATAAATATTTTTTATATTTTGATAGTATGGGCATTTTTGGATGCAGCAATGCCCATGATGTTTATGTGTTTTATTTTTGATGTATTTATTTTTTTATTCTAGGGAAGGGGGTGATTTCAATTTTTCATTAAAAAAAAATATTTTTTTACATTTTTTAAACTTTTTTTTATATCCCCTCCAGGGGCTACAATATGCAGATTTATTACAGCTAACACTTGCGTTGGAAGCGGATCCGTCTGGTGTTTGCACAGACGGATCCGCTCCTATAATGCAAACGATGGTATCCGTTCAGAACGGATCCGTCTGTATTATATTTCCGAATTTTTTTTTATCTAAAAGTTCATCAGACGGATCCGTCCTGACTTTGCATTGAAAGTTAGATCCGTTTGAAATTGCACCATATTGTGTCAATGTACCTTGTAAATCTGGACGGATCCATTTGGCTCCGCATGGCCAGGCGGACACCCGAACGCTGCAAGCTGCGTTCGGGTGTCTGCTTGCTGAGCGGAACGGAGGGCAAACGGTGCCAGACTTATGCATTCTGAGCGGATCCGCATCCACTCAGAATGCATTGGGGCTGTACGGATCCGTTCAGGGCCGCTTGTGAGAGCCTTCAAACGGAACTCACAAGCGGAACCCTGAACGCAAGTGTGAAAGTAGCCTTATACTGTATTTCCATACAATGACAGTACAAGTTGAATTTGGTGATATCCTATGTTGGCCTGCCACCTGCTGGACAACATAGGAACTGCAGCTCTTACACACTGGGTCTCTTCAGAGAGACTCGTGTATTAGAATGTATGACTGGCTTCCCCATTAGCCACACGCTTCTGGGTTTTTCGCTATATAGATACCGTGGTCGCACTTCCCCACAGCATCTAAAGGCTTAAATGACTGCGATCGGCATTATTGCCAGTCGCAGGCATTAGCCGCGGGCCTCTGCTGTTTGAAACAGCAGAGGACCACCAGCTATGGCGCCAGCTGCACATGTGAGCAGGCGCCATGTTTAAAGACCCTCCCAGCACTGTACATGTACAGCGCTGGGAGCCTAAGGGTTAATACCCCTTTAGCTACAGTGGATGCAACAAATTTATGTAGAGGCGTCGGCCTAAATGTAAGCCAGCTCCCACGCCCTCTATTTTAGACCTGTGTGAATGGGGAAAAGTCACAGATTGTGTCACAAATAACCTTTGCGCCACAAACTGCGACAGATACAGTGCTGCCCATAATTATTCATACCCCAGGCAAATTTTGACTCAAAGTTACTTTTATTCAACCAGCAAGTAATTTTTTTATGGGAAATGACATAGGTGTCTCCCAAAAGATAATAAGACGAGGTGCAAAAGGCATTATTGTGAAAAAAATAACCAATTTCTCAGCTTTTATTTACATTTCAGCAAAAAGTGTCCAGTCCAAAATTATTCCTACCCTTCTAAATAATCAATAGAAAAGCCTTTATTAGCTATTACAGCAATCAAACTCTTTCTATAATTGCACTCAAGCTTTTTGCATGTCTCCACAGGTATTTTTGCCCATTCATCTTTAGCAATGAGCTCCCAATCTTTCAGGTTGGAGGGTCTTCTTGCCATCACCCTGATCTTTAGCTCCCTCCACAGATTCTCAATTGGATTCAAGTCTGGACTCTGGCTGGGCCACTCTAAAACATTAATGGTGTTGTCTGCTAACCATTTCTTCACCACTTTTGCTGTGTGTTTTGGGTCATTGTCATTCTGAAATGTCTACTGGTGCCCAAGGCCAAGTTTCTCTGCAGACTGCCTGATGTTGTCGTTGAGAATAATCATGTATTGCTCTTTATTCATGGTGCCGTTTACTGTGATTAGGTTCCCTGGTCCATTGGCGGAAGAACACCACCAAAGCATTAGGTTCCCACCACCATGTTTGACAGTGGGGATGGTGTTCTTTGGGTTGAAGGCTTCTCCTTTTTTACGCCAAATGAAGGAAACATCATTGTGACCAAACAATTAAATATTTGTTTCATCTGACCATAACACAGAAGACCAGAAGTCTTCTTTTTTGTCCAGACGAGCTTTTGCAAAGTCCATTGCCACAAGCACAGCCCAGATTCACCAGGATGGCCTTGGTGGTGATCCTTGGATTCTTTTTCACCTCTCTAACTAACCTCCTGGGCAGCACTTTTGGCTTCCGACCACGTCCTCTGAGATTTTCCACAGTGCTGAACATCTTGTATTTTTTGCTCAAATATAAATAAAAGCTGAGAAATTTTTTATTTTTTTTTCCACAATAATGCCTCTTGTACATCGTCTTATTATCTTTTGGGAGACACCGATGTCATTTCCCGTCAAAAAATAATTATGGGCAGCACTGTACACGCCAAAAAGTGGTTTATATGTCTTAGTAAATGACCTCTTATGCTTGTGCACTGCCCCACATTTTTTGCAGATTAGTTAAGTGCTATACCTGTAGCACTAGAAATATTAAAGCTTGTGTGATAAATGTTCCAATACATTTCATCTGAAAGCAATGGATACAATAAAGATGGTTGATAATTATAACAGTTTTTATAACCGTTACGTAGATGAGAGCTTTCCACAACAAACCTTCATGGGATTCTTTTTACATAACTGCACCTAATTTTATAATATTATAAACTTTACGCTATGATTACAAACAGCATTCCTGAAAAAACCACAATGGCTGTATAATCGTAGTAGTTATACCCATGGCATTTGGCTTCTCTTTTTAATTTTAATATGAATACTTTTTATATATCTTTTTATAAGCAATTTCACCACACTAGTACCTAGGAGACAGAGTCTCCTCCCCGGCACGTTTCAAACAGTAATAATGCAAAGCAGATGGAGACCATTTCAAGAGGAAACCGCAAAAAAATGGCAAATTATTATTTCTTCTACCCTTCCCCCAGCCCTACAATCAGAAGCTGGCCTGTTCAATAAAAGAACAGTTAAAATTTATCTGTTTTCTGTCAATTCACAAGGGCCAGAGAGAAACACAAAGGGTTGATTTGAGAAGCCAAAGGAGTCTAAATGTGTAGTGGAATTGGGTTACCCTATCGAGTCAACAAGAAGCAGACACCACGGAGAAGTCAGACTGGCAAAGGAAGCTCGGTAACTGGTGTTTCTTTACCAAAGACCTAGGAATGTGACCTGTATTAACTCTGTTTCTTGTTCTCAAAGATACTAATAGGTTTGGACAAGGTGCGTGGGAAACATCAAAGGGCATAACTGCATATTTGTGATATTCACAAAAATGGAAAGAAGCGCAAGGCAGATGGAAGAAGTAGAAGAAAAATTACTGTCTGTCTGCAACATCATTTGGGGATCTCTAACGTGAAATAGAAACAGATCAAAAACTAGGAGAAAGGGAAACAAGTATAGGTGATCTGGTTTGCTGCGGAGCAGAGAATGTCCATCTGATTGGATATATAAGAAGAGATTGCCTAAAATGACCACACCATTAAAGGGGTTGTTTCATGAAGGTAATCCTTTTTTTAAAAGAAGCCGATTCCAGATTTTCTCACCCCTAGTGATTAGCTGTTATGCCTTGAGGAAATTCAGACCAGCCACACAATTCCCTCATAGAAATGGTCACCCATGTCATGTGTGGATGCGATCGGTCTGCTAGCCCCTCAGGCCTCTTTCACACGAGTGTGACGGATTAGGTTTGGACGCGTTCAGTGAAACTCACACCATTTTGTTAGCAAGTTCTTTCAGTTTTGTCTGCGATTGCGTTCAGTTGCTCAGTTTTTTCTGCACGGGTGCAATGCATTTTTATGCGTTTTTCACGCGCATGATAAAAAACTGAAGGTTTACAAACAACATCTCTTAGCAACCATCAGTTAAAAACGCATCGTACCCGTTTTTCCCTGAAACCCCATTCACTTCTATGGGGCCAGGGCTGCGTGAAAAACGCAGAATATAGTCCATGCTGCGGTTTTCACGCAACATAGAACTGATGCGTGAAAAAAAAACGCTCATGTACACAGACCCATTGAAATGAATGGGTCAGGATTCAGTGCGGGTGCAGCACGTTCACGTCACGCATTGCACCCTCGCGGAAAACTCACTACAGAGCAGTCCTTGGTTCTGGCGCATAAAATGGGTGTCCTAAATGTGCATCAGTAATAGATAAATTACTGCAAAAAGTATGATCTAATCTAGATTTCTTTCAATAGTAAGGGCCATGCACATTGTTGTCTAAAGCAGAGTTCGCGCTTCAGTTATTTGATCAGTTATTTCCATCAGTTATTGTGAGCTAAAATCTGTAGTGAAACCTACACAGAGATAAAGTATAAGGCCCCTTTTACACAAGAGAGTTTTCCACGCGGGTGCAATGCGTGATGCGAATGCATTGCGCCTGCACGAAATCCGGACTCATTCATTTCAATGGGTCTGTTTACATGAGCGTTGGTTTTCACGCATCACTTGTGCGTTGCATTAAAATCGCAGCATGCTCTATATTCTGCAATTTTCACGCAATGCTGGCCCCATAGAAGTGAATGGGGCTGCGTGAAAATCGCATCCGCAAGCAAGTGCGATGCGATGCGTTTTTCACGGATGGTTGCTAAGAGATGTTGTTTATCACGCGTATGCAAAACGCATTAAATCGCATTGCACCCGCGCAATAAAAACTGAACGCGATCGGAAACCAAAACTGAATGGACTTGAATGAACACATCCGCAACGCATCCGGACCTAATCTGAACACGCTCGTCTGCAAAGGGCCTAATGGAAAGATATTCACCTGTTCTGTATGTTTGAGGCTACTTTCACACTAGCGTTCGTCGGTCCGCTCGTGAGCTCCGTTTGAAGGGGCTCACGAGCGGACCCGAATGCAGCCGTCCAGCCCTGATGCAGTCTGAATGGAGCGGATCCGCTCAGACTGCATCAGTCTGGCGGCGTTCAGCCTCCGCTCCGCTCGCCTCCGCACGGACAGGCGGACAGCTGAACGCTGCTTGCAGCGTTCGGGTGTCCGCCTGGCCGTGCGGAGGCGTGCGGATCCGTCCAGACTTACAATGTAAGTCAATGGGGACGGATCCGTTTGAAGATGCCACAATATGGCTCAATCTTCAGGCGGATCCGTCCCCCATTGACTTTACATTGAAAGTCTGGACGGATCCGTACGAGGCTATTTTCACACTTAGCTGTTATATGCTAAAATAATGCAGACGGATCCGTTCTGAACGGAGCCTCCGTCTGCATTATTATGATCGGATCCGTTCAGAACGGATCCGATCGAACGCTAGTGTGAAAGTAGCCTGACCTGCGTCTGGTTTTGGCTCAAAATAACTGATGGAAATAACTGGCCAAATAACTAAATAACTGAAGTGTGAACTCAGCGGAATGGACACGGAAAGAAAATACATTCCTGTGCAAGAGGCCTTACAGCGGCGACAACCTCTACTGCCAAATGGAATATGTACTAGGCTGCTCATAGACTTCTATGAAGCTCTGCTGCTACTTAAAGAGGTACACAGAGGCTTACAGGGTTTCTGCACCCGGCTCTGCTGTGTGCATGGGGCTTAAATATGTCTTTTGCTCCATTGCTGAGTTTTGCTAACCATGTATTTTCTTCGCTTATCTTACTATGCTTGGTTACATTGTTTCGTGTTCGACTCTAAATGTTAAAGGGGTTGTCAGAGCTGAACCTGGACATACCTCCATTTTCACCCAGGCAGCCCCCCTGACTTGAGCATCGGAGCAGTTCATGCTCCGATGCTCTCCTTTGCCCTGCGCTAAATCGCGCAGGGCAAAGGCATTTTCAGGAGTTCCAGTGAGGTACCGCGCTCTCCATGGGGCTGCCAGGAAGCCCTGTGACGTCACCAGCACTGATGGGCGGGCTTTAGCGCTGCCCAAGCCAGTAAAGCACGCCCATCAGAGCCGGAGACGTCACCGAACACACTGCCGAGTGGAAGCTTCCACCCAGCAGTGTATTATTGTAAACAAAAGAGCCCTTGCCCTGCGCGATATAGCGCAGGGCAAGGGAGCGCATCGGAGCGCGAGATGCTCCGATGCTAACATCAGGGGGGCTTCCTGGGTGAAAATATGGGTATAGAGCTGAACCTGGACAACCCGTTTAAAAAGGTTTTTTTAAACTGTTTTATTGCAGTCTTTTAACTACAACAGTGCAATATATGAATAAGGATGGATATTTTGACATGTCTGTAGTAAACCTCATCTGTTACAAGAGACAATGATTCACGTGACCGCTGCAGCCAATCACTGGCCTTAGCAGTGACGCTTGCATGCATGGCATATTACTGTTATGCGATTGGCTGTTGCAGTCAGGTCAACGTCTTGGCTGCAGGACCAGCATGGACCACTCGCACGGTGGTGCCTGACAGGGGTGGATTTAATGGATACGCGATGGTTATTTTTAAACCACATCTTGCTCATAGAACATTTTCTTCAAATCACAGACAACCCCCTTTACCAATAGCAAAAAAAGGCTACTTTAGGTCCCTCGGCAAACTATAGAAACTGATAACTCTTTTGGCAGCCCAAGAGTTAAATGTGCAAGTTTACAGGAATTCGGTAGGTCCACCTTTGAATTCATGTGACAGAGCTGAGGTATTAGGTTGAAGGCAACAAAAACCCTGAAGGAAGGCAGCTTTATTTTAAAAAAAATGCATGAGGACCAATTAGTTATTGCTGGAAAAAGATCTGTAATCACTTCAACATGCGGTAAAAATCAGTCCTGAAAAACAGGGATGAAACACTTATCGGTGATGTCAGGGTTACCATCTGCCTTATTGTTTCCAGACCTCCAGAGGAATTTGGCCTTTTTTTAAATAAAATTTAGTTACGCACTGTTACAGCCACAGGGGCACAATAACAATCATCTTGATTTGGGACAGTCTGAGCACGCTCTCCACACTGCTCTCAGTGCTCAGGACGCGGTGACACTCTGACCTTCAGTCACTCCATTCAAGAAATGTTTATTGCTCACCGCTACCCCTATACAATGCAGATCACATATAGGCTTTGTTTCAGTCACAGCTTGTGTACACACTGAAAAGCTGGAAATAGAGCTGCACATACATGTGCATGACTTATTATACTTGTGTTATTTCTAAGTGTTAGGCTGCTTTCACATGTGCGCCGGAAGCTCTGTTTAGGGCTTCTGTTGCAGAATTTTTTAATAATAATGGAGAGAAAGTCCTGCATGCAGGACTTTTTTCTCTGCTTCAAAAACATTCTCCTAAATAGAAACCTAACAGATCCCATTATACTCAGTGGGGGTCTGTTAGGATCCGTTTGATACTGTTATGAGCCAAATCCGGCACTTCGATAATTTTTGTTCTTCTGCTCCTATAACGGAGCAGAAAAATGGAAATAACAAGCGCTGATGTGAGGATAGCCTTAATATTTATCACAGAAGCAAACAAACATACCTACCTGTGGGTGAGGTGGAAAAATTATGAATTGGCGTCAACCAGCATAGGGGGAAAAAGCCCTTCTTTTAGGGTACATTCACACGACTGTAATTCTGGGTCCGCATCAGTTCTGCTATTTTGCTGCTCGGGTGCGGACCCATTCATTTCAATCGGGCCACAAATGATGCAGACAGCACACAGTGTGCTGTCCGCATCCGTAGTTCCATTCCACAGTCCCGCAAAAAATATAGAGCATGTCCTATTCGTGTCCACAAACCATGGACACGAATAGGCATTTTCTATATAGTGCCAGTATCCGTGTTTTGTGGAAACGCAATTTGTGGACCGCAAAACACGGCGTGGTCGTGTGAATAGGAGCGGCGCTGCAGTAACTAGGCCCGGCCACTACATAGTGAGCAGAGCTTGTGTAGGTTGGGTTGACTGGCTGAGGTGCCAAAGCTTATTACAGCAGCTGATCGGCGGGGATGCTGGGACCCCCATTAATCACGGGAAGCCATTTTAACTGCAACTATTAATTTTGTTATCAACAGTATGTCTAAAGGACCCATTACACCTGAAGATTATTGCTCAGATTATCGCTAATATGCGTTCGTATGAACTTCCTTTAGCGATTATCTGGCAGTGTAATACTTTTAGCAGGTTTAAAAATCCTTGCTTGTCGGCGGCAGATCGTGCCATCTGATCACGGATCTGCTGCTGGCAAACAGTGATTCAGTATGGGGAGGAGCGATTGCTTATTCCATCGCTCATCCCCATGCTGAATCACTGTTTGCCAGCATTTACATGCAGAGGAGATTTCTGCATGTAATAGCAGCAGTCTCCTCCACTAGCGAGCAGGCGATTGTCAGTAAGGAATGCTTCCTTCCCAACAATTGCCTGCTGTATATTACACCTGCAGATTTTTCAGGCGATTGTCGGGAAGGAAGCGTTCCTTACTGACAATCGCCTGCTCGCTAGTGGAGGAGACTGCTGCTATTACATGCAGAAATCTCCTCCTCAGTATGTGGAGGCGCGATTGCTAATACCATTGCTCGTCCCCATACTGAATCACTGTTTGCCGGTGGCAGAGTGATGATTACACAGCACAATCTGATGCTGGCAAACAATTATTTTGATACATGTTAAAAGACTCGTTCAGGTAATTGGCGGCGGTATTACACTGCCGGATCATCACTTACAAGTGTTCATACAAACAGTTGTTAACGATGATCTTAGTGATTATCTGTAGGTGTAATAGGGCCTTTAGAGCCCTTTTACAGGGGGGGGGGGGGGATCAAAACAATTATCGGTGACGAACGTTCATGCAATTGTTCCCTATAAGTGTCCAGTGTAAATGTGCTGCAGATCATCTGGCGAATTAGCAAAATGCTTGTTCTTTGGTTATTGCATGTTCCATGCGCAGGTAAAATTATTGTTTCCCAGTAGCACACCGTCCTGTGTACATAGGGATGTGCTGCCGACAAACAATGAATCTTTATGGAGATGAATGATCACAGTAGTGACTTTTCATCCCCATACTGCTGCCTGACAATTTAGCTCTACTGCTGTTGAACGAGCTGGCAGTGACGCTGGGTTCAGACCTGAGCGTACTTGAACGTACACTCTGTATGCGCGATTGTACGGGCGTTTGCAATCGCGCATACAGAGACAAGTGAACGCCCATTGTCGCGCGTTCCCGCTGAAGTCTATGTACGGGAACGCGCGACAAGACGCCCCAAAGAAGCTCCTGTACTTCTTGGGGCGTCGGGCGTTTTACAGCGCGATCGTACGCGCTGTAAAACGCTCAGGTGAGAACCATTCCCATAGGGAATCATTGGTTCTTGCCTGTTGAGCGTTTTACAGCGCGTAGGAACGCGCTGTAAAACGCTCAGGTCTGAACCCCGCCTAATGGTTCATTCCCGATCATTTCCCTGAGTATCGGGCTATGTCAATGCACCCCTATTGTATCAGCCCCATTAGTTATCAGTCATTGAAACTTCTTTCCTGATACCCAGTTATCTTGTACACTGCAGGGTTTCTTACCTTTCTCGGAATCCTGCTGACTACCAGACCATTGTTCTTCCTGACCTGCAGATTCCACTGGAAGGCAATCTAGAAGTCACACAGATAAGACATGTTTACAATGGAGCATGGTCTTTATGAAATGCAGACTGAAGTGACATCATTCATGTAACACTGATTACGCAGCTTTCCCAATTAACACTCAGCTCTTGTGTATTTCTGGCCTCCATAGCAGAAGCAGAATGGAAGGTTATCAAAAAGGAGATGAATATTCAGACCTTATAAAGCAATGGTTCACATTCATGGGCCACTATACAGGATGCTGATTGGAAATGAAGAGCGTTTGTTTCTGACTATTGCCCAGTTGTTAAAGCTGCATTTTTACATACAGCAATTATCCCCTGGACAATCGATACTACGATCATTCATCCCCCTTTCAAATTCAATGTTTGGCGGCAACAAATCTGTTTTCACCGAGCGATGTGCTGACAATTCAGTACCCCTGGGGGTATCTACAAATGTAGTTATGTATTGTCATTGTTATGTATTTTCATGTATTGGCCATATGTTCCTGCTAGAGGAAGGAATGGCTGACAGGAAAAGGGCTAATCACCCTGTTCTTCCCCGTTGGTAGGAGTGGGCCAACACTCCAGAGAGACCATCAAATTACAGAGCACAGCTTCCAGTAAGCATCAGTGTGTCAAGAAAGAAGAGTGATTTTACAGCTCTACAGACACTGCTGCAAAGTGAGGGACTACGGCTCAGACACCTATTAAAACCACCACTAGGCCAGACTAATATCATGCTTTTAACACTATGAACACCTAGTACATATCCACAAGTGCCTGCTCATGCCAATCGATTGCTATCCAACCTGCCACCATAACTCCTCATCTGGTGCCAGAAAATGCACCACTCAGAGCATGTTGAAATTTAAGAAAAATCTAATAGATCAAAAAACTAATGCAAGGAAACTGTCTAAAAACTGTTTGTAGTGCCATTATATTTTTGACTGGACAAAATGTAAAGCAGACTGTGATGACTTTTGTTAATAAACCAAACAGCGTTTTTTTTTATTAGAAAAAACTAAAACAAAAAAAAAATATGAAACAATCTAAGGCCTCATGCACACGAACATATTTTCTTTCTGCGGACCGTATACGGAACCATTCATTTCAATGGGTCCACCCAAAAAACAGAACTTACCCCGTGTGCATTCCGTTTCCGTATGTCCGTATTTCCGTTCCGCAAAAAAATAGAACATGTCCTATTATTGTCCGCATTATGGACAAGGATAGTACTGTTCTATTAGTGGCCAACTGTTCCGTTCCGCAAAATATGTAATGCACACGGACGTCATCCGTATTTTTTGCGAATCCGTTTTTTATGGACTGCAAAATTCATATGGTCGTGTGCATGAGGCATAAGGCCACTTTTAGACGGTCAGGATTTGTAAGCCAAAACCAGGAATGGCCAAAACACAGAAGAGCCGCACATATTTCCATTATACTTTTGCTCTGTAGGTTCCAATCCTAGTTTTACATGATAAATACTGACCATATTGGCCAAATACTGACTGTGTGAAAGAGCCCTAAAAGCAGTTTTCCTGGATTTTACTTTTTTTAAAAATATATTTTAAATACAAACATACAATAAATATTTTCCTCATGAAAAAAGTAATAAAACGTTGTTATCACTTTGCAGTAGTATCTAATAATCCTTTTGATGATCTTGCGCCAGGTCTGGTTAACGGAGAGAAGGCAGTGTTTCTATAAATTTTAATAAAGAGACGGTGACTAAAACAAAAAAAGGAAATAAGAAAATAAGAAAAGTGAATGAAAATTAGCTCCCAGAACACGGATGGCCTTGGCCGCTCCCTGATGAACATATGTGGTAACTTCAGTTGTGTTTACTAACAGAGTACTGTTAAATGGGGGAGTCTGCAGCAGGTCCCACAATTAACATCCTTTAGCTAATAACCTCATAAAGAAGGCGAAAATAACATCTTCGATGTCTGAAAAAAAGTGAAATCTTTTAATATTAACAGAGTGCCTTGGATATTTTCTTTTCAGGACTGTTTTCTGGACATCTGTCTGACATTCGCCCAGGCTTGTATTCTTTGCTGTCTGCTGGGACCTTTGTCAGCGAGGTTTGTTTTCCTTCCTGACAATCACAGTGTGATGGAGTCAAGCCTGCAAGTGTGGACTATTGATTTAGTCTGGAGCCGATGAGTAGAAGGGCCAAAACCAGGGGGTGGACGGCTATGTGAAAACATGAAGGGGAGGAGGAGCGCCTCTCCAGTCTAACTCAACACTGAAGACATAAGGAGAGGGGGGGGGGGGGGAGTTTTAAAACGGGTTTGTCCCCTGTGGCTCAGTAATCGCTAATAAGAACCCCCTGCGAACCAACAATGAACTTCGCTTCCAACCCTTTTTTCCTTGGCCATAAATCAGTAGTGAATTCTAGCCTAATAATATTTCAGTTTCCAGTTGGCCGCCTCTATAGTCCATTATTCCAACAGTATATAATACAGAATATTAAGGTTATTTAGCCCCTGTTGTTGAGAACTTTTCCACTGTGCACAAAATGGTTGGTGTAATACTTGAAATGTTGTAGATCTTGTTAAGATAAGGAGTAAGTGATGGCTGTACTATCCCTAGAGTGCAACAAAGGGTTAATTTTGTCAGGATAGGCCGTCACAGCCCACCAGAGTAGTTCTATAAATGGAACACACATGTTTTTACATCTGTACTTGTCAGCAGCCCCCCAAAACAGCCCCCCTCCTAATAACCCGCCTTCTTCATAAAGGAACCAAGGACAGAACATACAAACATTTAATAGACCTTGTATGTCTGTCTCACAGGACAAAAGGACCGCCAGATACATTACAGATCCTGATTACTTATAAGACAGGCAGGCATGAAATGGATAGGAGATAGATATGAGATAGATAAGATATGAGATATATATGAATAAATAGATGTGAGATAGATATGAAATAAATAGATACCAGACAGATAGACAGACATATATGAGATATAAATATATAAAATAGATAGCTATGAGATATGATAGGAGATAGATATACTGTATATGAAATGATGATGATAGAAAGATATATATATAGATATGGGATAGATCGATAGACAGATTTTCTATTAGGTCCTGGAAGAACCAAACTAATGGTATTATCTAAGCCTATGGCATACTAAACTTAATTCATTATTCCTTGGAACCAAAAAAACACACATTTCAAGGCGTTGGCTCTGGATGACAGCCTCTATATTTGTATTAACTATTAAGATGTCATAGACCCCTCCTCCATGTGCGAGAATGGAGAGCAGCACTTGCTCCAGTGGACCC
Organism: Bufo gargarizans; assembly: GCF_014858855.1. Classification (NCBI taxonomy): domain Eukaryota; kingdom Metazoa; phylum Chordata; class Amphibia; order Anura; family Bufonidae; genus Bufo; species Bufo gargarizans. The sequence goes on from NW_025334290.1 coordinate 167,135, forward strand.
AGCCTATCCTTGCATGAGATGGAGAGCCATTTATTTGAATGACCACTATGTAATGCTAGTGACAGTTGCAGGGGAAGTATGTGCAGTATCCTCCTGAGATGGCTGATTGCCAATGGTGAGGGAAGTCAGACATATGACGATCTGCTGATGGCCACTCCGGCTTCTTTTTGAAAAGGGGTTGTCTACAGGAATAAAACTATGGCATAAAAAATCGGGGCATATCTATCCATATAGTACAATAAATCTTACCTTCTTCTTCCTCAGCAATGAAATCAAAACGAATGGGAATGTCTGCATCCCGTGTTGCCCCCATCAGAGAGAGGCAGACTATCTCCCCGTCAGGACCCATTATAAGGCTCCCTACAGAACTGCCTTTACAGCACTCTGGAAAAAAAGCAGACATACATGGAACAGATTTATTAGTCTATAGTTAGGAGTATAGAGGGAATTATCACAGATAACTTATATTTATTAGACAGCTGCAACATTTTATTGTATAGAGGGAGAAAAGAAAAATCACTAGCTACACCCAATATAATAAACATCTAAATATATTTTACTAATATACATACAATTATAAAAAAAACAACTAAAATTGTACACTTTTTAAACCTAAACATTTTTTTAATTTCTTTTTTAAAAGGAAGGTCCTTTCATTTGCTGTTTTGGATATTGTCAGAAAAACTTCAGTTCTAACCTGAAGTTTATGGGATAAATGGCCAATCAAACATTATAACTGAGCAGGGGTGTAGCTATAGGGGGTGCAGAGTTAGCAGTCGCTACCGGGCCCAGGACCTGAGGGGGCCCAAAGACCCTTGTGCTGCATAAGAAGACACCAGTATTATAGAAAGTGCATGCAGGTCAAGTTACACCACTGGCTGGAGGGAAGAGGTTAGGTCTACAATTTGGCTAGGGGGGCAAGGCATCTCAATTTTTGCCAAAGGCAGCATGAAGGCTATGTGCCTCCCTGCCCCTGGCCACAAAGTACTGAGGGAAGGGGGGCCCAAGCTGAGCCCTTGCACCAGGGCCCATGAGCCTTTAGCTACGCCCCTGTAACCGAGCATGCTTTTATGACTAGTTCTGCCCCCATGGCTTTTGTTAAAAACTGCCCTCATATCAACTGGTTGAACAGATAAAGTTGGTCATAACCTGGAGATGTAACCTATTTTCTGCTACCCGTTGCTACCTTTTACATGGCAATAATGAGTGTGATGGTCAACATCATATGTCTGTTAAAAAGTTTATCAACCATGTTAGATTTTTTTGCTTGTTGTTGGGTAATGTTGGTGTAAAATTTGTCAAGGCTAACTACAGATCTGCAGCCAATCAATGGAGGCCCACAATAGGTCATAAATAATGGAAGCGGTGTTTCAGTGGTTTGTCATTTTAATTTATCTGAAATTGTCACTGTGGCCACCTTTAGGTTGGAATCACAAATGCTGTTTTGTGTGGCAAGTTTTTTTGAGCCAAAGTTAGGAGTGGATAAAAAAAGAAGACAAATAATTTCTTTGAATCTGCAACTGCCACAAAAAACTGCATGTGATTGCAGCTTTGGGGGAAAAAATGCATTTATTTGACATGGTTTTCCTGGTGTTTTTGTGCAATTTTTCTTGCCTAAAATTGCTGTGGCCAGATGTTACATGAAAGTTTACAGTGAAATATAAAACACCTTACAATGTCCCAGATTTATTAATACTTTAATTTGTAGACAGAGTAAACTCAGACAGTCTGAGACCAGTTTCACACAAGTGTGGGTCTGGGAAACAGGCTCCATTTGACGGCTCCATTTCCCGGACCGAACACTGCTCCTCTTACTCAAATCACAGCATTATACAGAAGACCCACATTCAGACAGGAACTCGCAGTAATTATGATGCTGAGAGATTGCTTCAGAGGAGTAGTGTTGGGTCCAGCAAATGCAGACATCACACGGAGCGTGTTTCCCGGACCAAAAAATTAGTTTTTTTTTGCGGTCCACAAAAACGGTTTCCGTTGTTCCGTGACCTGTGTCTGTTTTTTCTACTGTGGGTCTTCCTTGATTTTTGGAGGATCCACGGACATGAAAAATCAAAAAAAAATCTAAGTCAAGTTTGCCTTTGAAATGATAGGAAAAAACAGACACGGATCACGGACGCGGATGACAATCTTGTGTGCATCCGTGATTTTTCACAGACCCATTGACTTGAATGGGTCCGTGAACCGCTGTCCGTGAAAAAAATAGGACAGGTCCTATTTTTTTCACGGACTGGAAACACGGACACGGATGCCAAACGGTGCATTTTCCGATTTTTCCACGGACCCATTAAAAGTCAATGGGTCAGTGGAAAAAAACGGAAAACGGAACAACGGCCACGGATGCACACAACGGTCGTGTGCATGAGGCCTTATACTGTATTTTTTACCTGTATTTGTAAGCCACGAGCACAAGTGAGTCCAAAACACTGAAGAGGCTCAAATCTTTCCATTATACTTTTTCTCTGTAGCTTCCTTTCCTAGTTTGGCTTAGGCTAGTTCCACACTAGCGTTACCAGTCTCTATTCCAGCAGAGAACAGCCTGCCAGAGAGCTCTGGATCCAGCATGGCCGAATGTTACCGCAATGCCCACCAGCCCCATTCACTATAATGGGATCCAGCGGAGATCTGGCTGCCATCCGGCAAATATGCCAGGATTCGGACAGACAAACACTGCATGCATTGCATGCAATGATTTTTGTCTGACTGAATCCTGCATATTTGCAGAGTAGCGGCCAGATCTCTGCTGGATCCTCTTATTGTCAAAGGGTCCTGCAAGCATTGCGGTGAAACAGCGGCTGATGTGCGCCGCTGTTCCCCTGCTTACCGCTGCGGTCCCAGGTGCCGTGTTCAGCGGTGATCTGCTGCCAGTGCTTCCCATTCACAGCTGCAGTCCTGGGCACTGTCTGTGTAGGTACTGCTGTTCTGGGATCTGCTCTACAGTTTCCTCTTAGCCCTGGCCACAGCATGCTTGATGCTTGTTCCCTGCAGAACTTCCTTAAGGGGCCGGTACTTTATGGGTTAAGTTATGTGACCTCGCTGACCAATCCTAACCCTTCTGCACATATATAGGTCGTTCAGCCCCCTTCCCAGATGCCTCAGTGTCAAGGTCCTTGTGTCCTGCTAAGGTTTATTATATCTGCTTATGTTCTTAACTCGTACTTGTATTCCTGGACTATGCTACCTGTTTGTTCCCTGCCTGCTTGCCTTGACTCTCCAGTTGCCGATCCGGATTGCCTGACCCTTACCTGTGCCGCCTGCCCTGACCTATTGCCTGTTTGACTTCGCCTCTTCCTCATCCTGCCCATCCCATCCTGTCCTGCACTGTTTCTCCTGGTTACGACTTGGCCTGCTGACAACGCCTGTGCCTCTGGTACCTTGCTCAGGTACCTCCTGGTCTACCTGGACCAGTTCCCTCGTGTGCCAATACTCCTCAAGAGGTAGCAACCTGGTGTTCCCCTCAGGAAAGTCTATCCCCAACATCAGGAGTACTGGGAAGATCAAGGGGTTCACTTAGACAACACCCTTAGAGGAGGTAGGACACCTGGCACAGTGGGTTCACACCCGCTGGTTCGAGACATGCTGTAACATTCAGCTATGCCAAATCTAGAAAGCTCTGGCAGGCTGTTCTCTGACGGAACAGCCTGCCAGGGACTGGTAACATAGATGTGAAAGAGGCCTTACAAATACTGATGGAAAATACTGACCGTGTGAAATATAACGGCTACAAGTATCGCTTTAGTTATCTGCTAGGAAAGAGTCACAACAAAGCTGAAAATTTTGAGTATTCTCAGTAGCAGGAGATGGCAACCTTCAAGTATTTAAGGAAATAAAAAAAATGAACTCCAGATGTTCAGGTACGCAAGCAGCAATTAACCATGCCAGTGAAATGCTGCTGGAGTCTCTCTGAAGGCCAGTGAGTGTTTTTTAATACAACTGTAATAAACTAACATCTGTTAGAAGTATTAGGTCTGTACAAGTTTTTTATCCTTATGTGCATAATCAATGTTTCCTTTCAATAACAGCAAAGATCTTAAAAGGTAAAAAAACGGACAATACAAACATGCAGAAATATATATTTAAACACAGACATTAAAGTGTACCTGTTGTTTCAAGTGACCTTTCAGAATAAGCTGTCTTGTGTACATGAGGAATAACACTTTCTGGACATTATATGACTTGTACCTAGAATCGTTCACCAGTTTTCCCATCTCCTGTCTGCATCTCTATTGTCAGATTCCCCTAAACTAACGGGCAGAGATTAGGCTACTTTCACACTCGCGTTTGGTGCGGATCCGTCTTGCATCTGCACAGACTGATCAGCACCAATAATGCAAACGCTTGTATCCGTTCCTAACGGATCTGTTTGCATTATTCATTTAAAAAGAAGTCTAAGTCAAAACGGATCTGTCCAGACTTAAATTGAAAGTCAATGGGGGACGGATCAGTTTTCAATTGCACCATATTGTGTCAGTGAAAACGGATCCGTTCCCATTCACTTACATTGTAAGTCAGGACGGATCCGTTTGGCTCCGCATTGTCAGGTGGACACCAAAACGCTGCAGGCAGTGTTTTGGTGTGCGCATAAAAAGCTGAACGGAGACCAAACGCAGCCAAACTGATGCATTCTGAACAGATCCTTATCCATTCAGAATGCATTGGGGCTGAACTGAAACGGATCTCACAAGCGGACCCAGAGAAGAGGAGATCTTGTTCCTCTATCTCTCTCTAGTACACTCTAAGAATCAGCAGCATGGAGAGCATTATACAACAGTACTGAGCAGTGCTGCTATGAATCTAGCACTGGGGTGAGATAGAGCCAGCAGCAGCTCATTCCTTCTTCTCTCGTCTTTTTGTAGACTTCTAATGGGCAGCATGTTACCTGATCTCTCAGTGAGCCGATAATCTGTCTCATCTCTCAAGGTGTATTTTAGCTGTGAATTGAGGATGGCTGATCATTTCAGGAGGCAGAGGGGAAGATAGGTGGCTGATAAGTGGAGAAAGAGGCCTATTTCTCATATAAGATATATTACACAGTGTGGTGAGGTAAACTGGAATGTGCATGGTAAAGCCCTGGAAGGGGTGCATATCTCACCTAGATGAGATAAGTAAAATCCAGGAAGATGGCGCTGGCTTCAGCAAACCTAGTTGCTGAAGCTATTTTTCTTTATTTATTCAGGGCTGGATTTTATTTGTATTGGGATGGTAGGATTGGTAGTGGGACCGCTCAATCCACCCCCATTCCAGGGCATGGTTTTCCCTGACAGGTGATCACAGGTGAAGACTGCTGTAATCAGTCTGGCATAAAACCAACCTCAGTGTGTCAGTGTGGGGAAGTGTGTGTGATCCTGGAGCAGAGGCTTTGTGTGTGGTCTCAGTCAGGAGGACTGAGGGGCCACAAGGCTATGTGAAACCTGATCTCTCCCCTGTGTGGACTGATGCTTGATGAGCGGAACCTGCTAAGGCTTGGAGCCTGAGACCCTGACCCTAAGGCTGGGTTCAGACCTGAGCATTCTGAAACGAGCGCTCTGTATGCGCGATTGTACGGGCGTTTACAATCGCACATACAGAGACAGGCGTGCACACATTGTCGCGCGTTCCCGAATATCTATGTGTGGGAACGCGCGACAAACGCCCAAAAAAAAGCTCAAGCACTTGTTTGACAGTCGGGCGTTTTACAGCGCGATCGTACGCGCTGTAAAACGCACAAGTGAGAACCATTCCCATAGGGAATCATTGGTTCTTGCCTGTTGTGCGTTTTACAGCGCGTAGGAACGCGCTGTAAAACGCTCAGGTGTGAACCCAGCCTAAGCGGTACTTAGAGGTGAGTCAGGGAAACTTATGTGTTTAGGTAGAGCCCAGACGGGCAAGGTGTTTTATTTTGGCTTAGTATGTTTTTTCGTCATGCCATGTGCCACAATAAAGCACAGTTTGGCCCCTAAATCCTGGTGTCCGTAAAGAAGTGTGTGGTTGCAGCCCCAGTGAAACAGAGCTACCCCTTACAACAGTTTCTTATTTTAGCTTGTACTATTGATTTATGCAAAATATGTTACAGGTACAGTGATTATTTAAGCTGTAAATAAAAAAAGGAAGACCACTTTAATAATAGTGACATAACAAGGCAACTACATTTTATTGAGAGCTGTTTTTATAGGAGGTGTTGGCGCCTATGCTACAGACCTGCACCCCTGAACATAAAAAAGAAGACCTGCCACATTATGTCATTGAGGTACCATTCATGCTGATGCAACCTCTGAGGCCTGTGATTGGCTGCAGCAGTCACGGAACTCAGCTAATTCCTGGCCCCATGGTGAACAGAGCAGCAGCGGGACTATGAACAGGTGAGTCTTCTTTTCTATGTTCAGGGGCACAAGTCCGTAGATTGGGGTAAGGGGTTGTCAGCTCCAAGGCCAACAACTGGTTAAGGTCAGTATCACATATAGCACTGTACTGCACTTTTGGAGTCTAAATTGATTCAGCTAGATGTATGGTAGCAGACTATGGCAATATGAAAAATATGAAAATATTTACATACACAAAAGTATAGTTTCGGGAGTTTTGCTGGTGTTTCTGGAGTCAGTGGTGCCTTTATTAAAATATAGCAAGTCGAGGAATTGTGTTTTTTTTCAGGCTTATTTCTCTAAAGGATTTTAAATATAAAAATCACCTGGAAGAACGCTTGTACAAAAGGGCCCAATTTAAACCAATGCTACTAAAATGCATGTTAACCTTCCCCTACTGGAAAAAAAACAGTGTGGAGGATGACTGGAATGGAATATACAAGTCTATGCATCAGACCTTGAAATAAGGGCCGGTGTCAGTACCAAGCAAACCTTGGTAGATGCCAAAGCTCACTTGGTTTGTAAAATCCATGGTGATCTGGATAAACATGCTATATACTCATCAAGTAGGCCGGAGTGCCAATCACCCAATGGTCCACCAGAACATAGAGTAAGGCAATTGTGACATCATTACCCACTGTATGGGCATGCAAACACACATTACTGTTAGGCCTCAACTAGAATGGGTCCGTGATCCTACCGCACCCCAAAAAAATAGAACAAGTTCTATTTTTTTCGGTGCAGAGGCACAGACAGAAACACCACAGAAGCACTCCGTAGTGCTTCCGTGGGGTTCCGATCCGTGCTTCTGTTCCGAATCTCCGTGATTGCGGACCCATTCAAGTGAATGGGTCCGCATCTGTGATGCGGAATGCACATGGGCCAGTGCCCATGTATTGCGGAGTCGGCCGTATGCAGGCCGCAATACGTCCACGGGCACACAACGTTCGTGTGCAAGAGGCCTTAACCAGGAAGATGTCTGGGTCATATTAGTTTTCAGCTGTTAAATAATCTGAAGAACAAGTCCATTTCCCAAAAGGCAGTTTGGCATAGATCACATGAATGGTGCATCTTACAAACACCAGTATAAAGTGCACTCGGTTCTGGAAGATCTTTCACACCATCACAATTCTTTCTTACCTTTGAGTTCTTCTGGGAGAGATCCTCTAATGATACCAGTTGGCAAACCTTTTGGGTTTATTGCACTGGCACTACTAGTAGCATTGGCTGCCTTTAAATTTGCCATGCTGCTTTGGTTCCCAGGTCTCTTCTTGCTATTTATCGGAGGTAGAGAACCTAGTGGAGGGGCCTCTGGGGCTGGAAGATCACCACCTTGTCAAAAGAAACAATAACAAAATGAAGTGCATTACAATGGACACCATGGCACTTTGATTCTGACATGTTTCCTTCATCGATTTCACATGGAGCATACACTGTTATCCTGTTCCAGATTTTTCATATATGTCACTGGATAACGATTTTTAGTTATATAAAATTCTGTCCCAACCCCAAGCTCTTCTGAGGAACTAAAACACCATAAACCACAATGCAGACCGATATAGAACTAATTCAATTTCATATAACTCTCTCTTGTCATTAGAATCCAGTAGTGGGACAGTATTTATATGCATGTGTGTAGCTTTGGGGGCCAGACCCATAAGGGGCCCCCTCAGGAGGAAGACTAAAAAATGTTATTGTCAGGGCCCTCTCAACAGTATTATACAATGGCATTATATACAGTGACACTGTAGGAAACGGACGGAGCAGCTGCCGGGCCTTGTCTAAGATCTCAGTCTTGACTAGTCACAGGAGTGGAGGTTGCACGTGAGTTGGGGGTTGCGAAGAAGTTGCTGGTGGGGCCCAGTCAGTTGTAGTTACACCAATGTTTATATCATATAGTCACCTCATATTTACATGAAATTCTAACAAGGGGGCTCCCACCAGGAGCGGATTGGCTATAGACCTTACAGGGAAATTTCTTGATGGGGTGATGCACAGCGGGCCACCCAAGTCCTTCTCTCTGCCACTGGCTGGATACATAATGAGTTCTCAGAGGTAAATAACACTGTGAGAATCAGGTACTCGTATATATGCCCAGCAACCGAATATGTCCTCCTGAATTCAATTGCTGTGGCCTACATCTCACCTCCCGAGCCCCTTCTCCATATCTTAATCACAGACAACTGGAGGAGGAGGACAGAAAATGGCATCTATAGATGGCCATCATGGAGGGACATCTTTTGGGACAATAGATTAAGCTGCATTCTGGTATATGGTTCTGCTGGGATGGTATTTTGTGCTATGGTATTGCTACCCTGCCTACTTGTGTTGCTTACCTTCTGTCAAGTTGGACCCCCTTACAACATGGGGACACTTTATTTTTTTTCCAGGGCCACTTTAAGTTCCCAGTCCGTCCCTGGTTCCCACTATATACATTTGTAACACCTCAGAGTTGTGTTACTACATGCCTCTACCCCGCTACTATCTCCTAAGAGCCTTTATACTGTCATCAGATATTATTTTGCATATGTCTTCCACAAATGTGCATATAAATCTATGTTAAATGCAATTGTTAATGTAATTTTCCTGGCTACCAGCAGGTGGCAGCAACCCATTGGCAGGTACAAGCTACAGTTTAGTGTATCTGAGTTGGAATGGACTGTGGAGAGGTGGGCTGGACCCACATCCTGTAGTATGGGTGGAGAAGGAAGTTAGAGGGAGTTTAGCCCACCCCTTGCTAGGGGTAGGGTGTGTGTGTGGAGTTCCCCTGCATAGGAAAGACAGCAAGGACCTAGTCTCCGCTGAGACTTGGCCAAATACCCAGCCTGAGCACCTTCAGCTCTGCTGGATGAGGATAGCAGAAACTACAGACAAACTCCAGAATTCCAGGAAGAAAGCATCCCCTGAGAATCCATCTGTGAGAGAAGTCCGGAGGCCTAAGAAAAGCTTATTTCTCTACAGCTAGTCTGTCCCCACACAGCAGAAGTCACATTTAAAGCATAAGTACTCATTCCTGCCAATCATTGCCAAAACCTACTGGGACCATGAGACCAAAGCTGTATAGTGTTTGGATGCAAGTTATTTCAAGTAAAGCAACATTTGAACTTTATCTAAAGGCCTGGACATAATTTATTCTGCAAAGTTTCTCTATTACTCCTACTATCACTACACTCAAATTTATTGCAAGTGAGCCAGGAGTCCGGCCTTACCCAGGTAGGAGACACTGTGACACAACTACCACCAAACTACAGAGACATTATAGGCCATTACCCTACTCTGGCACTCCTAACCTGGGACGTGCGTTATAACACCTTGGAAGGGCCCTGGGATAGTACCCTGCGCACGCTGCAATTGGCGTCACAACAAATACAGAATATTATCCACCAGTACCTGGCCGCTGCACATTTATGCCTTTTATGGATTATAGAGTGAAGGATATATGTCTGGTGTAAGCAACATCTAATCCATATGAAGTAGAGACGGTTCTATATAAGTTCCATATGAGAAAGAAGTATTGCTGAATATACAGTAACTAAGGCATCTACTGTAGAAATTAAAACATATATGTATATTGGCAGTAGTTATTTCTCATCAATATGGAGATTTCAATGGCATACTACTGCCAAAAATATGTTTTTAAAATAACCCTTTGTAAATGTGTCCTTTTATAGTACTGGTATTTTTCTATATTATACCTATGAAATGTGTATCTGTTTGATTTTGTAAAGGACAAAAAAAAAGTAAAATACTGGCATATCCTTATGATGTACGAGGAAGTTCCATCTCTAGTACCTCCACCTACATATCTGCTTGGTGAGCCAGCCCCCACATCCATGCAGAGGCAAAATAGACGGATGGATGGCTCCTCTCCATTCAGTTTTATGGAAATTAGGAAAACAAGAGAGCAAGTGTGGAGTTGGGCTCTTTCATACAATTTTCCCGACTGGGTAGTGTCCATGTGTAAAACAGACAGCAAGCGGGCTAAACTCTGAACCATGAAAGTGCATATGACTGATTTTCTGCATGGTCCATAAAGAGAAAACACGCACCATCCCACTCCTATTTTCCCACAAGACTCATTCACTGAAGTCAATGGATCTGCGAGAAAAAAAAAAAAACGCACATGGAAGGCATCCATCCAGAACACAGGTTTCATATTGCTCGTCTTAAAGAGGCCAGTGGCGGACTGGCAACTTACAGTGGCCCTGGAAATAAACTAAAAGTGACCTAGGCAAAGTGACAGAAGGTTGGAGCAACACAAGTAGGGGGTGCTTAGCCATACCATATGCAATGCAAGCCACAGGTGGGGTGAATGGCGGAGAAGGAAGCCATGGCTCCTGTGCCAGCCACATTATTCAACTGTATCACTATCTGGATAATGGTAATACAGTTGAATTCAGGAGGGCATTTGTGGTACCTGGCTGGATACATAAGTACCTGATGTTCCCATCATTAATTAGAGTTGAGAGCATCAGATTGTTAAATATGCCCGAGGAGGGCTCGTTTGTTACATATGCCTGGGCTTCAGCCCACCAGGAAATTTCACTGTAGTGTCTATGGCCAGTCCACCCCTGAAAGAGCCTATATAGAAACAGCCAAGCAATCCATTGGCTGCCTGAGGGATGGAACGAGCTTCAGACACCCGCCATTCTCCCAATATATAAAAGATATGCTAGAAATGTCTATGGTCTGTTGAAACTGACCTAATATGTGTTCTGGATGCAATAAATATGCACTTCACGTAAACGTTCTCACATGTATTTTTAAGCAAAAAAATTATATCAAAGAGTATATAAAACATATGACAATAAGGTGCATTAGTAATATGCCTACCAACAGGCTTTACAGAAATAACACACAAGTGCATTTAACACTTCAAAGACAGACATGTTGTTCCAGCATGTACTAACTCATCTCAAATGTTCTAAAGGTCTGAACATCATAAACTTAAGAGGGAATCTGTCACCAGCAACTTTCCTATCCAGCTGTTTGCATAGACACACAGCTGTGGTTCAGCTGATTAAAACGCTGTTTTTCTTTTCTCAGGCTCTGTTCCCGAGTTAGGCTACTCAATACCCCCCCAAAAAAATCTGTTTAGTCCTCATGCATTCTGAATGGAAAAAGATCCGTTCAGGATGCATCAGGATGTCTTCTGTTCCGGCAGCATTCCATTTTGTGACCGGACACAAAAACCCTGCAACCTGATACCAACTTCACTGATTCCCCAGTTCATCTCTACACACAGGAAATAACTACTTAGCCTTGGCCAGTGATTGGCTGATTAGTTATTTCCTGCATGCTGAGACAGATGAGCAGAAACCAGGGGACAAGGGAAGCATCAGAATGGGAGTGGCGAGAGATCGGCAAAGAGATTAGATTTTATTTTATTTTTTTTCATTCCATTCTGAAAAATGATTACCAGTGGAGAAAAAATCCCTTAAAATTACCAGTTTGGGATTCATCTAGTCACAACTGCTGAAAACCAGTGGTTAAAAAGATTTCTAAAGCAATGTAATAAGTGAAGACAGGCTTCATTTAGGAACTGTCAAAAAGGGGTTGCTCATAGGTAATGATGAAAAGTCTGCCAATTATTGAGATGGATGAATCTTTTCTATCTCAATTAATATTTAAGCTTGTTTTAATGAGCATAGACTGTACTGTACATTGCCCAAATATCTCACACCTAAATACAGAGAGCTAATTAGAAAAGTAGAGAAATGATTTGTGGCTTCTTTGAATGAAACTGTTGCCAAAGCAATCTGATGGGCATGCATTATATAATGTATAGCATTTTTGCCGGCAATTCAGAATGAAAGTGAACACTTTTCATTGGTTGAACCGATTTACATTTGCAGCTTACAGTTCACATTTAACATACTCATCATATGCCACATCCTAAAGATCTTTGGCTTATCTGCTTGTCATATATTTTGCAATAGTTTCTGAAAATAAATGTTAAGTGTATCAAATAAGTGAATCAGAATCTAAATAGTTCATTCTGTGCTGATTTGATTTTCAATATAGCATTTTAGGAATGGGTTGCTCATTTTCTGTCACCAGCCATTTAAAAGCTATGTGCTTTTTTAAACTATATTTATCTCATTGGCAGGTATAAGCTACAGTTTAGTGTATCTGAGTTGGAATGGATTATTCCAGCTTAGCTCCCCCTCTGTGGAGAGGTGGGCTGGACCCACATCCTGCAGTATGGGTGGAGAAGGAAGTTAGAGAGAATGTAGCCCACCCCCCTGCTAGGGGTTGGGTGTGTGTGTGTGTGTGTGTAGTTCCCCTGCATAGGGAAGATAGCAAGGACTTATTCTCGGCTGAGACTTGGCCATATTCCCAGTCTGAGCACCTTCAGCTCTGTTGGATGAGGAAAGCATAAACTACAGACAAACTCCAGAGTTCCAGGAAGAAAGTCCAGAGGCCTAAGGGAAGCTTATCCCTCTACAGCTAGTCTGTCCCCACACAGCAGAAGTCACATTTAAAGTAGTAGTATTCATTCCTGACAATCCTTGCCAAAACCTGCTGGGACCAAGAGACCAAAGCTGTATACCGCTTTGATGCAAGTTATTTCAAGTAAAGCAACGTTTGAACTTTATCTAAAGGTCTGGACATCATTTATTCAGCAAAGTTCTTCTATTACTCCTACTATCACTACACTCACATTTATTGCAAGTGAGCCAGGAGTCCGGCCGTACCCAGGTAGGAGACATTGTGACACAACTACCACCAAACTACAGAGACATTATAGGCCATTACACCACTATGGCATTCCTAATCTGGGACGTGCATTATAACACCTTGGAAGGGCCCTGTGCACGCTGCAATTGGCGTAACGACAAGTACAGTATATTATCCACCCGTACCTGGCTGCTGCACTAGCAGGAATAATAAAGGAATAGCACAAGTTGTTACGATAAGAGGGAAATAATTAGTTGCTAAAACACATATCAGGATAGGTTACAGGTAGGGATGAGCGAACGTGCTGTTTACAAGTTCAGGTTCTGGGTGAATTCTGTTATGGATTCCATTTTGCAATCCGTCATAATAGAAGTCTATGGGCAGCATAACGGATCAGGTCGGTATGCAAGTTCGCTCATCCCTTGTTACAGGTCCTCTTTAAGTCCAAGATTTAGACGAGTTGCGCCTCACCTAGCCATATGCCTCGCCAGTTTAGGATGTGCTGTTTTTGAGTAGAAAATTCACACCATATAAAGTCAAAGGGAATCTGCTACCATAAAAACTATTAAACTATTGTAAAAGTAAATATGTAATTTTTATCTCATTACTCACATTCTACCACATAAAAAAATAAACTATTGTAAAAGTAAATATGTAATTTTTATCTCATTACTCACATTCTACCACAGTAAGCAAACAGTGCGCTATATGTTAATGCACACCCAGGACTCCTGAAGGTGAATTTACATGGGCAGACTCTCTGACAGATTATCGGCAACGAACATTCTTGCTAACGCTTGTTCCCTGAAAATTTTGCCCTGTAAAGGTGCCACTAAATACCTGAAGAACGCTCGTTCATCGGGTGATCCTATCTTTCATGCAGGCACAAAAATTGTTTCTCGTGTTTTTAAATTTTTTTAATTACACAAGGTGCAACTAAAATAATGTGTCCTTTCTATAACAGTTGTTTTGATATAGGAGATATGATATAGGAGATATAGTTTATGATCACAAGGTAAGGGCTAGAATCTGCAGTGTAACATGTCAGGGCGTTTTGACTATTATTTTTTTAGTTTTTATTTTGTCTTTATTTTTTATATGGTCATACAAGATAAAATTTTTTAACTGGGTCTGACTTATTAGCCCCTGTTAAAGGGGGAATACAGCCTGCAGAGACGTTGTAAAAGTCTGTTGAGCAGTGGCCTTGTCTGCCAGTACACACACAAACACACACAGTAATTATTATTCTGTGTGTGTACTGGCAGGTAAATTCCGGGCCATAATGGATGACAGCTCTGTCAGCCACTACGGCCTGGGCCTCATTCCCTGGCTGTGCTCTTAGCCAATTGGTGAGATGCTGAGTAGAAGTGAACATGGGCCGAGGATCATCCTCTGGCCTGTGTGCTCTCCTACTCAGCCCAGGGGTTATTACTGCTTTTTATTTTATTAACACTACAGGGGCATAATTACTGTAAGAGGGCAGCACTACAGTAAGGGGGCACTAAAGAGGCATTCTACTGTGTGGGAGAAAGAAAGAGGCATAACTGTAGGGCTAATAAATTGGGCATGACTTCTGAAGGTGGCACTAAGAGGGGGCTGACCACTGTGAAAGGTGCACTAAGGGGAAATTCTACTGTGAAGGGGGCACTATGGGGACATGACTACCGTGTGGAGGTAATAAAGGGGCACTAAGGGAGCATTTAACTGTAGGGAGAGCACTAAGGGGAAATAACTACTGTGTGGGGCACTAAGGGGGCATACAAGGCCTGTGTGGCATACAGTAACGTAAACTCTTCACAATGACTCGTCCAGCAAGGGATAAGCCAAGGGTGGAGGGTTGCGGGAAGGTTTGTCAGGGGAGGGTGGCATTCAAAAATTTGCTATGGGGTCCAGCTTTTTCTAGGCATGCACCTGCTGTTAAGCCTCACTGCACAACTGAACTGGGTCTGCTATGACCTAGTAGCTTATGCAGTAACCTGGCCCCCAGTGAACATATGATTTATAATACCGTAGCAGGAAGCGGCATTGCCACTTCCCGATCTGTATAGACAGAGCTAATTTAGAGCAGTGTATACAGCCATCGGGAGGAAACGGGTGTTAAAAAATTGTCTCTGCCTTTTTTTTGGGGAGCCCAGCTATGACTGACAGCACTCCTTTAGGTGCACTATTTGGCTCCATTCAAACGTGCGCAATTGTGGTCCGCATCCGTTCCGCAATTGTGGGAAACGGGTGTTGACCCATTCGTTCTCTATGGGGACCGAATGGATGCGGGCCGCACAGTGTGCTGTCCGCATCTGTATTTCCGGAGCGCGCGCGCAGCTCCGGAAAAATATAGAACATGTCCTATTCTAAGAATAGGCATTTCTATGAGGGTGCTGGCCGGGTGCAGGGGCGTAGCATGGGGGGCAGAAGGCAGTATAATGAGGGTGATGGATGCCTATGACTCCCATCCCCTCCGTTCTGCCACATAAGCTTCAGGCCAGGCCTAAAGCTTTAAGAAGGTGTAGAATGGCACAGGAGATTGCGATTATATCACCGTGACCTCCTGCGCCAGGTCTCGCGAGATGACGTGATGACGCGGCGCAGGAGGGCATGGTCATGTGTTCCTGACTGCCTGCGCCGGAACGCCCTAGCAAAGACTACAAGAGGTGATGAAGAGAGGTGAGTATATTTTTTTTAAATGTAAGTACTGGGGGCACTATGGAGGTGGGCAGAAGAGATACAAAGGAGGCCGGTATATTTAGAAAGAATGGGCACCATTTTATATTATACAGAGGGGCCATGATATATTATACAGGGGGGCCATTATATATTATAGTATACAGTGGGGCCATAATATACTGTATAATAATTATACAAGGGGGCCATTATATATTATACATAGGGGCCATTATATATTGTAATTATACAGAGAGGCTATTAATAATGGGCCCTCTATATATTTTTAATATATAATGGCCCACCTGTATAATTATTTAATATTATGGCCCCACTGTATAACTATAATTTATAGTTATACAGTGGGGCCATAATATATAATAATTATACAAGGGGGCCATTTTATATTATGCAGAGGGTCCATTATATATAATAATTATACAGGGGGGGGGGGCAGTATATACAATAATTATACAGGGAGGCCATTATATATTAGAATTATATAGAGGGCCCATTATTAATAGCCACTCTGTATAATTATAAGATACTGTATAATGGCCCCTATGTATAATATATAATGGCCCCTTGCATAATTATTATATATAATGGCCCCTTTGTATAATTATTATTTATTATGGCCCCTCTGTATAACTATAATATATAATGCCCTGTATAATATATAATGGCCCCCTTGTATAATGATTATATATTATGGCCCCTCTGTATAACTATAATATATAATGGCCCCCCTGTATATTATATATAGTGACCCCTCTGTAATATTAGGATATATAATGCCCCCCTCTGTATTATTATTATATATATAATGGCCCCTCCTTATAATTACTATATATAATGACCCCTCTGTAATATTAGGATATATAATGGACCCTCTGTATAATTACTGTATATAATGAACCCCCCTGTATTATTATAATATATAATGAACCCCCTGTATTATTATAATATATAATGTCCCCCTCCTTATTATTAGGATATATAATGTCTCTTTATATAGCCTAATATTACAGAGGGGCCATTATATATTATACAGAGGGGGCCATTATATATAATAATAACTAATAATAATAAAGCTCTGCAGAGATGAGACGCTGCTGAAAGAAGGTATCACGGCGGTCTTATCTTGAATGAAGACGCTGAGGAAAGTCTACATCACAGGAGATCTCACTGGATGGATGAGGTATGTGATGCTGTATTATACTGTATATTTTTTAGTGATGTATGTAATGTCCAAACACATATTTGTTTCACGGTAGGGTTGGGGGGTGGATTGAGAATTTGGCCCACCCTGCCGCATCCTGGCCCCAGACTTCAGGTCACACTGTGTACGTTTTCTGAATTCTGGGGCCTTATACCCATCTACCACATTATCTTTACTCAGAGAGTTACCACCATGTTATCTGTGGTGTTACATAGGACTACTACATTATCTGTAAAAGGGGCATGTCCACAGGTTGGGAGGGGGGTGCAATACATGGCTTGCCCCGGGTGCTGGCAACCCACGCTACGCCACTGGCTGGGTGTATTGCGGATCTGCAATACACTACAGACATGTGAATGTGTGCAGCTGCCGTTTCTGTAAGGACATTCAGGAACATCCTTGCAGACATAGGTGCGGACAGCCTGAACATTAATACTCAATGAGCGGTCGGCAAGCACTTAATGGAAATGTAAAAAACATGAAAAGAAATCTATCAACTGAAATACAGACCTATAATAAACCACAAAACCTACAGGATTTAAATGCAACTTATACCAGTTACTTAACCTAAAAATACTTTATAATTGATTGTGGATGGAACTATACAAGCTCAAGAGGCTAATCAGTCATCTTCTTTTTATACTGAGATCATCTGTACACTTCATGGATTCTTATTTCAACACTCTCTGAGAATACTCCAGCACAAGAGTCCTAAAGAGACAAATTATCTCTGCCAAATTCTTCAAAAAACAAAGGTTTTCAATTAGTTTAGTTTTGTCACGTATTGTTTCCTGATCCAGTGCCAAAGATTGTACTGGAATTGCTAGTGAAGTATGTCTGTATATATGACTCATACACTGCTTTATATTCAGTCCCAGTGACATATTATAGCGGAAGCTTTGGGGAAGTAAAAAAAAAGAGTGAAGTTAACTGCATATTAATAGAATTACATTTGCTGATAATGTGCTCACTTTAGTATTCTGAGCAATCATTATTGCATGTAAATGCAGCTAACAAGTGGGCAAATATTGGGAAGGAACGTTCTTCATTCCCGATCATTGCCTGCTCTATTAGCCTATGTAAAAAAGCTCTAAGACTACGGTTTTATGTCAACCAGGAGCTCTACCCTCATAGGCTTATTTATTCACCAGTATAACCCAGTTTTATGTCACTCTGGAGAAGGTTTGACTGTGCAAAAAGCGCAAAGCCCGTAGGCTCTACATCACTTCGACTAATGCTTTCATTTGCACAAGCTGATCTCAGCTTTGTGTGATGCTGAGATATAAAAACCCTATCTATGAGGCTCCCACATCCAGTTCTTGCTCTTGTGTTACTTCCAGAAGGAGCTTGGAAACCAGCAGTAAGCAACTGCATTAGTGATCGCTCATTCCCATACAGGGAAGATGATTGCTACATGAAAGTGCAGCTTCACCTCCTCTGAGGATCAGGCAATTATAAGGCGTAAATGGTTTATTCCTTATTGCAGCCTTTACGTGTCCTTTCCACAGATAGTGTCCGTTCATTTAGCAAATGTAAGTATGGGTTACCTGTGTTAGGATCCAAGTTCCAATCAATATCCATCTGAAGCGTTTTGAATCTGCTCTCTGCAACTGCTATGGGTACATCACCGGTAGGTGGGGGGTCCATTTGCTCTTCGTTTAAATCCTCCTCGCTCTTTGATTTACCACCAGCAGGTTCTACAAGCACAAAATCTTATTCAATAATTGAAACAATAGAGAACAAGTAGATTGCACACCTGAATCTTAAGCAAGTAAACGAAATGTAGCTACCATATAGAACTAAACCGTTCAAGAGGAGCATACGAAGAAAAAGAGGTTCCACAAATTATTTGTCCACCTTGGATCAAAGCCAAAAGGAATACTTTGTATATATGTTTATTTAGGGTTAGTATACACTAGAAATGAAACAGGAGCTCATGTTCCTGTGTCATCTTCAGAGGCCTTTTGTTCTTTAAATGTTAAGCATTAGACTGGTGGACCATTGGCATCTGTACAAAATTTTAACCGTTCTGCTCATTTATATGATCAGAGAAAAAAGGTTAAGATCACACATGCATCTAATGGTTGTCTGCTTGGCTAATAATCAATAGAAATGAATGTCCTGGAATGCAAGAAGTAAAATTCAAAGCTTTGAGAACTGACAGAGCGCCTCATCACTAAAGATTCTGCAGGCCACAAGAAATGTTTGAGGTTAAGCAGCATTTCCATTCTGCAGCTGGATGAGCAGGACCTTCAAAGAATATGAGCATGTGGCTTCTTCTGTGTTGATCACCAAAAACAGCATATCCATAATGTGGAACAACTACTACACATTTCTTAAACAGATCACTTTAAAAAAAGTCTAAAATGTAAAAATAAAATAAAACCTCTATACATCTAACAAGGAGAACAATTAAGGAATTAAATGACTTGATATCCCTCCTGGTGCTTCTAATTCAAGCCACTTTTAACAGCCTGGAACTGACAGATGCAGGCAGCTGTCTAATGATTAGAAATGGCCTGACGGTTCGCCCGGCGGTCGTTTCGCGGCGAACTTTGCTCGTTCGCAGTTCGCCAAACATGCGAACATATGGCAATATTCGCGTCCGCCATATTCTTTTACATTGTGAAGAACTTTGATCCATGACACATCCATCAGGTGGTACAGGACATTTGAGACATTTCAGCACATGGACATACCCCCTACCTTATAAATAAACCTGATCTGGCCGCCATTTTACATTTAGTGTTTTACCAGTGTAAGGAGAGGTTGCTGTGTGGAGCAGGGACAGGCTGTTAGGGACACCAAATGCTAGCTAATAGGACCACAAAAGTCCTTTTAGGGACTGGTATAGGTGTGCTAATGATAGGTGTGATACACACAGGGGTGCGATATACTTATAATATACTTTTATAATGAGTCAAAAACACATAGATAGATCTATATAGTGATCACCTGGAAGTTAGGGGCTAGGGGCTTACCATTTTTATATAGGGTAAGGTTCTGGACGGGGTCGCTCTTATCAGGACAGGTGCTCTGTGGTTAGGCTATCAGGGCCAGAATAGCACACCCCTGTAGGGCAATATCAGGGACAGTTCTTTGCCCACCCTGTCCTTCAATACCACATCATCATCTAGCCCAGGGATGGATGTTTTTTGCTTTCCCTCCTGGATTCATCAATGTGCACTAGAACCCCCCGGAGTGTGGTAGGACATATGGTTTCTGATTTGGTGCCGCCAAGAACCTGGTTTAGTGCTACCGTGCACTTGTTATTGCCTACCACATCTATGCTTTTTGCTTAAAGGGGTTCTGCACTTTGTTTAAACTGATGATCTATCCTCTGGATAGATCATCAGCATCTGATCGGCGGGGGTCCGACACCCAAGACCCCCGCCGATCAGCTGTTTGAGAAGGCAGCGGCCCTCCAGGAGGGCCGCGGCCTTCTCACTGTTTACCGCAGGCCCAGTGACGTCACGACTAGTATTAAATGGCCTGGGCGGGGCTAATCATTTTAAGGGATATCTTTTAATAGTAACATTATTAAAGGTTACATTTTATCTTTATGTATATTCTAATAGATTGCCTTCCTTGTACAATGTTATAATATACTTTCTAACATAGAAAGTATATTATAGTGCATTTGTATTCTGCAGCAGTTGTGTGCGGTTCTGCTGCGATACTGCAGGGACAAGCGTTATTGGAACAAATCATTTCTACTGGTGTGATATACCAGTTGCCCCCCCAAAGAAGTGATTGAAGCAGGGGTGGTATATTCCAATAATATACTTTCTATATAGTGCATTTAGGTAGCGCAACAGGGCATATTTAAGAGAATTTCCCTTTAAGAGGCATAAAAATGTCCCCTGATTAAGACACATATTTTTGTTGGAATTTTTGTCATTGATCCCCCTCTAGTATGTCATTGTCACTAGTCACTTGTGAGACTATTTGTGTACTTCTACTAAGTATTTGGTGGCTGCAAATATGAGCTGATGGATTTTTCAGGTTCGCCTGTCATTAAAGTGAATGAGGCCCGCCGCAAACTTGCGGTTCGCGAACATTTGATCGTGATTGCCGATGTTCGTCCATCACTACTAATGAGCATCTACAGCATACTGTAGACCAGTGGTGGCCAAATAGTAGATTTCATTCTACTATTAGTAGATCATGTTAGCTCACCAGGCTGTCCTACTCTGATTTGAGAAGATTGCCTCTCCATCGGTTTGTCCCTCAGTGAGCCTCTTGTCACTTTTTTCTGCTCACTATAATTAGAAAGGCTTTGGAAACTTGGTAATATGGAGACCTGTGAATATAGACCAGTGATTAGCTGATATGTGTCTCAAGGACTCCCTAGTGACTAGTACATAGATGGGTAGCATGGCCATACCGTAATATAGAAAGTGATGTAGCTTAAATAGGTAGCTCACTATGTTTTTCTTTAATGTTCCAGGCATCAAATGGCCATGATCCTACTCCTCTAGAAGATCACATAACCCAGGCTCCACAAAAAGTAGATTATTTGCTGCAAACTTTTGGCCACTCCTTTCATAGACTGTAATTTGGCTATGGGTTCTGGAAAATTAATTAAATTTTTGCTCTCAACTCAAAGTCCTACATGTGGGAGACACAATTACTTTTGCCATTTCCCCTGAACTGCCGCAAAAAGGGCACAGATATAAGGTAGCCCATTATGTTATCTAGGCCAGTGTCTGACTTCTGGGGTCACATGGAAAATTTGGGAATGTATTTGTTGGTACTGGAACAGTGGGGGTTTAATAATATCTCTGACCACCAGCTCATTTTTTGGGTTTCAGAAAACCCTTTTAATATTAAGTAAAGAGGTATCTCCCAAGAAGGAGAAACATCTCGCCAGTGCCACCTATCCTTACAGGACGGGTCTCTTTAAGGAGATTCATCACCCTGCCTAAGCTTCTTCCAAGACATTGCACTAAGCCAGCCAGAATCCTACTCCGTACTGATGAGGGGCAAGCACCCCGAAACAGCTGTCTACTGATCGCTATCTGGTTTGGCTATATTATCGTTATATCCCAAGGTTTGTTGGAAAGTCGGATCTTGACTGATAGGTAGATACGTCCAATAGGTGGCGCTGGTGAGATAGTTCTCTTTCTCTTTGCATATTAGTTTTTTATGGAGCATTACCAATAAGCCTCCATACATTAATGGTCACTGTAAGGAGATTCAGCGCCCAATATAAAGTAAATATATAGTACATGGTATTTTTCTCAGAGGATAACCAGATGGCGTCCAAGGATATTATAGTAGATTGTTAGCTGATCCCACTGAACACTACATGCTCTTCAAACAAGAAGATAATATCTATGATAAGCTTTAGTCAGTCAAAACACCATATTCAAAGACAGGTTAATGCAAACTCCATGCAGATGAATGGGACAGTCGCAGAAACTTCTGCAACAAATCTGCAGTGAGTGAATATACTCTGTGTCCATTTCAGAAAGAAGTAAATGACCAATCCAAACAGTCTGTAAACAATTAGATTTTTTGCTATTGGTCAGTTTAATTATAATAATGCTAAATCTATAACCACAACAGAAAGAAAAATTAAAGATTGTCAAACTGAAGATAAAACATGATGTATTCAAGATGGTTCTTGGGAAGATAAAAAAGCTCAGATATAAAAAAAAAAAATTGCATTCTTTTAGCGAAAAACAGGAGGAGGAAGTGTACAGTATGGAGCAGGAAAGATAACAACTGACAGAGATAG
The DNA here is from genome assembly GCF_014858855.1 of Bufo gargarizans. Lineage (NCBI taxonomy): Eukaryota > Metazoa > Chordata > Amphibia > Anura > Bufonidae > Bufo > Bufo gargarizans. Next base: position 189,792 of record NW_025334290.1, read on the forward strand.
ATTAGGAGTGCAGGTCAGTGTAGGGGCAGTGGATGTAGGAAGTGACATAAGAAGATAGAAAAGAAAGAGGTCAAAGGATCAGGAGGTAGAAGGACAGGAAAAAAGGCCAGCAAGAAGCTTCTTCCTAAGATAAAGTTCATGAGTGAGCTATAAAGGGTACAAGTCTTGGTATTATCTCAAAAGAGGCTATGCAAATTAGTTTTTAGCTAGCTTTGCTTCTAATGCAACCAAATATAAGGCAAGACTTGGATAATAATTAAGCCAGCGCCTTATATGCAGACAGTTATTTTGGGTTCAATGCCCCTCATCAGTGCAGAGCAGAGAGTACTGGCTTAACAGGGTGAGATGCCTAGGTCAGGATTTGGAGGAAACTATGGGGGTCATTTCTTATCCTGAAAGATGCCTAAATTAGGTGTATTTCAGTGCTATCTGTGACTTCGTCCCGCTCAGTCCAGGTCTAGAATTGTGGGCGTGGTGTGAACGGGGAAGGGGGCGGGCTAGCAGGCCCGGCTCATTTATTATTTTCTACGCCTGTTTAAGGCATGGAAAATGGTCTAAATGTAAGACAGCTCGGAAGCTGTCATAGATTTAGAAGTGGCGCTGGATGCACTGGAGTTATAGAGAGGCCGGCGCCTCTTCATAACTTCAGCGGAACCATCACCAGTTATGGGAATTTATTAAGACCAGCATCTAAAATGTTGCTCTAAATAAATGTGCTCCTACAGCTCTATATGGAGAGAGCTTAATTGGCATGAGGAGTCTTATAGGCCAGGAAACTGTCATCTGGAATTCTGGGAAGAGAGTATGTAAATGAGCTTTTAGAAAGCTTTGCCTCTTGCCTGGCCTGTAAGACACCATTTAGGAGATACAGAGAGTCCTGGCCTAGGTCTCTCACCCAGTTTAGCCAGTACTCTCTGCTCTGCACTGATGAGGGGCAATCACCCTGAAACAGCTGTCTGCAGATGAGGTGCTATCTTAATTATTATTCAAGTCATGTCTCAAGGCCTGTTTAAAAGGTCGAACATTGACTTATAGGATAGCTGCCTTACATATGGTGGCATTATAGGCAGAGCTTTATAAGAGCTTATTTGTATACCTTCTTTCCAGAATTTCAGAGGAACGTTCATGGTTTATAAGAGCTCTCCATAAGGAGAGATAGTTCCCCCTGAATCCTTGGTATTATCTGGTTACACTCACACATTTTCATCAAAGCAAGACATTTAGTAAATCATGATGAATATCATGGCGTTAGCAAGTGTAACTGTGGGATGACAGAAAAGCATGAATTGCATTATTCATACATATACCTGAATGGTAGGGTAAAAGTACCGATAAATATTAGCCTGAAGATGATAAAAACATACAGTTACATCTAAAACAATCATTGGTCAGGTGGAACAATCCTTTTAGCCGACCAATGACAGATCATCATTGTCTGAAAAGTGTTGGCTGTGTCTGAAAGATTCTTTAGATAGTCGGACAAAAGATTGTTGAACCATCAACCTACTTATGTCTAATGTGTATACCCATCTTAAGGCTCTGTTCATGCTTGGGTATTGATTTCCATTTATATGATTGGATTACTGGATTTGCTTACTAGGACAAATACCACTGGCACCCAACAAACCCATTTTACCTACCGTCAACTCTACATCATTGATGGAAAAAACCAACTCTGAATGACTGAATCCGTGAGGTAGGCTCAGAAGCAGCCTATTCCACTACTATACTAGATTATAACAGAGTGTACTATACCTTCATTATTACTAGAGTTATAAATTCCATTCTTAGTGATCTCCCCCATGCCTGTCTGCTCCTCCTGGTTTACTTTCTGATTCTCAAAACGTACAAGTAATGGTATAATCAAGAGTTCCTTTGGTGGGTCAGTGGCATGCCGTCTTCTCTTTCTTTGAGGAATTTTGGAAGGCTCTTCAATAATTCGAGGTAGCTTTAAGGATTCTTGCACCTGCAAAATAAATTATTCTAACATGTTTTCGGAACCATGAAAAATTCAGTGTATGGATTCATATCAATGATGAGTGTCAATGATTTTTGGCAAACTCACATCTCTGTACTGTGTTCATGTATGGAGTGCAGTGAATAGTTGTATAACTATGAGAAAGCAAGCAGCGTTTTGGTGTCCACCTCCAAAGCGGAATGGAGACTGATCGGAGGCAAACTGATGCATTCTGAGCGGATCCTTTTCTATTCAGAATGCATTAGGGCAAAACTGATCCGTTTTGGACCACTTGTGAGAGCCCATTTCACAAACAGAAAGCCAAAACGTGAGTGGGAAAGTAGCTGTTAAAGCTCAGAAGCTAATTCAAAAGTAGTAACCAATTGCTACAACAAATGTCTACAGAACATCCCTGTAAGTTACAAAAAATGGTCCTGATTTACTAGTATAATGTATATCATATTTAAAGGCTATGTACACCTTAGGGGGCAATTTTTTTTATTATAGTATTATACTTATTTTGAGATAAAAATCATTTTTTCAATTTGTCTTTATTAGGCTACTTTCACACCGTTTCTGGGTCCGCCTTGAGATCCGTTTCAAGGCTCTCACAAGCGGCCCCAAACGGATCAGTTTAGCCCCAATGCATTCTGAATGGATAAGGATCCGTTCAGAATGCGTCAGTTTGGCTCTGTTCCGCCTTCATTCCGCTCTGGAGGCGGACACCAAAACGCTGCTTGCAGCGTTTTGGTGTCCGCCTGGCGGTGCGGAGCCAAACGGATCCACGGCCCCGATCTTCCGGTCCACGGCTCCTGAAAAAAATAGAACAGGTCCTATTCTTGTCCGCAATTGCGGACAATAATAGGCAGTTCTATGGGGATGCCGGCCGGGTGTTTTGCGGATCAGTAATACACTACGGATGTGTGAATGTAACAGGTCAGCCAGTTTCACCCAAGATGAAATCTATCATATATGCACAGGATGAGTGCCTGATCACTGGGGGTCCAGACTCATCAATAAGACTAGCAGAGGATGTAAAACTAAAGTTTAATACACTGAAAAATGTGTAATATCCAGAGAAACAAAGAATTACGATGGCAGAAATAGACCACATGCCCGATCTAGTCCACATGCCCTTATATTGTGTCCTTTTTATTTTAGGATAGATATATGTTTATCCCAGGCAAATTTATATTCGCTTACTGTTGATTTTCCAACCATGTTTGCTGGGAGTTTGTTCCAAGCATTTACTATATTATCAGTTAAATTATATTAAATTATATTTGTACTTTAGCCTATTGATTCCTACATTAATAGCCCTTTTCACACTCCCCAAACATTAGGCAGGTCATCGCTAACAATAAACACTCGTTAGTAATAATCTGCCAGTATAAAGGTGCCGTCAATTACAGTAAGGTGCATCCAACCAATTGGCTCTTTCATGCGGACACCTAAATCATCATTTGGCGCAGCAGATTGTGCCATTTAAACAACACTCTGCTTCCAGCAAACAATGATTCTGTGTGGGGACAAGCGATGGCATTACCAATCACTACTCCCCATACTGTGGGAGAGATCATTGCATGTAAATGTCTCCTTCACTGATAAGCAGCTAATTGTAAGGAAGGAACACTTCCTCTCTAACAATCGTCACTCTGCTCAATTGCAGATTGCAGTGTCAATGGGCCTTGGCAAACATGGCGCCCGGTCGCATGTGCAGCGGGCATCATGGCCGGCAGGTCTCTGCTGTTTCGAACAGCAGAGACCTGCGGCTAATTACCGCGACTGTCAATAATGCAAGTGAGATCCCGGTATCTAAATGTGCAAAAACTCTGAAGTACGTGCTTTCGGGAATCCTACCAGCATCCCCTGCGGCCAATGAGGATGCTGGTCATTGGTTTAAATGGGCTCAGCCTCGCTGAAGAGGCTAACATTCAAACTGCAATTCTTATTTTGGCCACCAGATGGCAGGCCAACAGAAGAAATGAGCAATTCTCAATGGCAGTTTAAAAATACATTATTGTTAAAAAAAAAAAAAAAAAAAAAAAAAAAAGATTTTATAGGCTCATATATGAGCCTCAAAATCATGAAAAAATTATACAAACATCATGGGTATCACCAATTTGCCATTTTTTATTGCTTCTCTTACCTAAAAAATGTAATAAAATGTTATCAAAAAGTCACACACTACAAAATGGTATCAATAAAAAGTACAGATTGTTCTGCCAAAAATGAGCCCCACACAGCTCAGTAGATATACCTATAAAAAAAAGTTATAGGGGTCAGAATATGGTGATGTAAAAAAAAAAATTTCCCCAAAGTATTATTTTTTTTTACACTATTTAGACATAAAAACATATACATTTGGGGTATTGTTGTAATTGTTCTGACCCAGAGAATAAAGTGCATGGGTCAGTTTTGCCACAAACGGAACGCTGAGCAAACAAAACCCGTAATACTGTGTTTTTTTCCAATTCCACCCCATTTGGGATTTTTTTTTACCACTTTCCACTAAATTGTATGCCATAATTAATAGTGGTATTTGAAAGTACAACTTGTCCCGCAAAAAAATAAGCCCTCATACAGCTATGTGAACAGAAATATAAAAAAGTTTTGGCTCAAGGAAGATAGGGAAGAAAAATGAAAACACAAAGAAAAAACCTCCGGTATCCTAAGGGTTAAGGGACCCTGCCACTCATAGTCCCTACTGTTTACTGTTTGTGATGGTAATCTGGTAATTGGCACAGTAATGTTTAATCTGTGCTGATTTTGTGTCGTGTGGTAGTGACTGGCAGCCCGTGGGTCTCATCCCTTGGGCATCACATCATTGAATAAATCTGTAACAAAAAGACCAGGAATGGCAGGGTGAGGTGGTACAGAATCAATCATTTTTCATTATTAGACAAAAACGGGGGTTGGGCTTAGTGGAAAGTGGGTGGAGATTCATGGGAAAGGGGGCAGTGCTTAAGATGCGCCATTTTGCATTAAAAACTTGGTGTAATTTTGGTGTAAAAATTGTCTCAAAGTAAACCAACCAATAGTTGGTATAGAGTCAGGGAAAAGTGTCCGTCCCTGCATCAGATTTACCATCCAGCCTGAGCCCCTGTGATAAATCTGTTATAGATCTATATAGCCTATTTAAACTTACACCAACTTTAACATTAATAAATCTGGGCCAGTGTGTTTACTAATTATGACCAGGTACATATTCATATTTCTTCTAGTCTTTATTTTCTGAATGTATTTTTTATTGGTTTTCTGTACATGGTATAGGGGCAGGCATCTGCCTGAGCTTCAGCTTTGCTTGTTTAAGGCTTGTTTCACATCATGCGGTAAGCAGATCTGGCATCATCTCTTTACCTGTCATTACAATCCTGCTTGTGATAATAATGAGATGACTACTGAAAAGTAATCTTACAGAACAGTAAGTGTTATTACACAATAAAAAAACTTTCAGGATATTTTCAAAAATATAGATAATGTGAAAAAAACAACTAAAATCCTTTAAAACTGGTTTAATGAAAAGATACATTGCTGGGGACACATTCCCTTTCACGTGTTACAGAAATCCTGTTCCAAATCCTCAGGGGAGAGATGTTCTGCATGCACATTCACTCTTGATTGGAATAATGGTTAGTTACAGAAACCTTTCTTAAAGGGAACCTGTCACCTCCAAAAACCATCCCAAGCCGCCAGCAGTACCTGACAGTAGCCAGCCAGCGTGTTTCCGTCGATAATTTTCTGCCTAAAGGCCGATGTGGCTAAAGCTCAGAAAACACTTTTATCCCCTGCCGGCGTACTTCTCTAATCATGCTTGAAGTCAAGGGAGCAGCGGCCTCCTTGCTTCAGTCAAGATAACCATGCTCTCTTCCTTGCCCCTTCGCTGTGACTGACAGCGCTTATGCAGAGTTTGGCAAAGCCAGCCGAGCTACCGGCTGTCAGTGACAGCGAAGGGGCAGGGAAGTGTGTGTGGTTATCTTGACTTGAAGCAAGGAGGCCGCTGCCCTCTTGACTTCAAGCATGACTAGAGAAGCACGCCGGCAGGGGATAAAATAAAGTTTTCTGAGCTTTAGCCACATCGACCTTCAGGAAGAAAATTATCGTCGGAAACACACTGCTGGCTACTGTCAGGTACTGCTGGCAGATTGGGGTGGTTTTTGGAGGTGACAGGTTCCCTTTAAAGAGGTTATCCTCACAGTATCTGAGGCTTCCTGATTGTGCCGCACAATCCCGATACCTTGTGGGTTAAAACTGGGCTAGGAATTAATGCTACAACAAAGATTACATTTGAAACCTACCTTAGTAATTGGATCTTTCAAGACTTCTGCACTGGGGAGCTGAGAAATTGGTGGCAAGAATCCTCCTTCTGGAAGATGTTCTAAATAATCCTTATGCTGTTTACCTGTGTAGCAAATGATTACCAAATTACATAAGATATACAGCACAAAGCCGGTTTGTGTTTTGGCAATGCTAATACTTCTAGAGATAAATGCAGAAGAACTACATGGCCAATTGTGTTTCATAAAAAAAAAGAAGAAGCTAAATATACAGTAAAATCTAAATTGCAGGTTTTCAGATTCATAAAACCTAACTAGAAATATTCCAGGGCGATAACTGTTCAGATGGTCCAAACACATTCCCAATAACTACAGTAAAGCATGTACAGCATGTCTGTTGGCAAGATGTTCTTATGAAAAATGCTGCATTATACTGGGCATATACAGTACAGACCAAAAGTTTGTACACACCTTCTCATTCAAAGAGTTTTCTTTATTTTCATGACTATGAAAATTGTAGATTCACACTGAAGGCATCAAAACTATGAATTAACACATGTGGAATTATATACATAACAAAAAAGTGTGAAACAACTGAAAATATGTCATATTCTAGGTTCTTCAAAGTAGCCACCTTTTGCTTTGATTACTGCTTTGCACACTCTTGCCATTCTTTTGATAAGTTTCAAGAGGTAGTCACCTGAAATTGTTTTCACTTCACGGGTGTGCCCTGTCAGGTTTAATAAGTGGGATTTCTTGCCTTATAAATGGGGTTGGGACCATCAGTTAGGTTGTGGAGAAGTCAAGTGGATACACAGCTGATAGTCCTACTGAATAGACTGTTAGAATTTGTATTATGGCAAGAAAAAAGCAGCAAGTAAAGAAAAACGAGTGGCCATCATTACTTTAAGAAATGAAGGTCAGTCCGTCCGAAAAATTGGGAAAACTTTGAAAGTGTCCCCAAGTGCAGTCACAAAAACCATCAAGTGCTACAAAGAAACTGGCTCACATGCGGACCGCCCCAGGAAAGGAAGACCAAGAGTCACCTCTGCTGCGGAGGATAAGTTCATCCGAGTCACCAGCATCAGAAATCGCAGGTTAACAGCAGCTCAGATTAGAGACCAGGTCAATGCCACACAGAGTTCTAGCAGCAGTCACATCTCTAGAACAACTGTTAAGAGGAGACTGTGTGAATCAGGCCTTCATGGTAGAATATCTGCTAGGAAACCACTGCTAAGGACAGGCAACAAGCAGAAGAGACTTGTTTGGGCTAAAGAACACAAGGAATGGACATTAGACCAGTGGAAATCTGTGCTTTGGTCTGATGAGTCCAAATTTGAGAACTTTGGTTCCAACCACCGTGTCTTTGTGCGACGCAGAAAAGGTGAACGGATGGACTCTACATGCCTGGTTCCCACCGTGAAGCATGGAGGAGGAGGTGTGATGGTGTGGGGGTGCTTTGCTGGTGACACTGTTGGGGATTTATTCAAAATTTAAGGCAAACTGAACCAGCATGGCTACCACAGCATCTTGCAGCGGCATGCTATTCCCTCCGGTGTGCGTTTAGTTGGACCATCATTTATTTTTCAACAGGACAATGACCCCAAACACACCTCCAGGCTGTGTAAGGGCTATTTGACCATGAAGGAGAGTGATGGGGTGCTGCGCCAGATGACTTGGCCTTCACAGTCACCGGACCTGAACCCAATTGAGATGGTTTGGGGTGAGCTGGACCGCAGAGTGAAGGCAAAAGGGCCAACAAGTGCTAAGCATCTCTGGGAACTCCTTCAAGACTGTTGGAAGACCATTTCAGGTGACTACCTCTTGAAGCTCATCAAGAGAATGCCAAGAGTGTGCAAAGCAGTAATCAAAGCAAAAGGTGGCTACTTTGAAGAACCTAGAATATGACGTATTTTCAGTTGTTTCACACTTTTTTGTTATGTATATAATTCCACATGTGTTAATTCATAGTTTTGATGCCTTCAGTGTGAATCTACAATTTTCATAGTCATGAAAATAAAGAAAACTCTTTGAATGAGAAGGTGTGTCCGTCCAAACTTTTGGTCTGTACTGTATATACTTTTTTTTAATAGATATTAGCCAAATGCATGTTCAGCTGACAGCTATCCCTTCTGATCTCCCCATATTCTTGCATGATCACCCATAAGAAATTCAATATTAAACATTATCTGTCAGGCAAGAGTTGACAACTTAGGGGTTGTCCAGGTTCATACCTCCATTTTCACCCAGACAGCCCCCCTGACTTGAGCATTGCGCAGGGCAAAGGCATTTTCAAGAGTTCCGGTGACTTACGGGCTCTCCATGGGGCTGCCAGGAAGCTTGGTGACGTCACCGGCAAGCGGGTGTGGACCCACTGTGCCACTGACTGGCTATACTCCGGAGGGGTGTGACTAAGCAACTACCTGGTCTTCACTAGAGCCTCTGATGGTGAGGGATAGGCTTGGGCCGCTAGGGTAATTGCCAGGTGCCACTCCAGAGCAGTCCCTGAGTCAGTGGCAGCTGACCAGGGGGTCAGAGATATCGGTGCAAGCATCAAGGGGAAGTATGTGGTCAGGAAGTCCGGGGTCAGGGCAGGCAGTGAACAAGCAAGGTCGTGAACGAAGTCCGAGGTCAGAGGCAGGTAGCAAACAGGCAAAATCTGATTAATCCAAAAGCAGGGTCCGATACACAGCAATGCAGAACTTGAAAAACACCTCCAAACTTGGAACTAGACAAGCTAGTAAACATGAGTTCCTCAGGCATCTTCCTGAGGTAAGAAGCGCCTTTAACCACTTCAGCCCCCCTAGCTTAATCCTCCTTAATGACCAGACCACTTTTTACAATTCTGCACTACACTACTTTCACGGTTTATTGCTCGGTCATACAACTTACCACCCAAATGAATTTTACCTCCTTTTCTTCTCACTAATAGAGCTTTCATTTGGTGGTATTTCATTGCTGCTGACATTTTTACTTTTTTTTATATTAATCGAAATTGACCGAACTTTTTGCAAAAAAATGAAATTTTTCACTTTCTGTTGTAAAATCTTTCAAATAAAACTACATTTCTATATACATTTTTCTCTAAATGTATTGTTCTATATGTCTTTGATAAAGAAAAATGCAATAAGTGTATATTTATTGGTTTGGGTAAAAGTTATAGCGTTTACAAACTATGGTGCAAAAAAATTAATTTACGCACTTTGACTTTCTGAGCACCTGTCATGTTTCCTGAGGTTCTACAATGCCCAGACAGTAGAAACACCCCACAAATGACCCTATTTCGGAAAGTAGACACCCTAAGGTATTCGCTGATGGGCATAGTGAATTCATGGAAGTTTTTATTTTTTGTCACAAGTTAGCGGAAAATGATTATTATTATTTATTTTCCACTAACTTGTGACAAAAAATTAAATTTTACATGAACTCACCATACCCCTTACGGAATACCTTGGGGTGTCTTCTTTCCAAAATGGGGTCACATGTTGGGTATTTATACTCCCTTGCATTTTAGGGGCCCTAAAGCATGAGAAGTAGTTTGGAATACAAATGTTTAAAAAATGCCCTGTGAAATCCTAAAAGTACTCATTGGAATTTGGGCCCCTTTGCACACCTAGGCTGCAAAAAAGTGTCACACATGTGGTATCGCCGTACTCAGAAGAAGTAGGGCAATGTGTTTTGGGGTGTATTTTTACATATACCCATGCTGGGTGAGATAAATATCTCTGTAGAAAACAACTTTTCCCATTTTTTATACAAAGTTGTCATTTTACAAAGATATTTCTCTCACCGAGCATGGGTGTATGTAAAAATAAACCCCAAACCATATTGCCCTACTTCTCCTGAGTACGGCGATGCCACATGTGTGACACTTTTTTGCAGCCTAGGTGCACAAAGGGGCCCGAATTCCAATGAATATCTTTAAGATTTACCTTGGGGTGTTTTCTTTCCAAAATGGGGTCACTTGTGGGGTATTTATACTGCCCTGGCATTTTAGGGGCCCTAAAGCGTGAGAAGTAGTTTGGAATCCAAATGCGTAAAAAAATGCCCTCCTAAAAGGTACTCATTGGAATTTGGCCCCTCCCTTCTTATCTTATGCCTCCTCCCTTCGGCAACCACAAGCAGGATCTACAGACCCAGCTGCAACATCTGTGGGCAAATGTGCATCAGAACACTATATGGAACCTGTATGCCTCCATTCCCAACTGTATCTCATCTTGTATCCAGGCAAGAAGTGGCCCAACAGGGTCCTAGAGCCTCCTTTCTATTATACAGTTTTCCCCAATAAAGTTATCCTTATTATGCTATAATAATCACTTACATATATAATCATGACATTCACACATAGAACGTTTCATTTGATTCCAACAAATCCTGATTGGTGTGTTATATTTTTTTTTTGGTCAATGAGTGTACATTGGCACCTTCAGTATAAATTAAACACAGTCGAATTATGTAAAGGCAGAACCCCCATTTTACTTATGGATGCTGGATGATTTGTTTCTTCCAAAACACAGTAATAATTTTTTTAAAAAATATTTAATAATTTTTCCTTTGACTAATATTAATATTTGTTAGAACCATTATAATTTGAAAAATATGGGAAATAACATAGGCCATCTGGAATGGAGCAGATATTTTCTCACAGCACTATACATAATTTACTGTGGTCCAGTTTTAGATGTCATGCTGGTAAGAGGTCTCAAAGTGAATCTCCAGACTCCCTCCATACTAAGCCCTAAAGGGGTTGTCTGCTTTTTTTTTATATTGATCACCTATCCTCAGGATAGATCATCAATATCAGATCAGTGGGGGGGCGACTCCCAGCACCCCCAGCGATCAGCTGTGTCAGGAGGCTGCAGTGCTCATATGAGTGCAGCCTTCTCTTCATTGTTTACCTGCTCGCAGTGTAATTACATTTCAGCCTTCTCATTCACTTCTATAAGACGGCTTCCTTGTGTTCAAGTGAATAGGACGGAGCCGTTGTAATTACAGCTGCTCACTGCTACAGTTGCGACGGTGAGCAGGTAAACAGTGAAAAGAAAGCATCGCTCGTACGAACGCTGCAATCTCTTCAAACAGCTGATTGGCAGGGAAGCCGGGGGTCAGCCCCCCTTGATCTGATATTGATGACCTATCCTCAGGACTAGGGGCATAGTGAGGGGCAATACAAACAGGGCACATGCCCCAGGCGCAGAGGCTTGATGGCACTCTCGGGCGGTTCAGTGTTCCGCTGATCTCCGGCACTCCCCAGCAGGTCGCACATCACACTGCTCGGTGTGTGAGAGGAGCCGTGCAAGCCTGGACAAAGCCTCCTGCACAGCCAGCACTGGGATGTGTGTATGTGAATGCATCTGCTGCTGGGAATGCTGGATGTGCTGATCATCAGAGAAACAGGTGAGAATTCTGTGCTTTTTTTTATTTTTATGAAGCTGAAGGGGCACTAGGGGCCAAAGGTGGGCATTACTGCTGCGAGGGGGCACAAGAACGACATAACTATTGTGAGGGGGGTACAAGGAGGACATAACTACAATGAAGGGGCACAAGGAGGACATAACTACTGTGACGGGGCCACAAGGAGGACATAACTACTGAGAAGGGGCATAATGTCGGCAAATCTACAGTAAGGGAGGCACAGTGTTGGCAGTTCTGCTGTGAAATAGGTACAGTGTGGGCATAACTACTGGGAAGGAGGCACAATGTGGACATAACTACTGTGAGGGGGCATAATGTGTGCATAGCTACTATGAGGAGCACAATGTGGGCATAACTACTGCGAAGGAGGCACAATGTGGACATAACTACTGTGAGGGGGCATAATGTGTGCATAGCTACTATGAGGAGAACAATGTGGGCATAACTACTGTGAAGGGGCATAATGTGTGCATAGCTACTATGAGGAGAACAATGTGGGCATAACTACTGTGAGGGAGGCACAATGTGGGCATAAATACTGTGAGAGGGTATAATATTGATATTACTACTAGGACATAATGTGAGCATTTCTAACGTTAGGAAGCACAATGTGGATATTAGTACTGTGAAGGAGGCACAGTGTGGGCATTTCTACTGTGAGGGGGCACAAGGCGGGCATAAGTACTATGTGGTGCCACTAAGGGAAAAGCAGTGTTCTAGATTACCCTGTCATGCATTGGGGTGGCTCGGTCTTACAGGGCTAACAATCCTGCTAGAGATTGTTTATATAATTATTATTTTTTTCTTTATAACCACAGGGACCTTGTTCCAAATCCAGTGGACATCAAGCCGACACGCCAGTGAAACCCTGGATGCTGTAGGACCAGTTAGTTCTTTCATTTATTGCAAGGTGTATTGGTACAGCCTTGTAACCTATGGCAGATTTTATCAGGTGGAACTGGGTAAGTACAGTAATGTACTGGATGGAGCTTTATGTAAACTTGAGTGGCAAGTGTGTGTGTGTGTGTGAGGAGATGGATGAAGGGGGAGTGCCATGCTGAATCCTTGCCTCAGGTGCTGGAAAAGCTAGCTACACTTCTGCTGAGGACAGGTCATCAATATAAAATAAGCGGACAACCCTTTAACCTCCTCAGTATCTGGGTCACAGCTATCAATTAATCATCTTTTCCTCACTGGTGGTTTAGTGAGTGGTGTTCTTTATAATTATTTTATCCATTTTTGGTGAGCATGTGATAGACTTGTGTTTATACACAGCAGCCAATAAGAGGAGGCAGACACAGGAGGTGTGCCTCAGACTACTCCAGACTTCCTGTAGACAGTGTAGCTAAGTTGTAGTCACAGCTCTACCCTAATGGAGCTGAACTAAAAAGCAACCAAGCAGCAAGATCCGAGGAAGATAAACTGCATCATGTGTAATCATCCCCTGTAGGTACTGAATTACATATCAGGTTTTTATTTATAAGTGGGTAGTTGCTTTGAGACAGTTACTCACTGTGTGGGTGCTTTCTTTGCCCTGCAAAAGGGCCACCATAGAAAGTCATGTGAGGCTTTCCATAATGAAATGCAGAATTTTCCATAAAAAAAGACACATCTACAGGTGCTGGAGGCTTTTCATGGCGGTCAGTCATAAAGCCTGTTGTATCATCTCCACTTGACTGATTCTGTTGTGCTTCTCCCTGTTAAAAAAACAAAATGAAGGAAATTTACTAAGACTGGCATTTTATTTGCCAATTTACATTGCAGTATAATGTACACAATTCTTAATAACTGTTAAATTTTAGACAATAATTTCTGGTGTAAATTATAATAAATGTATCTGTCAGCTCCGATAGGTGAATCTGTCAGCTCCAAAACAACCCCCAAATATAGTAAGCGATGTATAGTGTTTTCCCCTATTGTGTTGAATGTTTGAATAAAGAGTAAAGTCAGAATTAATGAGAGGTTTTCTGGGGCATTGCAGATGACATCTCAAAAGAATATAATTAACAAAGACAAGAGAGATAAAATAGAATTGTATTTCATGATTTCTGTTGTAAGCAATGAATGGAAAGTGGGTAAAGTGCCTGAAAAATCTCGTTTCCAGATGAGCTTATCTTCTTTGGCCTTCCTTTTCCATTGATTCACAACCTTCTACCTCTCTAAGGCCGGGTTCACACATAAGCGTACCCGATAAGCGCTGTTTACAAGCGTGTCGGGCGTTTACATATGTGCTGAGGAAACAAGCAAACGCCCATTGTCGCGTGTTCCCGCTAGGTCTATGTGCGTGAACGCGCGACAATGCGCCCCAAAGAAGCTCCTGTATTTCTTGGAGCGTAGGGCGTTTTACAGCGCGTTCGTACTCGTTCGTACGCGCTGTAAAACGCTCAGGTGAGAACCATGCCGATAGGGAAGCATTGGTTTTTGCCTGTTGAGCGTTTTACAGCGCGTAGGAACGCACTGTAAAACGCTCAGGTGTGAACCCAGCCTTAGTCTAACTTAATGGGTGTTTATTGAATCATATTATATAGAAATGGTATAAAGATTTATATATAAAAGGGAGTCTGACACAGAAGAGTAACTGCTCACTGGGTATACTATGGGGATTGCCATGATCCATCTTAGATTGAACTTAGATTGTGAGCCCTATTGGGGACAGCTTGATGCTAATGTTTGTAAAGCGCTGCAGAATATGTCAGCGCTAAATAAGTGCATAAAATAAATACATAATAAATCCAGGTATACATATGCCATAACAATGCACATGGAAAAGTGTTGTCCAAGACAGAAAACCCTTTACCTTCTGGTACACAAGGTCAGGACAAGGTCTCCAGGTGCTTAGGTATGGGGTTTCAGAATGCTCCCCAGCACCCTTGTTTCCTGAAGTTAAGCAATGCTCCCTTACTGCCCTGAAGGGATGAACTCACTGGACTCTGAAACAGCATCCAATTAGTTGTATGAAAAAAGTTAAAGGCAAAATTGTGTTTGGTTTTTATTCTTAAATTGCCCTCCTCCTCTTTAGTAACACTTTAGGATGCTACCCTACTTCACTTGCCCTTTGTCCTATTCTATTTGTCTTGATATTTAGTTTATTAGTACATTTACCATATGTGAATTGCTCTGCTCTTTGACTTTCCAGGAACTCTGTGTAACATAACAATCTCTTGCCTCTGGACTGGATTTTCTGAGGGCCGCTGTACTTGGTAGAGTTGATTTTTTTCCATATATTTCAAGGATTTCCTTGTCATATTCCAGTTCTTCATTCTCAGCCTCTTCTTCCAATTGGGTGTAATTCCCTAGAAGAAGCAAAAAAAAAAAAAAGCATTCATAAATTTGTATTGTTCAGATGTGACATTTCCAGAGCACACAAAGACTACACCGATGCCCACAATATGTAACAAATAAGTGTAAAATACTTCAATAAGTTCAACACTAAATATGTGCAATATGTGAAACTACAGGGCCAGGAGAGATTACGTGCCTACTGCCTGACCCTGTCAATCAACAGTCAGTTGCACTGAATACCTAATTTGCATATTGATAAGAAGAGAGATTATTGCAGGGAAGCCTGGATAAACATAAGAAGGCACCATTGTAATCTGGTGAATAATACCTATTTGGCACTAGGCTTGGTTACACAGGGATGTTGCTGGTGATGGACCCCTTTTAATGTTGGCTGTACTCAGCAGGACCGGCCATCTAAAGTATATGGGGCCTCCCAAATCTCTCCTCCAATGATAAATATTGGAGGAAATAAGTGTCACAGAAGGTGTACAGAAAACTAGAAGACACAAAAGAAGATCCGACTGACTGGCTCCAAAACTAAGGAACCAAAGAGATAGCCCTGCAACAGACCTGGCTCTCTCCCTAACTGCTCAGCCTATGCAAAAATCTCAAAGTGTAGATGATCGCATATCCTCGTTACTCGACTGTATAACACCTGAACACCCTATAATAGTGAGGGGACACGACCACCGGCTCCCTACACTTCATACGGAGGGAGTCAGGGTCACCTGGGATCCAGCAAACAGGAAAATACAAATGAATGAACAAAACTTATCTGTAGAAGACTCAGTAGTAGCATCCAGCATGCATACACTCCAGGAAGTTGTATAAACCGCAAAGTGATGCAGTATGGGAAGGGATTTAAAGGGATGCAATCAGTGCAACTACATGACAGCTGAGAGAGGCTAACGAGATAAGAAAATTAAAGCAAAACAAAAGGAACCTCAAGGAGGAGGTTCTAAAAAAAGTCTGTCAGAGCTTCTCAGATGTCTGGTGGTGACAGTACCCCTCCTTCTATGAGTGGACTCCGGACACTCAGAGCCCACCTTCTCAGGATGGGACCTATGGAAAGCCCTGATGACACGAGTGGCCTTAATGTCCGTCAATGGGACCCACATCCTCTCCTCAGGACCATAACCCTCCCAATGAACGAGGTACTGGAGAGAACCGCAGACAACACGAGAATACACAATCCTAGAGACCTGAAATTCAAGATTGCGATCAACCACAATCGGAGGAGGAGGCAAAGACGAGGGTACAATGGGTTGGACATAAGGTTTTAATAAGGACTTATGAAAAACATTATGGATCTTCCAAGTCTGAGGAAGATCAAGACGGTAGGCAACAGGATTGATGACGGACAAGATTTTGTAAGGCCCAATAAAGTTAGGACCCAACTTCCAGGAGGGAACCTTCAATTTGATATTCTTAGTAGACAACCACACCAGATCACCAACATTCAGGTCCGGACCAGGCACACGTCTCTTATCCGCCACACGCTTATATCTCTCACTCATGCTCTTTAGATTATCCTGAATCTTTTGCCAAATAGATGACAAAGACGAGGAGAATCTGTCCTCATCAGGTAAACCAGAAGACCCCTCTCCAGAGAATGTCCCAAACTGCGGATGAAACCCATATGCACCAAAAAATGGTGACTTATCAGAGGACTCCTGACGACGGTTATTTAAAGCAAACTCAGCAAGGGACAAAAAAGAACACCAATCCTCCTGATTCTCCAGATTCTGATTGACGCGCTCTGTCTGGCCATTCAACTGCGGGTGGAAAGCAGAAGAGAATGACAACCGAACCCCCAAGCGAGAACAGAAAGCCTTCCAGAATCTGGAAACAAACTGTGTGCCCCTATCAGAGACTATGTCTGAAGGAATACCATGCAATTTGACAATGTGATCAATAAATGCCTGTACCAGCGTCTTAGCATTGGGCAAGCCAGGAAAAGGAATGAAATGCACCATTTTGCTAAAACGGTCCACCACCACCAGAATCACAGTCTTCCCCGAGGAACGAGGCAGGTCCGTAATGAAGTCCATGGACAGATGTGTCCAAGGACGGCAAGGAATGGGTAACGGAAGGAGAGGACCTGATGTAAGTGTTCCTTATGAGTTTTAAATTCAGGGGAAAAAAATCAAAATGTCATCTAGATACACTAATACACATTTCCCCATTAAATGATAAAAAATGCTGTTCACAAAATGCTGAAAGACGGCTGGAGCATTCCTCAAACCAAAAGGCATAACCAAATTCTCAAAATGGCCCTCAGGGGTATTGAAGGCCGTCTTCCATTCGTCTCCTTCTCTGACCCTGACCAGGTTGTATGCCCCTCTTAGATCCAACTTGGAAAAAACTTTAGCCCCAACAATGTGGTTAAACAGGTCCGGGATCAGAGGAAGCGGATAAGGGTCACAAATTGTGATACTGTTCAGCTCCCTGAAATCCAGACATGGTCTTAAAGAACCATCTTTTTTCTTAACAAAGAAAAAACCAGCGGCAACAGGTGACTTTGAGGGTCATATGTGTCCCTTTCTCAGACTCTCAGAGATATAAACACGCATAGTGACCCTTTCAGGTTGGGAGAGATTGTATAAACGAGATTTAGGCAGCTTGGCGCCTGGGGTGAGATTAATAGGGCAATCGTACTCCCTCCTGTGAGGGGGCAAGTCCTGAACACCACTCTCAGAAAACACATCTGAAAATTCAGAGAGAAAAGATGGTACAGTCTTAGTAGAAACCTCAGAAACAGATGTCGTGAGGCAATTCTCTCTGCAAAAGTCACTCCAACCATTTATTTGCCTCGCTTGCCAATCAATGGTGGGGTTATGTTTAGTGAGCCAGGGTAGCCCCAACACTAGATGAGTAGGCAACCCGCTTAGGACAAAACATGACACGTCCTCAACATGAGTATCACTCACAATCAAACGGATATTGTGAACTATGCCCTTTAACGATTTCTGAGAAAGTGGAACGGAATCAATAGCAAAAACAGGTATATCCTTTCCCAAAGTGCATACCTGGAAACCATGAGTTATAGCAAATTGACTATCAATGAGATTGACAGCTGCTCCACTATCTACAAAAATATCACAAAAAATGTTCTTGCTCTCTAGCGCCATCCTGGCAGGTAGGACAAAATGGGAACTACAAGCAAACTGAAAACCTTCAATTTCCGCATCAACCTTGCCAATAGTAACAGATGGAATGTTTTTAGAGGATTTTTTTCTTTTTGCTTCTTTATTACTCTCAAAAATCTGCCTGAATCTCCTAGAGGGACAAACATTTGCCAAATGATTTATACCTCCACAACAGAAACAAACCTTCCTATGAGAGCTGAATCCTCTATTGTCAGAGGCAAGCAAACCCAGCTGCATGGGCCCCTGCTCAGAAGGGATTGAGAGCGACTGAGACCCCTGTGCACTGAATGAGACCGCCACACTGTCCTTGGACTGAGTATGACAGGAAGGAGTGATCTCTCCTCTCTCTCTAAGACGCCTGTCAATACGAACGGCCCGAGACATGGCAGAGTTCAAGGAGGTAGGTCTCTCATGAAAGGCAACTGCATCTTTCAATCCCTCTGAAAGACCATGGCAAAATTGACTTCGGAGTGCAGCATCATTCCAACCAGTATCAGCTGCCCATCTCCGAAATTCTGAGCAGTATATCTCTGCGGATTGTTTACCCTGACATAAAAGACGTAGTCTAGACTCAGCCAGAGCAATACAATCTGGATCATCATATATCTGACCCAGGGCTAAAAAAAAATTCATCCACTGAACGGAGGGGCCGTGCCCCCACTGGCAGCGAAAAGGCCCAAGACTGAGCGTTATCCCTGAGCATCGAGATGATGATCCCCACCCTCCGCTCCTCATCATCAGAGGAATGGGGAAGTAGGTGAAAAAGGAGTTTGCAAGCCTCTCTAAAACAAACAAATTTCTCACTACCCCCAGAGAACGTATCCGGAAGCGAGATTTTAGGCTCAGAACAAATTCCATGAACGCAAGCAGAAACGGTCACCTCAAACTGAGAGACAGTTTTCCGGAGATCTTCTACCTCCAGTGAAAGACCCTGCATGCGGTCAATCAAGGTTGAAACCGGATTCATGCTTAAGATGGTTTTGGCGGTTTATAATGTCACGGAAGGTGTACAGAAAACTAGAAGACATAAAATGAAGATCCGACTGACTGGATCCAAAACTAAGGAACCAAAGGGATAGCCCTGCAACAGACCTGGCTCTCTCCCTAACTGCTCAGCCTATGCAAAAATCTCAATGGGAGATGATCGCATATCCTCGTTCCTCGACTGTATAACACCTGAACACCCTATAATAGTGAGGGGACACGACCACCGGCTCCATACACTTGATACGGAGGGAGTCAGGGTCACCTGGGATCCAGCAAACAGGAAAATACAAATGAATGAACAAAACTTATCTGTAGAAGACTCAGTAGTAGCATCCAGCATGCATACACTCCAGGAAGCTGTATAAACCGCAAAGTGATGCAGTATGGGAAGGGATTTAAAGGGATGCAATCAGTGCAACTACATGACAGCTGAGAGAGGCTAACGAGATGAGAAAATTAAAGCAAAACAAAAGGAACCTCAAGGAGGAGGTTCTGAAAAATGCCTGTCAGAGCTTCTCAGATGTCTGGTGGTGACAATAAGGATGAGGCTGTTGGCTTTAAACTTGTGCAATCCTGTTGTTCTCACTGGAGATAAGCTTCTGCCTGAGTAGTCTGGCAATGACTTAGGCCAAGCATACAGTCATGGCCAAAAGTTTTGAGGCTGACATAAATTTTTGGGTTTCCACAGAGTTTGTTGCTTCAGTATTTTTTTTATCTTTTTGTATACTGAAGTACTATTATACACATTTCATATGTTTTGTAATTTTTATCAACATAGAGAAAGACTCAATATTGTATGCAAAGACTCAAAGAATATTTTATATAATAGTTTATACAAAAACACTATATTTCAGGCGTTGACCCTTCTTTTTCAAGACTTCTG
This sequence comes from Bufo gargarizans, assembly GCF_014858855.1. Classification (NCBI taxonomy): domain Eukaryota; kingdom Metazoa; phylum Chordata; class Amphibia; order Anura; family Bufonidae; genus Bufo; species Bufo gargarizans. The sequence continues at coordinate 209,742 of NW_025334290.1, forward strand.
AGATTTGCCCTGGCACTCTGGGTATCAGCTTCTGGGCCAACTAATGACTGATGGCAACCCATTCTTGCCTAATCAGTGCTTGTAGTTTATCACAAATTCTGTTGGGATTAAGATCTGGGGAGTTTCCTCGCCGTGGACTCAAAATTGCAATGTTTAGTTCAATAAGCCACTTAATTATCACTTTTGCCTGGTGCTCAATCATGTTGAGAAAATCACTGTTTATCACGATTGCTCCTGGATCATTGGGAGAAGTTGCTATTGGAGGATGTTTTGATACCATTCTTTATTCATAGCAGCGTTCTTGGGCAAAATTGTGAGTGAGCACACTCCCTTATATAAGAAGCAACCCCTCATATGAATGGTCTTAGGATGCTTTACTGTTGGCTTAACACAGGATTCATGGTATCGCTCTCCTCTTTTTCTCAGAACAATCATTTTCCAGGTGTCCCAAACAGTCCGAAGATGACTTTATCAGATAAAATAACTTTACCCTAGTCCTTTGCAATCCAATCCCTGTAATTCCTGCAGAATGTCAGTCTGTCCTGGATGTTTTTCATGGAGAGAAGTGTTTTCTTTGCTGTCTTTCTGGATGCCAGGACGTCCTCCAAAAGCCTTCACCACACTGTGTGTCCAGATGCACTCACACCTACCTTCTGCCATTCCTGAGCAAGCTCTACACTTGTGGCAACCCATAGCTGAATCCTCTTTAGGAGATAGTCCTGGTACTTGCTGGACTTTCTTGAGTAATTAAACGTTTCTCCTTTCTCCTCAAGACTCTTGATGATCTGATAAAACACTGATTTAGGTATAAGTTCCAAACAGCAATGGCCTTGCATGGGAAGCCCCTTTGACTTAAAGCAGTGAACTGTGTGTCCTCTTGGAGATAACCATAATTAACAGGAGAAGATAATGATTTCAAGCACCACCCCCTTTTAAAGCAACCAGCCTACTCTTCTAATCTAATCAGCATGATAGAGTGATAGCAGCTGCCTTGTCCTTGTTCACACTTTCTCCTGAGCTAAGGAGAAGGTCACTGAAATAATGTTAGCTGAAATGGGGCTGAAATGCTGTGAAAATATTTTTAGTTAATTCTCATGGCAATAAATTACTTTTGAATTAATTTCAATTCATCTTATCACTCTTCATAACAATCTAGAGTTTATGCACATTGCCACCATAAAAACAGAAGCAGTAAACTTGTGAAAACCAAAATTTGTGTCGGTCTCAAAACTTTTGACCACAAATGTACACACAAGCAAGATAGCTGCTGGCCAAACATGCATTTGGCAGACTGCTATCACTCCTGATCCCCTCATGCATATGCCTGCTGTAATGAACGTTATTACAAACTTTCATTCCCAATAAACTTCCCATGAAAATATGCTGTCAATCGCTCAATGAACGAGCAAAACACTCTTTCATGCTGCACATTAAATCATTGTTTTTGGGCAGCAGATTATGCTGTGTGAACAGTGATCTGCTGTCTAGAAACAATGGCTCTGTAGGAGGAGGAGTGACGTCAGTAGCTATCACTGTCGTCCTCATACACTGGAGGTGATTGCTGCATTTAAATTTAGCTCTTCAACTCCACTGACGAATAGGCAGTTATTGGTAAGGAAAAGTCCTTTCAAGATAACTGTCTGCTCGTATCTTAATGCTCCAATTCATTTAATGTCAATGGTCAGCTTTACTTTATTCTCCCCATTGAGAAAACATGAATGCTCAGTCGAGTCCAGTGTGCATGTATGCGGGTGGTTGGGAGGGATAGCTGTCGACCAAATGAGGTTTCCGCTGACAGTGTTAATGTGTATGGACAACTTTATGCAGAGCACCAACAAGATGTTGCAGCTGTGGCCCAGATGTACACTATGATCTGGTTGTAATCTGTGATCATTCAAATGTCTTACCAAAGTAATAAAGATATTAAAGAGGACCTTTCATGGGTCCAAACTTTATAAGATAAGTAGCACGTTAGGTAGGGCATAAAGCAGGGATCCTATGGTGCTTACCATTATTCTTGGGTGCCACTTTGTTCACCCGCTGTGCCCTCTGGTATTTTCCCTACTCAGTATGCTAATTACTAGCATCGGAACAGGGAGGAGGAGATGCCAGGGTTTCTCAATGGGCACCTCCTTCTTCCTGGCTGTAGCGCTGTCCAATCGCAGCGCAGAGTGTCACAGCGAGGGAGAAGGAGACGCCCACTGAGAAAGACTCAGTCTCCTCCTCCATTGTTCTGATACTCCTTATAATACAAGGTGCCAAAATCAACAGCGGGCCACAGCGGACAAATGAGGGGGTCTTTTGAAAAAAATAAAAACTGCCATGGTATCAGTGGGGGCCGCCTTAAAAGATAACACCCTAATTAGACTTTTGCGAAACGGATGAAAGGTCCTCTTTAATGAAGTAAATGGCAAGCAAGCCATAGAATATGGTAATAAATATATACTTTTCTTCTGTACTACTACAACAATGGACCAGATATACTTATATGCCAAAAAAATTCTAAAATGTTGTGTAATTTGACGGATTTAAGGTTTCCACACTTTTTTCTGACATACTTGACTAGTGGAGAGGCTTAGTGGACAGGGGTAGAGCTTCATGGGAAAAGGGGGGCCTAAGATGCTCCACAATTCTGATATAAGTGTCTCTCTCCAAGTAAGCCAACCAATAGTTTGTATACAGCCAGAAAAAAGTGTCTTTCCCTGCACAACATTTATCATCCAGCCTGAGCCACTATGATAAATCTGGTGCAGGTCTAGAGAGTCTATGTTTACGCCATCTACAGGATTAATAAATCTGGACAAATAGATACAACGCAACGCAAGTAAAGCGATTAGTAAATTAAAGGATACCTGGACTGGTGAACACATCTGTATTGCTCCAGTAAGGTAAGCAGGTAAAGACAGGTAAACGATTATATTTTAATGGAGTAGATGACAAATCTGGATGTCTTCCACCGCTGTCTACTGAGGCTGTGAGTTTTTGAAGCTGTACTGAGTCTCTAAGGCTTCCTGAAAAAAACAAAAACACAAATTTCATTCTTGACCGGTCTGTCGGTTCACATCCTAAAACCTGTTTGAGAACTTTGCAGATTTACTTGTAATATTTTTTTTAAACTTGCTTTTATTACAATTTAACTGCTTCCCTTTCCTAAGACATGGAAAAATGTAGACAAAGCCAAATAAAGGATACAACGAAAGTATAAGAAGTCAGGCCAGTCCCTCAAATACAATAGGAGCAGTTTTTAGAGCTTTGCTGTCATACTAAACATTGCCTGTTTCCATGTAATCCCTTTAATGCAGTCATATCTTGTAAAAAATCCATTACCAGAACCTAAATGACCAATAACACATAGAATCTATCCTATAAAGCATGCAAACATATATAAACGTAGACCATGTGAAATGACATTACTGGGGACATTTGCATAAACATTTTTTATAGCAAGATAAAGAAAAATGTAAAGTAAAATGTAAGTCACGCCAAATAAAACTAGTACTGCTAGAAGGTTGTGAACCTATGAGAAAATGTTCAATTCCTGCATAATTTTTCGTAAAGTTATGATCTCCATTAAAACAATAGGAAAGATGTTCTGTGGCTGATATTTATGGATAGCCATTGGTTCAGTCTATAAACTGTAATGCTTTATTTTTCAGTAGGCTTTCACACTGTGGTTATCATTGTGACATTTTTTGTAAGTTTATAAAACACAAAATGTAAAGGAGACCTGACAGAAAAGTAGAACCCTCTATCAGCTTTTGTCACTGACAATAGTTGATAGAGGGCTCCACTTTTCTGTCAGGTCTCCTTTACATTTTGTGTTTTATAAACCTACAAAAAATGCTCCAAAAATTGCAATGCGATAAACACAGGGTAAATTGCCAGAAAAGAAAATGGTATGATTTTAGAAATAAACTACCAGGATCTGGTGTTCCCTGTATTCTTTTGTAAAAAAAAAAAAACTTGAGAAAAAACAAAGCAAAAATATAAAAACCTGACTAAAATATTAAGTATGAATCCGGCTTTAATTTGAATATCCGCCCATGAACAACATTTTCTTTTCTTTAATTTAGAATTAACAGATTCAAGCTCTGTGCTGATTAATATTTCTTAATACTCTCACTGACAAAAAATAAGGCAATAAGAAGGACTTGCAGGAATCAAATTAAACTTTCTACGTGTGATTAAAATAATAGAGAGAAAGGATACGTTTATTGGGTAAAACTCTATAATTGAAAGGAGGCTCTAATACCCTATTGAGCCGCCTCTAGCCTGGATACAGATGAGATATGGTTGGGCATGGAGGCATACAGGTTCAGTATGGTATCTGCAGCACATTTGCCCACAGATGTTACAGCTGGGCCTGTAGATTGTAGGAGCTGGTTTCCAAGCTGGTCCTGTACATATCGCTGAGCTGTTAGTGTCCCTCATATTACTTACTACTAGGGGTGACTGACTAACGTATGAGATGGCTCCCCAGATCATCACACTAGTAGTTGGAGTAGTGTGCTGCTCCACAACAAAGGTAGAATTTAAGAACTCACCATGAGGCATCCATACTGCAAACCAACCGTCATAGGAGACCAAACAGAACCTGAATTTCTCGATAAAAATGATACCATTCCAGTTAGTTGCAGTCCAGGTTGCTCGTTCATGACATCACTGCAAACAATGGCGACGGTGGCTGGCTGTCAATGGCAGGACACATAATGGGTGCTACCATGGAAATTTCCTTCTGCTAAGCTCCTGGAAATGGTCTAGACACAGACAGGGGTGTGTAAAGAAGGTGCCACCTGTGTCTGGATGGTAGACAACAAAACTGTGGATGCTGCTCATCCTTATCAGTTGATCAAATTATCCTTTCTACTTGTGGTCTGCTAGGTCAGTATGGTCTAGATGGCAGGCAAGTCGTCAAAACAACCATCCTGATTCTCTCAGTCCAATGATGCGCTCCCTCTCAAAGTCTGTCAACTGGGAAAAATGTCGTTGAGTACATTGTAGAGGCATATTGAGCAGTAAATGATCTCTCACCAATAGGTACACTACCCATAAGTACACTCTGAGAGTCTTTTTATAGGACAGTGGGGGAATCACTTTTACTCCCTCTTGTGGCAAGACCCAGTGTCTAATTAGACCACACCTGTAATTATTTACATATCTGCATACTTGCAGAAGCCTGACCTTTCTACCTCCAAATTACTTGCATAGAGATCCAAGGTACAAAGTTACACATGAGGAAAAATCGCACGTGACTTGAGACGTCTGGATTTTTTGCGACTGTTGCGTCCATATGCATATAAACAGTACAAAGTACACAAAGTCGCCCAAACTACTCTGTGCAACCCTGCTCCTGCTGCTTCCCCTGCCAGCCCTTCCCTCTCTTTCTTTATTCACAGGACCAGGCAAGATGACTATGCAGGAACCTGGTCCTGTCAATCAAGTGGAGGGAGGGACTAGCAGAGGAAGCAGGAGGAGCAAGGGCGCATGTAAAGAAAATACAATAAAAAAAAAATCTACAGTCAGAAAATAAAAACAGATTAGAAATAAGAAGTTAACAAAATATAGGTGATCCATTTGTATTAAGACATGAAAGTGACTGATGCCAGTGCTCACTGACCTTCTTGTTGTAGCTTGTAAACTGTGTTTGGATCCCATGTTTGGAAGAGACGGGTAAGATATCTCTTTGGTGAATAGCCAGGCCGGATCTGTCTTCTACAGTGAACATCCTCTTTATTCAGAAAATGCAGGTATGGCTGCCAATAAGGCTCAGTCTGATCCTTCTAAAGAAAGACAACACCGCGCTAGTCAGGAAGTCACAGCAATCGTGGATTAATCCGAGTTATGCTGGTTATATGTTCCCAGCAATGTCTAATTGCAATATATCTATAAATAAGATGCAGACAAAAAAACACACAACTACTAACCAGAATACGCTATGGAAGACGTATGAAACCTTGGGCACACGGATTTTGGAGCCAAAATGTCATATGTGATATTGCAGGCAGTACCGAGCACAACATTTTGCAACATTTTGATCTCAGCTACAACACTGGTTCTGCTTACACCACTTTTAAGGCAGATTTATGATTTGCAACTATTGAAATAGTGGTGTAGAAAAACTGGAATACCATTTTCAGATGTGCCAAATTTAACAAACACCATACGACATTTGATACATTTAGTGCAAAGTACTCCAACCCAGACTCAAGCAAAACTGCAACATTCTTCCCTGGAGGATTATGGAGAAAGAATTGTAATTGCCTAAAAAAAAAAAAAATTATGAACAATTCCCCAATATAAGGTTAATATTGAAGTGAATCGGAATTTACCACAGCTATCCTGCAGACAACTTTAATACAGGTGCCAATCATGGTAGTCTGTACTTTTGTAAATTGACTTATCAAAGTAGCTGTTGCAGAGTGGCGTAGCATCTAATGACAGTCCATAAAATAATTCTGCATATTAAGACTGCAGGGAAGTTAGGGGAATTTAAAGCCATTCTAGAAAAAAAAAAAATCTCAATAACTGGAGAACAAACAGATCACTTTCCCTAGTGACCTCCTTTTCATCTTTAGATCCACTGATGCCCAGGCTCCTCTTCTACCATCTAAGATGGCTACATCATTGCGCAGCCTCTGATGCTCCCTGTGCATTTGGCAGTTCAAGACACTTTCTGAGTAGGTAGTCTGAATAGGTTGAAAGGAGGGTACCATGTTCTGTTCTCTCCCTAATTTCCAAAGGCAGCAATTCAGTTGCTCATAATGTGATTTCCTGATATGAAAATATTGGCTTCAAACAACTCTCATAGGAAGGGCAATCTTGGAAGCCCTACTTGGGCTCAGGAGTTGTCATTTCACACTACCAGTCCCAGTGATGTTGAGGCTAACAATTAGGAATCAAAAGGTATCCAGCAGGACAAAGCAATGGGCAGCACACCAATTCACAAGTGATCAGGCAATATGGAGATACAGCTTTATGAACATGCAAGAAAGGAAGGTCCGGCACCAATATAGCTTCAGTACCAAATCCAAAGATTTATGCCATACAGATATATAAAATGTAAAATAAAATCTATACAAGGAGCCTAATCAGATGCACTAATGAGTTTCATACATTTTCCTTACTCAGACTACAAAGGAACTCAAAAATAATAAGCCCCCACACGGGTCCATTGATGAAAAAAGAGAAAAGATATGAATATAGTGACTCAACAATGTAATGAAGTGGGTTTTTTTTCCGGCAAAACTGGTAAAATAGTGCTATTACTAAATAGCAGACAAAAAGTTAGTGTTATTTATACCACCTGATGAATGGCTTAAAATGTATAATGTAAGAAACAATAGTGGGATTATGTTTTTTTTTTCCAGTACCCCTGCAGAAAGAGTTAATAATACTTAATAAATTGTATGTACCAAAAATGGTGCTGATAAAAAACTCATCCATCATATGGCATATGTCAATGGAAAAATAAAAAAGATATGACTCTCAGAAAGCAACAAGGAAAAAACAGTAATGCGCTACTTAGGGACATGTTACCACTGGGACAAAACAAGCCAGGGAAAGGAAGATAGCGGAATGGGACCCAGGGCACAGGACTATAGCGGTGTGTAAAAGGTAAGTACAGTGATCCCTCAGCTTACAATAAAGATTAGCTCCTGGACGACCGCTGTATGTTGAAACCATTGTAACTTGAGCCCATAACTCCAAAGCCCCAAAATGTCATCCCATGATTTAAGAAGAATAAGCAAATATCTAAGGCAGATAATGCAAGTCCTTACATATATCAGTCAGGAGGAGATGCTGGAAGCTGTAAATCATTTTCTATGAAGAGGACGGGAGCTTCTTCAGGGTCCTGTATAACACACAATGCACCAGAAAAATAAAACAGAGCCACCCTCACCCGACACCTACAGGAGTAGCTCATACTGGTACAGACAGAGGGCAGTATCGGAGATGTAGTATCGGCACTGTACTGTAAAGAGGAGATACTAGACAACCGATACAGGTGTTTTAGTAAAGAAATGCCCATGGTGATTGGTTGGGTCTGAGTCTGAGGCATTGTATGTTGAGTCTGGTTTAAACTTACGGTGGCCCAGGAAAGATCATTGCATGCTGCAAATATTGAATCCTGAGGCCATTGTATCTTGAGGATCCACGTGTATACATCTTTCATTAGGTGATCTAATCTAGGGGCTCAAACGTGACTGATTGCTGAAGGGGTTGGCTACTTTCTTGTTACCGTTGACAAACCTGCATATCCATTCATCCAATATATAGCACACCATATATTTTATTATAGTCGTCCGGACCGATTATGTACTTTTATTTATAAAAAATCACAGTATATACCAATTGTTGTCATATATGTGTGGATTATCTAGGGCCTAAGGTTATCATCTATTGATATATTAGCGAGATATTTTATGTTATTAATCATGTTCAATATTTTATTTAATGTGAATTACTATCTGTTTTAATCGGTTTTTATGGAGACTAAACTATGTATGTGTACATATATACATTTGAGTGATATATCTATGCAGCCCGAGGATATTTAGTGCCTGTCACCTTCATTATTATTGGTACTTTTTGAATATACATGGCGGAGGGTGCGCCGCAGAAAGAGCACCTATATTTTTTATCTGAGAGGGTGAGCCACTGGTATAGTTTTTTTACTGTTTTTTACAGTTCTGTTTTTGTGTGAATACTTAGCTGCCGACACCACGTACACTGTGCAAATTCTTGAATTCCCCATAAAATAACATTGCTGGAGTATCTTTTCTTAGAACTCTGTGTTGTGACATCCTCTGTTATTGCTCCTGGAAATGTATGAATAAATTGAATAATAGTCATTACAAAGCAGGCGCCCTCGGCTATTTTGGGAACTCCTATAGAAGTGAATGGAGAAAGCCACTCAATCACCTCATAATTGACAGCGGGTTAAGATAGGGCCCTGTTCTCCTAGAGTTGAGACCCACACATTTCCTGTGTATATGCCATAAATATCCAGATGGGAATAACCCTTTAATCAAAAAAGGGTGTTCCTTCACTGTTGGACACTGTGAGTACTTGCTGGACAGGGCTAGACCATTAGAAGTATGACTCTTTAAAAAAAGGCAAATCGGCAGTAGGCCCTAAAGGAAAAAATTCCCAGTGGGCCACTGCATAGCGGTCCACTGGCGCCTTCCTCAGTTTCTTCCTGTTAGTAATACTTCAATAGACTGGGTACATAAGGACCTGATGGATCACAGGGTTGTGATGCTGGCAAGTGTCAAGACGTTCAGTGTGTGACAGCCGCAGTGTGAAGAAGACGCTAATAATGCTGGCCAATGACAATCCTTACTGTGTTTGTTCTACACCCCTACTCCTCTTCTGTGTTTCCTGTGGATGCATGTGCTGTATAATACATATATACACAGTCACATTATTATGACCACTTCCTACTTTCGACATTAGCAGCGTGTAGCTCATGAAGGAAGGCACGTGTTGTGATCTGGCTTGGTGGGTATATAACCTGTCTGGACACGTATCCCTCGTTGTGGTCATGGATAAAAGGGGCAATTTGCCAGAGTTGGCAGCATTATGGTCTGGGGAATGTTTTCATGGCATTGTCTGGGCCTACTCATAAATGTGAAAGGCAGTCTTAATCGATTTGGGTATATATTCATCTTTGCAGATCACATACATCAATACTTGCTTATTTTCTTCCCAGAGGTGGATGAGATCTTCCACCCTTCCAAAATGTAACATTGGGTGGAAAAGTATGACCAAGTATTACTCTGGCACCTAATTCTTGAACCCAATTGTGCATCTGTGGGACCACCTTGATTGTTGTGTTCGCTCTATGGATCCTCCCCCAAACACCCCTCAGAACTGTGGGATGTACTGCAGTCAGAATGGCTCCAGGTGACAACCTACAAGGGCCTTACTGATTTACTGCCAGTCCGTCTAGCTGCTGTCCATGCTGCACATGGGGTTACTCTGGATATCAGCTGGTAGTCATAATAATATGAATCGACTGTGTATATATACACAAGACTCACGCATCTGACCTGTAGTCAGGTGAGTGAATCGAATCCAGGTGCAAGTGCACACTACACTGACCTGACCTCAATCAGACCTATAAAAATTCTCCAGCTATTTGTTCTCATCATCACTGATGTTGTCACACTGACAGGTTTCGAAAATCTACCGTGTATCATGCCGAAATTGTCAAGAATTTGATGCGGATTTCAGTTTGGAAATGCTGCCCTGTGCATTGTAAAAGGGTGAAATCCATGGCTCAAATCCTCAGCATGGCAATGTAATTTAAAATCGTCACCTTTGTAAAGTTATCTGCAGACTTGATGTAGGAAACTTCTTGCAGTGTGTGGATGAGATTTTATAACATTTTAAGTTTGCAGATGATAGAGATTTCTACTTGTGGAATTCCTTACTTACTTGTACATGAGACCTGCCTACTCCCCCTAGGCTCCCCCTACCACTGCATGTTTGCATTGGCTCCAACTGCCATCAATTCCGACAACATGGGGGCCACTTAAAGTTCCCAATCCGCCTCTGACAAGGAGGATGATAACATCCAGTTATTCATACATTTCCATGACATAATTCAAAGTTCACAGGGAATGCAAGATTTGCCAGAAAAAGGGATTATCCCATTACAAGAACTTAGCCCCTATCTACAGGTTAGAGGATACTTTTCTGATCAGTGGGTGTCCGACTGTTGGTGCCCCCGCTGTCCACACTTGTCTGAAGCTCCATTCAAATAGGGGAACAAGGGCCTCCGTCTTTAAGATCAGATTCTTGCCTCTATCCCATGGATAGGGGATAAGTTCTTGTAATGGGACAAGACCTTTAAAGGTCCTTTTTAAATCTGACATGACTACAAAATATTCTGCAATTTCTGTATATACTGTGGTGATGTGAACAGTGAAATGTGTGAGAAAGTCCAGGAAGGGGTGTATATCTCACCCAGGTTCCTCATCTGGTAAATAAGATCCAGGATGGTACTGGCTTCAGCAAACATAGTTGCTGAAGCTATATTTTTTTTGTAGTTCATGGGCTGGATTTTATTGGCCTGGGGAAGGTAGGCTTGGAAGCGGGACCTCCCCAGTCCACCCCATTCCAGGGCCTGTTTTCCCCTAAGCCTGAGGGATATTCAGGTCTCATCTGGGATTTTAACGGGGAAATAAAAACCTGTCACAGGCTGTCAGTCTGGGGGAAGAGAGAGTAACTTGGAGGCAGAGACCTACCGAGGCTCTGCGTGGTCTCAGTCAGGAGGACTGAGGGACCACAAAGCTATGTAACGCCTGATCACTTCCCTGGGTGGACTATTTTGCGAAGTAAAGCCACACCTGAGACAGTGTGTGAACTGTGCTATGTAGCCTAGCCGGTAAGTGTTTATTGTTTTGTGTGGATGTCACACATGTTTAGGTGAAGCTGCGACTTCATTACCTGTATTGGCTTAAGTGTCCTGAATAAATCACAAGTTTGGACCTTAAATTTGGTGTCTGGTGAAGATGTCTGTGAGCGTGACCCCCTGAAGTAAAGCGATCCCCTTACATTACACAATAACAGATTGTTAGAGCTTAGGTCTTCATCAGTTTCGGTTGTATATAGAATGTCTTGTAAGGTGATGGGATGTAGGAAAGGGATTTAGTTGTATGTTAGTTTAATACTAAGTTTAGGTGTGTGCTAGTCGAGTTTGTATTTCTTTGTTGCTAAGCTATTCCAATTACCATTGTTCGGTAAAGTCTGTTGAGACGTGTATTAGGACAGATCTCACTGGTAAGCTCTCAACAATATATTTCAGCAATACTGAACAATGCATTCCCTTCAAAAACTTGTTCTCAGACATCGCTAATCATAACTAAACAAACATTTTTACACCGTGAAGAAAAACCTGCCACAGTGTCATTAATAACAATAGAGTTTATATACAAAACATGCCAAAATATCACATAACTATTGGAAACCAACTAAAAAAATTTAAAAAAATGAACAAATAATAAAACTTGGAAAAATACCTAAAATAAGTCACCTAAAATGGTACATTTCTCTCTAAATGGGAATTTCAAGAATTTTGCTTCCTATTAAATTTATTCATCGGTGGGTTCCTCAACTCTTCTGCTTAGTGCCAGCAGGTGGGTGATAACTCTAGAGCCCAATGCTCTTATGGACATCTTGTCACTCTCATTGAGAAGTGTTGATACAAGAACACCACCAGTCCTATCTAGCAAGAACAAAAAGATGGCGGCCAGGACAGGGCACTTTTTATTAAAGGAAGAGGATAGGCACTAGTAGACTTTGGTTTTCCTGGAGTTTCCTGTTTCCATTTAGTAGCATACAATATATAACTGTATTGCGCATATATACGCTTATTATAGATACCAGCAGGGGCGTAGCTCTAGGGGAAGCAGGGGAAGTGGCTGCCCTCAGGAGGAAGACTAAAAGATTTTATTGTCAGAGCACCCCCAAAAGTATTATACAATAAATTATATACAGTGACACTTTAGAAAACGGACGGGGCGGCCGCTATGCCTTGTCTGAGAGTCCAATCTCAACTAGCCACAGAAGTGGGGTTTGCACGTGAGTTGGGGGTTGCAAACAAGTTGCTTGAGGGGGGGGAAAGGGGGGCGTTCAAAAATTTGCTGTGGGGCCCAGTCAAATGTAGTTACGCCCCTGGATACCAGCCCATCAACAGTGGACACAGACCTGTTCTAGTAAATTCACATATCTAACATTTTTGCTGCATCTTTGCTTGGAAAATGTAAATTATGTCCATGCTACGTGAATGCTCACTTTCCATGGCAAGTAATGCGAAATGACAATATCTTTCACTACAGTGCTTTCCACAAGTCACAAAGCCGTCATTGTGTTCACAGTGGAGCCAGTTACTGAAAACAGTTGAGGAAGCTCCCAGACTGGGGGCATGTATGAACAGGTTGTAGCTATCCGCTGCTTTCTCAAGGACACTTTTTAACAGGTTCTGATTGGCATATTTCCTTCTCATTGAGCAGAGCAGTGAGCAGAAAATGCAGAACCAGATCAATCTGCCAACATGCATCACTTTTATTAAAGCTACAGTTACTTTCAATAGCAACAGAAAATGGGAAGTGAATGTTTCTCTGAATCATACAACTTTCAAAAGTGAATAAATCCAAACCAGAACTTGACCAGGGGGTCATTTATTATCAGATATATGCCAGTTTTCTGGCGTATATCTGTTGCAGATTACTGCACAAAGGGTTTTCTCCCAGACTTCCCCCCCGCTCACACCAGGTCTAAAAAAGGGGCGCGTGGCGTGGGCGGGGAAGGCATAGAAAATGGTCTAAATTTAAGCCAGCAAGGAAGCTCGCATACATTTAGACCAGCGGTGGATGCGCTGAAGTTATGTAGAGGCCGGCCTCTCTTCATAATCTAACGCATACAGTTATTAAGACCGGCTAAAACACCAGTCTAAATATATGACCCCCAATATATATATACAGTGGGATGCGAAAGTTTGGGCAACCTTGTTAATCGTCATGATTTTCCTGCATAAATCGTTGGTTGTTACGATATAAAAAGTCAGTTAAATATATCATATAGGAGACACACACAGTGATATTTGAGAAGTGAAATGAAGTTTATTGGATTTACAGAAAGTGTGCTATAATTGTTTAAACAAAATTAGGCAGGTGCATAAATTTGGGCACTGTTGTCATTTTATTGATTCCAAAACCTTTAGAACTAATTATTGGAACTCAAATTGGCTTGGTAAGTTCAGTGACCCCTGACCTACATACACAGGTGAATCCAATTATGAGAAAGAGTATTTAAGGGGGTCAATTGTAAGTTTCCCTCCTCTTTTAATTTTCTCTGAAGAGTAGCAACATGGGGGTCTCAAAACAACTCTCAAATAACCTGAAGACGAAGATTGTTCACCATTATGGTTTAGGGGAAGGATACAGAAAGCTGTCTCAGAGATTTCAGCTGTCTGTTTCCACAGTTAGGAACATATTGAGGAAATGGAAGACCACAGGCTCAGTTCAAGTTAAGGCTCAAAGTGGCAGACCAAGAAAAATCTCGGATAGACAGAAGCGACGAATGGTGAGAACAGTCAGAGTCAACCCACAGACCAGCACCAAAGACCTACAACATCATCTTGCTGCAGATGGAGTCACTGTGCATCGTTCAACCATTCGGCGCACTTTACACAAGGAGATGCTGTATGCGAGAGTGATGCAGAGGAAGCCTTTTCTGTGCCCACAGCACAAAAAGTGCCGCTTGAGGTGGGCTAAAGCACATTTGGACAAGCCAGCTTCATTTTGGAATAAGGTGCTGTGGACTGATGAAACTAAAATGGAGTTATTTGGCCATAACAAGGAGCGTTATGCATGGAGGAAAAAGAACACAGCATTCCAAGAAAAACACCTGCTACCTACAGTAAAATATGGTGGTGGTTCCATCATGCTGTGGGGCTGTGTGGCCAGTGCAGGGACTGGGAATCTTGTCAAAGTTGAGGGACGCATGGATTACACTCAGTATCAGCAGATTCTGGAGACCAATGTCCAGGAATCAGTGACATAGCTGAGGCTGCGCCGGGGCTGGATCTTTCAACAAGACAACGACCCTAAACACTGCTCAAAATCCACTAAGGCATTTATGCAGAGGAACAAGTGCAACGTTCTGGAATGGCCATCTCAGTCCCCAGACCTGAATATAATTGAAAATTTGTGGTGTGACTTAAAGAGAGCTGACCATGCTCGGAAGCCATCAAATGAATGAACTAAAGATGTTTTGTAAAGAGGAATGGTCCAAAATACCTTCAACCAGAATCCAGACTCTCATTGGAACCTACAGGAAGCATTTAGAGGCTGTAATTTCTGCAAAAGGAGGATCTACTAAATATTGATTTCATTTATTTTTTGTGGTGCCCAAATTTATGCACCTGCCTAATTTTGTTTAAACAGTTATAGCACACTTTCTGTAAATCCAATAAACTTAATTTCACTTCTCAAATATCACTGTGTGTGTCTCCTATATGATATATTTAACTGACATTTTTCATCGTAAAAAACAACGATTTATACAGGAAAATCATGACGATTAACAAGTTTGCCCAAACTTTCGCATCCCACTGTATATATACAGTACAGACCAAAAGTTTGGACACACCTTCTCATTCAAAGAGTTTTCTTCATTTTCATGACTATGAAAATTGTAGATTCACACTGAAGGCATCAAAACTATGAATTAACACATGTGGAATTATATACATAACAAAAAAGTGTGAAACAACTGAAAATATGTCATATTCTAGGTTCTTCAAAGTAGCCGGCTTTTGCTTTGATTACTGCTTTGCACACTCTTGGCATTCTCTTGATGAGCTTCAAGAGGTAGTCACCTGAAATGGTTTTCACTTCACAGGTGTGCCTTGTCAGGTTTAATAAGTGTGATTTCTTGCCTTATAAATGGGGTTGGGACCATCAGTTGTGTCGTGGAGAAGTCAGGTGGATACACAGCTGATAGTCCTACTGAATAGACTGTTAGAATTTGTATTATGGCAAGAAAAAAGCAGCCAAGTAAAGAAAAACGAGTGGCCATCATTACTTTAAGAAATGAAGGTCAGTCAGTCCGAAAAATTGGGAAAACTTTGAAAGTGTCCCCAAGTAAGTAAAGTCACAAAAACCATCAAGCGCTACAAAGAAACTGGCTCACATGCGGACCGCCCCAGGAAAGGAAGACCAAGAGTCACCTCTGTTGAGGAGGATAAGTTCCTCCGAGTCACCAGCCTCAGAAATCGCAGGTTAACAGCAGCTCAGATTAGAGACCAGGTCAATGCCGCACAGAGTTCTAGCAGCAGACACATCTCTAGAACAACTGTTAAGAGGAGACTGTGTGAATCAGGCCTTCATGGTAGAATATCTGCTAGGAAACCACTGCTAAGGACAGGCAACAAGCAGAAGAGACTTGTTTGGGCTAAAGAACACAAGGAATGGACATTAGACCAGTGGAAATCTGTGCTTTGGATCTGATGAGTCCAAATTTGAGATCTTTGGTTCCAACCACCGTGTCTTTGTGCGACGCAGAAAAGGTGAACGGATGGACTCTACATGCCTGGTTCCCACCGTGAAGCATGGAGGAAGAGGTGTGATGGTGTGGGGGTGCTTTGCTGGTGACACTGTTGGGGATTTATTCAAAATTGAAGGCATGTTGAACCAGCATGGCTACCACAGCATCTTGCAGCGGCATGCTATTCCATCCGGTTTGCGTTTAGTTGGACCATCATTTATTTTGAAGGAGAGTGATGGGTGCTGCGCCAGATTACCTAGCCTCCACAGTCACTGGACCTGAACCCAATCGAGATGGTTTGGGGTGAGCTGGATAACTGTTCCTATATAGAGCTGATATAAACAAAGGAAGCTCCAGATATATACAGTACAGACCAAAAGTTTGGACACACCTTCTCATTCAAAGAGTTTTCTTTATTTTCATGACTATAAAAATTGTAGATTCACACTGAAGGCATCAAAACTATGAATTGACACATGTGGAATTATATACATAACAAAAAAGTGTGAAACAACAAAAAATATGTCATATTCTAGGTTCTTCAAAGTAGCCACCTTTTGCTTTGATTACTGCTTTGCACACTCTTGACATTCTCTTGATGAGCTTCAAGAGGTAGTCACCTGAAATGGTTTTCACTTCATAGGTGTGCCCTGCCAGATCAGCTCCATATATGAACAGTTATCACTGGAGCTTCCTTTGTTCAGATCAGCTCCATATATGAACAGTTATCACTGGAGCTTCCTTAGGCAGAAAACCAAGCAGGCTGGGAAAAGACAAGCCCAGACTTTCTCATTGGGGGCTTAGTTCTGACCTGCAGCCTCCTCCAGGGGCAGGTATGAGGAGCTTAGGTTAACCCACCAGTCTAGAGGGGGAGCATGGGATTTTGGGGACATATCTGGCTTATAGCTTGCTCCCAGGCTGGCAGCTGTGTTGGGGTGTGAATATCAATTATTTTTATAAAAGGTTATTCTATAAATCTTACACGGGTAACCTTTTGGAGAAGAATAAAATTAATGTTTAGAATAAAATTCCCACTGCCCTTTTACACTACGGTTATAAGTTCCATTAATTACTGCACCGCAGTACAGGATTTTTAGGATCTTGAGGGTTTCAGTTTCTGGTGAATTTTACACCATTTACACCAATTTTACACCATTTAGTGAAACTTCACTACATCATATTTTTTGTTCCATTACAATGTGCAATTTTTTTTCATCTTGCATTTGCAATAAATATTAATATCCTAAATCAAGAAAAGTGTACGTGGTCTGTAACATACATCATTTTTCTCAGCAATGCGGGCACATATGAACATGGGACCAACACAGATGCCTTCAGCTGCCAAGTGCAAATGTAACAGGTCAGCCAGTTTCATATACAAATCTGCTGACAGATGTCCTTTAAAAATAATATTAAACCAATTTGTAACCGGAAAATACCCCTGTTGATTGAGACTGTTCTTCTTTGGCTTCCTTCTGAAGACTATAGGCCTGCTAAACACTGCTCATACAAGCAGCCAAGCTATTCATTAGAGAAAGAACCTCCTACTATTGATGATTGGAGAGTGAAGGTGGACCAGCTTTTCTACCTTGAAGAACTATATAGCTGAGAGGCTAGAGGCTCATTGGGGAGGAAAAGTAGATAATCGGTTACAAATCGAACGCTAGAGATTCATGGTAAACAATAACCATGTGATAGTACTGTATGTAGCAACTGAACAATTTTACTAAAAACACCTGTTCCACGTTTCTGAAATCGTTCATGTGAACAAGTAAATTATTGTTTGTCGTTAATAAATTATGGTTATGTAAAAGTGTATTGTGTGACCTTTCAGCACTAGACCTGTCTTAACACCGTCAGCGATCATCATTTAGGCGAGTATATGATCGAATATCTAGAAATATGTACACGATACTCCCTGCTTGTAAATGCTTGTGTAACACCCCAGAGTGGTGTTAACCCTCCTGCACCCTGCTACTATCTTGAATAGTCTAACATAAATGTAATCTACAGTCAGGTCCATAAATATTGGGACATCGACACAATGCTAACATTTTTGCCTCTATACACCACCACAATGGATTTGAAATGAAACGAACAAGATGTTCTTTAAGTGCAGACTGTCAGCTTTAATTTGAGGGTATTTAGATCCAAATCAGGTGAACGGTGTAGGAATTACAACAGTTTGCATATGTGTCTCCCACTTGTTTAGGGACCAAAACTAATGGGACAGAATAATAATCATAAATCAAACTTTCACTTTTTAATACTTAGTCGCAAATCCTTTGCAGTCAATTATAGCCTGAAGTCTGGAACGCATAGACATCACCAGATGCTGGGTTTCATCCCTGGTGATGCTCTGCCAGGCCTCTACTGCAACTGTCTTCAGTTCCTGCTTGTTCTTAGGGCATTTTCCCTTCAGTTTTGTCTTCAGTAAGTGAAATGCATGCTCAATCGGATTCAGGTCAGGTGACTGACTTGGCCATTGCCTAACATTCCACTTCTTTCCCTTAAAAAACTTTTTGGTTGCTTTTGCAGTATGCTTTGGGTCATTGTCCATCTGCACTATGAAGCGCCGTTCAATGAGTTCTGAAGCATTTGGCTGAATATGAGCAGATAATATTGCCCGAAACACTTCAGAATTCATTCTGCTGCTTTTGTCAGCAGTCACATCATCAATAAATACAAGAGAACCAGTTCCATTGGCAGCCACACATGCCCACGCCATGACACTACCACCAGCATGCTTCACTGATGAGGTGGTATGCTTAGGATCATGAGCAGTTTCTTTCCTTCTCCATACTCTTCTCTTCCCATCACTCTGGTACAAGTTTATCTTGGTCCATAGGATGTTGTTCCAGAACTGTGAAGGCTTTTTTAGATGTCGTTTGGCAAACTCTAATCTGGCCTTCCTGTTTTTGAGGCTCACCAATGGTTTACATCTTGTGGTGAAGTCTTCTCTTGATTGTTGACTTTTACACACATACACCTACCTCCTGGAGAGTGTTCTTGATCTGGCCAACTGTTGTGAAGGGTGTTTTTTTCACCAGGGAAAGAATTCTTTGGTCATCCACCACAGTTGTTTTCCGTGGTCTTCCGGGTCTCTTGGTGTTGCTGAGCTCACCGATGCGTTCCTTCTTTTTAAGAATGTTCGAAACAGTTGTTTGCCACGCCTAATGTTTTTGCTATCTCTCTGATAGGTTTGTTTTGTTTTTTCAGCCTAATGATGGCTTGCTTCACTGATAGTGACAGCTCTTTGGATCTCATTTTGAGAGTTGACAGCAACAGATTCCAAATGCAAATAGCACACTTGAAATGAGCTCTGGACCCTTTATCTGCTCATTGTAATTGGGATAATGAGGGAATAACACACACCTGGCCATGGAACAGCTGAGAAGCCAATTGTCCCATTACTTTTGGTCCCTTAACAAGTGGGAGGCACATATGCAAACTGTTGTAATTCCTTTACCATTCACCTGATTTGGATGTAAATACCCTCAAATTAAAGCTGACAGTCTGCAGTTAAAGCACATCTTGTTTGTTTTATTTCAAATCCATTGTGGTGGTGTATAGAGCCAAAACTGTTAGAATTGTGTTGATGTCCCAATATTCATGGACCTGACTGTATGTATTCTGTTCCAGGTTCACCACAATGTGCATCTATATTATTGTTATGCAACTGTTATACATGTAATATGCCTGGTTCACCAGCAGGTGACAGCGTTTCTGGCAGAGCTATCTTAGACAGAATGGAACTCACCATTCCATTCTACACCCTTTGGGCATAAGTGGGCCAGTCCTGCTTGCTACCAGAAAGAGGGGTGGTAGTTCTAGTTTATTCTGGTTTAGACATTTTGGAGCTGACAGGTCACTAACCTATTCCTTAGCTGAAACGAAGTCAGACTAAAGAGTGGAGTATAGCATAAAGAAGGAATCAAAGTTACTAAGCTAGCCTGTCAGTACATCGGAGAGAAAGAGATAAAGCAGAGTTGAGTTTGCCTGCCAGTTTGTGCGTTATTCTTTCAAATTCCTCAATTATTACAAAGCCTGGGGTCCAGCGGTATCCAGATAGGAGCACCGTGACATGCATAAAGAGACATTTAGGCCGCACTACACCACTCAGCATTTCTATTACACCTGGGACGTGATATAGAGGGCCCTAGGGGCGAGCGCACGTTGCACTTGCCATTATTATTGGTGTTGTGTTGGTAAGTTACTCGTGTCATCAATCACCTGAACAATTATCTGCTTGTCTAAAGTATACTGCCCTATCTTTAAGCAGTGTGAGCGCCGATGGTAGATAATCAGCGCTTGTTTGCAGTGGTTTGCAAATCGGCGCTTGTTTGCAGTGGTTTGATTACACAGACTATGGGAAACTTTGAGTGAGGGAGGAATGATGGCTATTGCTGTTGTTCCTCTCACACTTTCTTCTATAGAAGGGAGATGTGCTGCTGAAAGATGCCGATCAACGAGTGTTCATATTCCTGATAATTGGCCAGAAATCATGCAGTCTGGGGCCCAAGGATGGCTTATAATAAATATTGAGGCCACACTCTCCTCCTCTCAAGTACAATGGGGGAGACTTATCAAACTGGTGTAAAGTAGAACTGGCTTAGTTGTCCATAGAAACCAATCAGACTCCACCTTTTATTATCCAAAGCAACTAGTGAAAAATGAAAGGTGGAATCTGATTTGTTGCTTTGGGCAACTAAGCTAATTTTCATTTACACTAGTTTTAATAAATCTATCCCAATATCTTTTCACAATAACCAACTTTTTACATATCCATCCCTCGACAGTATCACCTGTATGTGTTATTCTGTGTCTTTTCTCTTGTTTTTTGTTTCAGGCGCACTTTCGCATTCCCACTTTAGAGGTCCCCAAGGTTCTTTTGGTGGACATCTGTTTTGTTCCTGCATTGCATTTTGAAGCCTTGAACGACCTCTTACACATCACAAGGGCTCTCACAATTGTGCTCCTTCTGTTTCTCCCTGTCTAGATCGTTCATGTGCCTTTATCTCTTAATTTTGTTAAAACGTTAAAAACTAATAAAAATAGATTGAATTAAAAAACACAGCTGCTTGAGATTTATGGATTATATGGAATATTACTTGTGGGTGTAAAAACATCACAAATCCCAGTCTTACCCCCAAACATCTGTTATCCTATTAAATACCAGACAAACAAAGCTTGGGTCATCAACACCCATATGTTTTATGCTACAGTATAACCAGGTATCGAATAATTAGCACTGCCACTGGACGCGAGCTGAACCCTTCGCCCATGGACACTATTGTATGCAATATATGTTGCTGCTTTATTGTATTGTGGGCTGGGAGGTACGGATGTACAAACCACTGCTATATGTGGTGACAATGTTACCATCTTTTGAAAGCGGAGTGGAGGGTATGGATTTGTATGTGAAGGGGGTTTCTTTGTTCTGTTAATTTAACCAAATGTTAATAAAAAGACATAATAAAAAAAAAAAATAATGAGCATGCAACCTTTATCATTATGAACTGCTACAATGATCTGTACATACAGCAATCACGATTCATGTATAATTTATACAATTTATATAATAACATGTCCTAGCTTTTTGCGGAACGGAAGTACGGGACGAAACTCCGTAGTGCTTCCGTAGGGTTCCGTTCCGTGTTTCCGTTCCGCACCATTCCGCATCTCTGGATTTGCAGACCCATTCAAGTGAATGGGTCCGCATCCGTGATGCGGAATGCCCACGGAACGGCACCTGTGTTTTGCGGATCCGCAATACGGCAACGGGAAGCACACGTTCGTGTGCAGGGGGCCTAAAGGGGAGGTCTGTTTTTTTATGTTGTATTTATGACCTATCCTCAGCAGAGGTCATTAATATCAGATTGGGGGGGGGGGGACAGATCAGCTGTTTGAAGAGAAAGCAGTGTTAGTTTGGGCGCTGCTTTCTCTTCACTGTTTACCTGCTCGTCGTCAGCATCATAGTAGTGGGTATGTGAAATTACATCTTACCAATTCACTTCAATGGGACGGCTCTGTAGCATTCACTTGAATAGGTAGCATCCGTCCCTTAAAAGCAAATTGGACAGCTGAGATGTAATTACACTGCTCAGTGCTGCAGTTGTGACGACAAGCAGGTAAACAATGAAAAGAAGGCAGCGCTCGTACGGGTGCGGCCTTCTTTTCAAATAGCTGATATTGATGACCTATCCTGAGGATAGGGTACATTCATGTGGTTTTGATGCTGTCAAAATCCACTGCATACTCTTCAGTAGAAACTGCTGCAGTTGTTTGATTTGAATGCCGTGGACCTGCTCGCAGCTTAGCTCCATTGACACCTGCGCCTAAAGCAGTGGCGTTCGTCTGGATACAGCACCATGGCTTTAAACCTCCAGCTCGTGAACTGCAGAATTGCCTCCAGACACCACTGAAATTTTGACGTGGTGTCCCTTTCAAAATTCCGCTGGCAAATTCCACCATGTGAACAGGCCTTTATGACTCTGGTTCAGTAGTTCCCACACTATCACTTGTTTAACCCCTTAGATGCCCCTGTTAATGCTGACTGTGACATATAAGTGGTTAGAGAGAGGAGGGGACTTCTTCCCTCAACCCATTAATACCCCTGCAATGTGATTGCGTGGTGCCAAGGGGATGCTATGCCGGCCAGGGACCTAAACATTTCCCCTAGGTCTGCTATGTATGGACAACTACTTGTTCCTACTTTTGGCAGTGTTGAATAGGTATTATGTCATTTTTACACGCTAGTATTTCTGTATATTATATGAGCGATCAAAGGATTGCATATTATATAAGCAATTAGGGATTGCATGTCCAAGTCCAAGAACTAAAAAAGTTCATTTTAAATCTCGCGCCGGTCTTCAGTTGGCGCAGGCGCACTCAGAGGAGGACGCTCGCTCAGCCGCTCCATCCTCAGCGCGCCTGTGCCGATGACGTCACATGTACACCCGGCGCAGGCGCACTGAGGATGGAGCGGCCGAGCGAGCGTCATCCTCTGAGTGCGCCTGCGCCAACTGAAGACCGGCGCGAGATTTAAAACGAAGACAGGGCCAGTCAGAGGACGAGCGCGTCCGCTGGCCCTGTCAATCAACATGAGGAGGGGGCGTCATTATGAATGGAGGATGCGGCTGCTAGCAGCAGGTAGCCGCCCTACCTGCTGCTAGAGAGGTAATTTGCATAATATAAAAGTCCGTTTTTTGATAGAACTACTGAACCAAACAGTGTAATAGCTATATATATTAAGAAATCGCAGCATAAGGATTGTAGGGAGACCAAAAAAAAAATAATGAATTTAGTGGAGTGACAGAAGCCCTTTAAAACAGTCCAATTGATTTCACGTCCAAAAATAAAATATTCTACTTTCTGACAGCTGCTACTCTTTGGCTGTTAGAGAAACGGCTGTATGACTAGCCCCATAGACTTTAATTGGTTATAAAAATGGCTTTCTGCTACGACCATTGTTTGCATCCATGTGCATATATGCTGAATAACATTGCTCCCCTTCTTTCAGCCCCTCCAATATACAGTCCCATGTAAATAACATCACTCCTCCCCCAGCCCCCTCCAACATACAGTCCCATGTAAATAACATCACTCGCTCCCGCAGCTTCCTCCAATGTACAGTCCCATGTAAATTACATCACTACCTCTCTCCAGCCCCCTCCAACATGATGTTAAATCATCACTCCCCTCCCTTCAAACCTAAAGTGCTAGGTAAATAGCTTCAGTCTCTCCCTCCAAGCAGAGAGGGTGTTTAAGAGAACTACAACTCTCATCATATCCCAGGCTCTCAGCATCTTACATTAAATCAGTCGCAGGACCTTCTCTCCACTTCTAAGTTCCTTTTTTCCATGCACTGATCACATGACCGTGACATCATTGCAGGTTCATCAAATGCTGAGCTCTGCCTGCTGACGTCATCAGAGGTCCTTTAGCGACTGCAGACACTGAAAGAACAAGTCCTTCTCAGGGCTCCACAGCCCCCACTCTCCTGATGAGGAGGTTAGTGGAAAGTGGGGGAGTGGCAGCCGAGCTGTATGGCGAAGCGGGGAGCGGACGGCTCTCTGCTTCACCATTACAATCAGCTGAGAGTGCAACATACCTCAGCTGTTTCAGAACTGCGGGACAGCCACCGAAATCTGGGACTGTCCTGCCAGATCCGGGAAGGTTGAGGGGGTATGTGTATAGTGGCAGTGCTTGGTATTGCAGAATAGGCCTTGTGACCAGTGATGGCCAGTTCGCAGTGTTCGCCGACGAACACATGCGATCTATCATCTTTATTCCCAAGTTTGGCGATGCAGAGATAAGTCCTTACCAGTGCCTGCACCGTGAGCCGCTCTGAAACACATGCGGTCAGCGGGAGCAGGCAGTTCCAAGAACAGCCTTCATCGGGCTGTTCTCGGAACTGCCTGCTCCTGGTGACCGTATGTATTTCAGAGCGGCTCGCGGCGCAGGCACAGATACAGACTTACCTCTGCATCGCCGGACTTGGGAATAAAGATGGCAGATCGCATGTGTTCATCGGCGAACACTGCGAACTGGCCATCACTGCTTGTGACTGGTGAATATGATGTCGCTGGCCGATGTTCACTGAAGCAGCACAGCCTCTTCAAAAAGCTGATCGGCGGGGGTGTCGGCAGTCGGACACCCACCGTTCAGATATTGATGACCTATCCTGAGGATAGTCCATCAATACTGAACTCCTGGAAAGCCCCTTTAATCTATAGCCCTTGTATTTATGACATGACACAATATATTTCCTCTTCCAAGAATCCAGATCAGCTGTGGTTTGATTACTGCACCAAATAGAAATCTTACGGGTTATTATCATGCAGAAAAGGTATTTTTCCCCTCAATAAATGTACCTGTTTTCTTCCATAAGATAAAATAGCTCCAGTCAAATCTTGAAGAGTGCTGAGCTCAGTCTGATAACTCTTCCTTTTGTAGCGCTGCCTTCTTTTTACCCTCCTGTCCTGGGATTCATGCCATGCTGGCAAAGCCAGGTCCTCGGAATACAGAACCAGTGCCCCCTTCCTAGTGCTGTACGTCTTGTGAGTTGGCACTGCCCAGTAGTGAATGGAAGCACATCTACCACTAAGAAATCTTCTGATGTCAAAATCCTGACGGGACTTCCAGTTGAAATAGTCCTAAAATGAGAAAACAGAACGCTGGAGCACAATTCACATCAAAATACATCAGCCATGAGGTGAACCTGCCAGGGTTGCCGATAGCAACCAATCAGATCACCACTTTCATTTTCAAACTATTGGAAGATTATTAAAACTGGTATAAAGGGAAACTGGCTTAGTTGTCAATAGCAACCAATCAGATTCCACCTTGCATTTTTCAGAGCTTCTTTGGAAAATGAAAGGATCAATTGGATTGGTTGCTAGGGGCAACTAAGTCAGTTTTCTTTTGATAAATCTCTCCCCATGTGCTTTGGGAAACTGAAAACGAGACTTTCATTGGTTGTAGCTAAAACCAGCACTTGTCAGGGGCTGTACACACAACGGAGGCTAAAAGGACACAGTCTGGTGGATGAGGCACTATGGATACATTTGATTTATACGCAAAATGCAGGCTTAGTCTGCACAAAATCTAAGAGCTGTTTTTATGCATGAGAACTACAGTGAGGCCATGTGTACTTGGTGCTTCACAAAACCCCATACACCTTCTATGGAAAACAAAAAAAAAAATCAATGCGGATTTGATGGCACGCTGTGGATGTTTAAAAGGGGTTAATCCATGGCAAAATGCTCATGTAACAGATGGGAAATGCAGCAGGGTAACTCTGCAAAGACAAATAGCCTCTTTGTGTGCTCATGGCCTAAGGCTGGATTCACAAAGAGCAATTTTTGTGTTTCTTGTTACTTGTTTTATGCATTTATGAATTTTGGCAGATATACAGCCCATATTGTATTTTTCTTCTCCAGCTGGGCATACGGGGGCCGATTTCACTATATGCAGACAAAAAGTCTAGTACAGGGGTACATAGCACGCCGGCCGCAGGTGCAGCGACCCCTTGGGGAGGCGTAGGGTAAAGAGGATGGGAGTATTAGTTGTGGCCCTGGGATGGGTAGTAGTGCTCACAACTCACAGTGACAGTCTTCACTTTGACGCTCCCCGGGCCATGCACAGTTGAATGGAAGGAGCACCGCGGCCTTCTCTCTGCTTTTCCTAGTGACGACATGTTCATCGATCACGTGGCCTAGGAGCAGCTCAGCCCCATGAAAGTGAATGGGGTTGAGCTGCAATACCAAACACAACCATTATACAATGTACAGCGCTGTGCTTGGCGAGCCGAGAGAAGGCCGTGGCACTCACAGGAGCACCGCTGCCTTCTCAAACAGCTGATCGGCAGGGGCCCCGGATGTTGGACTCCCACCGATCAGATACCAATGACCTATCCAGAAGATGAAGTGGCAGGAAGATGATGGAGTCTATAATCAGGCTGCAGGTTGCAATAAATAGCGGTCTTTACTGAGTTAGGCCACGTTCACATCTCCGGCAGGCTGTTCTGGAAGATAGCAGCCTGACAGTTTTTGCCGGATTCTATAGTTCACCACCCAATGACTGTAATTAGGTCCGGAGGTGATCCGGCCTCTTTCCGGCATAAATTTCAGGTTTCAGCTGGACATGTAATGGTTCTTGGTACCACTAATAGCTGGCATTTATGCTGGATCAGATTGCCGGAGATGTGAACGTGGCCTTAATAGAGGGAGTAGTAGTAGTAGTACAGAACAGCAAAAGCACAGTTACAAAGTACTGTATATCACAGTGCAATGTTCTTTCAAGAGCAACGTATTGGCAGCAACAATGATGGTGGTTGTAGTATATAGTCCTGATAGTCAGGTAGCACTTAGGCGATTTTCACATCTGCATTTTTGCTGGATCCATCATGGGTTCAGCAAAAACACAGTAAAAATACAACCATCTGCATCCGTTTAGAACGGATCTGGTTGTATTATATCCCAAATGAACAAGACGAATCCGTCACTAAATCCATTGTAAGTCAATGGACGCCAGATCCATCTTGTTTAGTATCCCCTGGCGCTGCTTGCAGTGCTTTTGTGTGCGTCATGGGAACGTAATGAACTGGAACGGAATGCATTCTGGTTGACTTTAGTTTTTTCCCCGTTGACAATGAATGGGGACAAAACTGAATCGTTTTCTTCCACTTTTGAGATCCTATGATGGATTTCAATAGCGGAAAGAGAAAGTGTAGGTGTGAAAGTAGCCTTACCTAAATGTAATTAAATTTCAGATTGTAATCTTCACTATTTCAATGTTGACACATTCCTTACTGCTACACGCAGATCCACAGTCATTTATAGTGAATGACTGCGCCTTACATGCTGGTAACATGATTACGTTACTAGACAGGATGTAACATATGAAAAAAATGTTAAACCTTTGGCTTCTACCCATACGTAGGATCAAAGGCACAAACCAAAGTGACCATCAAAATTCGTATCAGGTGTTAGAGCACAGCTGCTGGATGACAGCTTCATACTATTCACACATCATGGCGGCTACGTCAACTTCCTTTGTTAAACAGCTTTGCCAAATCCAATTTCCCTCTGTTTGAGAGACTGCAAGATGTTTCAAAATATGAAATACATCCCATATACATGGCAATAAATAGTGGTGCACTATAACACCACACCACTTATTTATATGGCACCGTCATATTCTGCACCATACAGGAGTTTCTTCACAAAAAAGGAAAAATATCTATAGTATATAAAAATATTTATAAATATACAGTACAGACCAAAAGTTTGGACACACCTTCTCATTCAAAGAGTTTTCTTTATTTTCATGACTATGAAAATTGTAGATTCACACTGAAGGCATCAAAACTATGAATTAACACATGTGGAATTATATACATAACAAAAAAGTGTGAAACAACTGAAAATATGTCATATTCTAGGTTCTTCAAAGTAGCCACCTTTTGCTTTGATTACTGCTTTGCACACTCTTGGCATTCTCTTGATGAGCTTCAAGAGGTAGTCACCTGAAATGGTTTTCACTTCACAGGTGTGCCCTGTCAGGTTTAATAAGTGGGATTTCTTGCCTTATAAATGGAGTTGGGACCATCAGTTGCGTTGTGGAAAAGTCAGGTGGATACACAGCTGATAGTCCTACTGAATAGACTGTTAGAATTTGTATTATGGCAAGAAAAAAGCAGCTAAGTAAAGAAAAACGATGGGCCATCATTACTTTAAGAAATGAAGGTCAGTCAGTCCGAAAAATTGGGAAAACGTTGAAAGTGTCCCCAAGTGCAGTCACAAAAACCATCAAGCGCTACAAAGAAACTGGCTCACATGCGGACTGCCCCAGGAAAGGAAGACCAAGAGTCACCTCTGCTGCGGAGGATAAGTTCATCCGAGTCACCAGCCTCAGAAATCGCAGGTTAACAGCAGCTCAGATTAGAGACCAGGTCAATGCCACACAGAGTTCTAGCAGCAGACACATCTCTAGAACAACTGTTAAGAGGAGACTGTGTGAATCAGGCCTTCGTGGTAGAATATCTGCTAGGAAACCACTGCTAAGGACAGGCAACAAGCAGAAGAGACTTGTTTGGGCTAAAGAATACAAGGAATGGACATTAGACCAGTGGAAATCTGTGCTTTGGTCTGATGAGTCCAAATTTGAGATCTTTGGTTCCAACCACCGTGTCTTTGTGCGACGCAGAAAAGGTGAACAGATGGACTCTACATGCCTGGTTCCCACCGTGAAGCATGGAGGAGGAGGTGTGATGGTGTGGGGGTGCTTTGCTGGTGACACTGTTGGGGATTTATTAAAAAAATTGAAGGCATACTGAACCAGCATGGCTACCACAGCATCTTGCAGCGGCATGCTATTCCATCCGGTTTGCGTTTAGTTGCACCATCATTTATTTTTCAACAGGACAATGACCCTAAACACACCTCCAGGCTGTGTAAGGGCTATTTGACCATGAAGGAGAGTGATGGGGTGCTGCGCCAGATGACCTGGCCTCCACAGTCACCAGACCTGAACCCAATCGAGATGGTTTGGGGTGAGCTGGACCGCAGAGTGAAGGCAAAAGGGCCAACAAGTGCTAAGCATCTCTGGGAACTCCTTCAAGACTGTTAGAAGACCAATTCAGGTGACTACCTCTTGAAGCTCCTCAAGAGAATGCCAAGAGTGTGCAAAGCAGTAATCAAAGCAAAAGGTGGCTACTTTGAAGAACCTAGAATATGACATATTTTCAGTTGTTTCACACTTTTTTGTTATGTATATAATTCCACATGTGTTAATTCATAGTTTTGATGCCTTCAGTGTGAATCTACAATTTTCATAGTCATGAAAATAAAGAAAACTCTTTGAATGAGAAGGCGTGTCCAAACTTTTGGTCTGTACTGTATATAAAAATATAAAACTCTGCTTATAGGTGATTGGGGTATACAGAAATTCCAATGTATAGCTGTTGTTTTTTTTTCTTTTTAGCTTACTAAATTATTAACTTTGTGCTTAAAGGGGTTGTCTTAGTTCAGCAAATGGCATTTATCACGTCGAGAAAGTTAATACAAGGCACTTACTAATGTATTGTGATTGTCCTTATTGCCTCCTTTGCTGGCTTGATTAATTTTTCCACCACATTATACACTGCTCTTTTCCAGGGGTTGTGACCACCCTGCAATCCAGCACACTATAGTAAAAAACACTGGCCTCTCTGGTGGCTTGGACCACGGCAGTTCTCATAGGCCATTTTTTTTTTCTGTAGGGTGCAAGCAAGACCACCACTGCTGGATTGCAGGGTGGTTGTAACCATGGAAACAGACAGTGTATAATGTGATGGAAAAATGAATCAAGCCAGCAAAGGAAGCATATGTAGAATCACAGTACATTAGGAAGTGCCTTGTATTAACTTTCTCTACATGATAAATGCCATTTGCTGAAGTGAGATGACCCCTTTATCCTACAATCTTATGATTGTTTGTGTTATGGAAGCACAACATCTCAAATCCACCAATGTATGCGTTACTGAAACTGTAAAATTTAGGGGGAGACTTGTCATCACTCCCTGTGCCTGATTTCTGGTGTAAAAAAGTCACAAAAAGGTGGAGTATCAAGGGTGGGGAGGGGGCGTTGTCATCGGCCACAACAGATTTCTGTATAGGCACTGTGGTAATGTGAACAGTGCTGGAAGGTGTGTTGTCCCACTTCAGGTATCTCAGATATGTGAGACAGATAAAATCCAGAGAGT
Source organism: Bufo gargarizans (assembly GCF_014858855.1). Lineage (NCBI taxonomy): Eukaryota > Metazoa > Chordata > Amphibia > Anura > Bufonidae > Bufo > Bufo gargarizans. Next base: position 240,046 of record NW_025334290.1, read on the forward strand.
GGCAGTAGTCTCAGCAAAGCATAGTTTGCTGAGACATTATTGTATACATTTTCTGGGCTGGATTTTACTTGGACTGGTGGCTAGGCTTGGTAAAGGGAGTTCCCAGTCCACACCCTTCCAGTATGGGTTTTTCTTTCTACCTGAGGTGTTCGCAGGTGAGGCCTGCTGTAATCAGGCTTGCATAAAGCGCCTCAGAGTAGGTCAGTCTGAGGAGGGAGAGTGAGACTTTTGTGAAGCAGAGGCTTTGTGTGTGGTCTCAGTCAAGAGGACTGGGGGGGCCACAAGGCTTTGAATAGCCTGAGGTTTGAAGGACCTAGCGACACCTATAGAACGAGGGTTGCACGCCCAGCGTCTGGAGGACTACTGGGCCACACTCCCCCAAAAGGTACGGGAGTTGCCACAGCCTTGAGGCTGCAGTATTTATGTTGGCTGAGGAAAGCCGCATATGTTGTCCATGTGTGAACTGAGCTCTATGAGTGAGATAGGGACGTATTGTGTTTAGGTAGCGCCTAGATGGGCAGGAGTTTATTTGTATTTTAAGTGTTGGCGGTGCGGGAACCTCACCCCGCCCAGTGATGTATAACTGGACTATCCTTTATAAGAAGACTGTCAAAATAAATGCACAGTTTGGACATGCAAATCCGTTGTCTGGTGAGATATCTGTGAGTGTGACCCCCTGAGAAGAGACGATCCCTTACAGCACATGGACTGCCGGAGGATGCGCCTAATATATGACGAGGCGTGTGCCTTGCTGTATATTAGGTGCACCCTCCCACAATGCAGGGGATATAAAGAATTACGCAGAAAGCACCGGTCTTGATAAATCTCCGCCTTAGCGCCCAAACTCAGGGGCGGACATACCACCTGTGCAGCTGGTTCAGCTGCACAGGGGCCCAGCAAGGGAGATGATCTATCCCAGTGCCAGCAGAGGCTTTTTTTTTTTTTTTTATCTTATCATATTTTTCATTCCCTACCTCCTGCCAATGGGGTAAACTGGGCACCTTGGTGTGGAGGTTGGGAGGGGTGGAGTTTTAGGGAGTGGGGAGGGGCAGAGGTTTTTTTTTTTTTTTTTTTTGGGGGGGGGGGGGGGGCTGATTAGCACTTACTGTGAATCTGCTGCACGTTTGTGTCTACACTCCATAGCTGAAGTACCTTCGATGACATCATAGTCATGTGATCTTTTCAGCAGTGGAAGTGGAGGTAGGACCTGTGAGGAAGTCACAGTCATGTGACCAGTGCAGAAAGAGGCAGCACCCAGCAGTGGAGACCTGTTACATGGGACTGTATGTTATAGAAAATTGGAGGGAGATGACTGGTGTTATTTACATGGGACTGGATATTTTAGAAGACTGGAGGGTAAGGAGTGATGTTATTTATATGGAACTATGTGTTGGAGGGGGTTTAAATTATTTACATTGAACTGTATGTTATAGAGAACTGTAAGAATGAGAAGTTATTTACATGGGACTGGAGGGAGAGGACTGGTGTTATTTACATGGGACTGCATGGTATAGAGGACGGGCATTATAATTTAGGGGGGCACTACAGAGATGATTATAATTCCAGGGGGTACAGCAGGAAGTTTTATAATTACAGGGGGCACTGCAGGGAACATTATAAATACTGTGGGCAGTGGTGGAGGACATTACTACTACTGAGGGCTCTATAGAAGTGCCTTATAGATTATAAGAGGTTCCCTATAGGGAGGCCTTATTAGTACTAAGGGCACTGTAGGGAGCCTTATTACCACTGGGGATACAATTTGGGGGTCGCTTCCGCCTGGCAGTGAGCCTGATGATGTCACTGGCACTAATGGACATGCTTTAGCGCTGCCTTAGCCTGAAAAATGGCTAGGGCAGCGCTAAAGCCACCCATCAGTGCCGGTCTGTGTTGGGCCCATGTTCATATATGCCTGCATTATTGAGAAAAAAATATGAATATTTGAATATATGCAAATGATCCTCTATGAGCAACGGGGGCGTTACCATTACACCTAGAAACTCTGCTGTCTCTGCAACTGCCGCTCCCTGTCTATTTTGACAGGGCCTGGCAGCGAAAATGTCATCCCACCGGGCCATGTTAAAGTGTAGAGGGCGCAGCAGTTACAGAGAGAGCGGAGCCTCTAGGTGTAATGGTAAAGCACCCGTTTGTATATAATAAAACATCATTTTTCCCAGCAATGCAGGCAAATAATAACATGGTACCAACACAGATGCCTTCAGCTGCCAAGCGCACACGTAACAGGTCAGTCCTTTAATTGTCCAACTGTATGAGGGAGTCCTGAGGGATAGCTGAAGGCCTAGGAGCATTTTACCATCAGCTGTGAACTTCATTGGAGGGAGAAAGCTGGCACTAAAGTGCCTAGGGCAGCATCAAATCTAAATATGGACCTGGATCCACAGCAGTAGCAGGATGTAGTGTCAGACATCACACTGCTGGTCTGTGTATGAGGAGGAGCGGTGCGTCCTACACAGACCGGCAGAGCATTAAGGGTACTGGGTGTGTACAGGGGCGTAACTAGAGTTCTATGGGCCCCAGGGCAAACTGAATTGGGGCCCCCCTCGCGAGCCTCTGCCTCTGCCCCTACCCATACCCTCCCCCCCCCTCCTCTGTATGAAGCCGTACATTAAAAAAATAATAATACTCTAGCCACTAGAGTCTTTTTTATTTATTTTTTAATGTATGGCGCACACTGGCTTCATATGAGGGATGGGGGGGAGATGAATGATGATCAGTGGTGCCATGCGGCAGAAATTCAGAAAGGTGGGCCCAAGCCGGCAATATGAGGGCAGCCAGGGGCAGAAAATAATGAAGGGGCAAAATGAAAATGAAATGCTCTGTGGGCAATTTTTTAAAAATATATAGAGAGAAAGGGGGCAAAATGAAATATAGTGAGACTCTTACTATATTTCATTTTGCCCCGCCCACTCCCTCTATACATTTCGATTTTTGCCCACAGAGTATTTCATTTTCATTTGCCCCGGGCTCCTCATTATTTGCTGCCATATTATGGCCGGTCTGGGCCCTTCTGAATTCAGACACACTGCCACACGGCACCACTGATCATCATTCATGTCCCCCCTCGGTATGAAGCCGGACGCAGACCATTTTTTTACATAAAAAAAATAAAGACTACCTACCGCTTAGCGGCCCGGTCGAAATTGCGACCGCTGCGACCCCTATAGCTACGCCACTGGGTGTGTATAGTTATGCTTTAGGCAGAGTTGGAGGCGTGAACTAGTATGAAGGGAATTTACACTCACCTAAAGAATTATTAGGAACACCATACTAATACGGTGTTGGACCCCCTTTTGCCTTCAGAACTGCCTTAATTCTACGTGGCATTGATTCAACAAGGTGCTGATAGCATTCTTTAGAAATGTTGGCCCATATTGATAGGATAGCATCTTGCAGTTGATGGAGATTTGAGGGATGCACATCCAGGGCCCGAAGCTTCCGTTCTACCACATCCTAAAGATGCTCTATTGGGTTGAGATCTGGTGACTGTGGGGGCCATTTTAGTACAGTGAACTCATTGTCATGTTCAAGAAACCAATTTGAAATGATTCAAGCTTTGTGACATGGAGCATTATCCTGCTGGAAGTAGCCATCAGAGGATGGGTACATGGTGGTCATGAAGGGATGGACTTGGTCAGAAACAATGCTCAGGTAGCCCATGGCATTTAAACGATGGCCAATTGGCACTAAGGGGCCTAAAGTGTGCCCAGAAAACATCCCCCACACCATTACACCACCACCACCAGCCTGCACAGTGGTAACAAGGCATGATGGATACATGTTCTCATTCTGTTTACGCCAAATTCGGACTCTACCATTTGAATGTCTCAACAGAAATCGAGACTCATCAGACCAGGCAACATTTTTCCAGTCTTCAACAGTCCAATTTTGGTGAGCTTGTGCAAATTGTAGCCTCTTTTCCCTATTTGTAGTGGAGATGAGTGGTACCCGGTGGGGTCTTCTGCTGTTATAGCCCACCTTTCTTTCCCATTCAGTTTGGAGTTCAGGAGATTGTCTTGACCAGGACCACAACCCTACATGCATTGAAGCAACTGCCATGTGATTGGTATCGCATTAATGAGAAATAGAACAGGTGTTCCTAATAATTCTTTAGGTGAGTGTATATACAGATTGTAAACATATTCACAAGATGTTTTTTATTTGCACATACAGTACAGACCAAGTTTGGACACACCTTCTTATTCAAAGAGTTTTCTTTATTTTCATGACTATGAAAATTGTAGACTTACACTGAAGGCATCAAAACTATGAATTAACACATGTGGAATTATATACATAACAAAAAAGTGTGAAACAACGGAAAATGTCATATTCTAAATTCTTCAAAGTAGCTACCTTTTGCTTTGATTACTGCTTTGCACACTCATAGTCATGAAAATAAAGAAAACTCTTTGAATGAGAAGGTGTGTCCAAACTTTTGGTCTGTACTATATATGTTTATATTTGTATGTGTGGTTTTGAGGGGGGGCAGGTACATCCTTTACACAGGGGCTCTTTGCTGCCTGTGTCCACCTCTGCCCAAACTTATACCAAAATGAAGTCAGCTGTTTGCTATCCAAAGTGCACCTCTATTAAGTGTTGGTGAAAATCTGTCCCGATTTCAGACACAAATTGTGACAGCTCACAGGAACCATTTTTCATCTCATTAATCACACTTTGTGTAGAGATAAGGACGTGCAGACTACAGTGCTCCATTTGTCCCCACAAGCACCCAAAATCAATCAGAGCAAAGAGCTCTTGAGACTGTTCACAGAGCCCAGGCCTTCTTACACTTGTGAACACACCGTATCTGTCACCTGTCAATGACAACTATGGAGGGCATGGAAAGCATCAGGTAAATGTCTGAACATTTACTGGCAGCCTCCCATTTAATGTGGACCAAGAAAAAAGTTTAACAGGTCTACAATCAAAATTGTGAAAATGTTTTTTTAAGATTTCACTTTTATGCTTGGGTATGGTCCCTGGAAGCTACAGACCCTGAGCCTGAGACTGCACTACTGAATGATTCTGATGAAATTGGTTCTTCTGGTTTGTGTATTTAGATCAATACATCTTCCTCCTAAATGGTTTCAATGGCGACAACTATGTGTGGATATGTGTGAACATTGAAGTGGATAGTGATTTGAAGCTACCTAAAGTCTCCATGACCAAACTGGACTTGAGGGAAATCAAAAGGGGACGTGTCATTACCTTCATCTCTCAGTGGTGCAGCTTTGGTATTTGGGAAATCATAACTAAGCATTAAAATGTGTTACATAGTTGTCAGATTATTAGAATATTTCATATGTAATACCTCTAATGTGTCACCATTCATTTGATGTAATTGTAAGTTTCTATTTCTTTTTGGTTTGAAAACTGTTAATAAACAAATATTTTAAAAGCAAGAAAAAGTGTGTTTATATTTTTAACAACTATTTTATAAATGTAAAATTTGACGTTTCCAAATTTGTTGATAGTCTTACTGCAGAAAGTCCACTTTGTGCTACTGAGCGGTATAGCAGTGTGCATGAGGCATTACTATGGTAAGGGCCAGTTTACACTTTGTATCTTGGATGCAGTTGCAAAAAAATATATAATACAAAAAAAATAAACTAAGGCTTTCAATTATACTTTTATTTGAAGGGTCCATTTCTACTTTTGTAAAATAAAAGCACAAAAAAAAATGAATATCAAAACTGCTAAGTGTGAACTAGGCCTAATTAAATCAGACAGATCTTAATTAGGCCTAGTTCACACTTAGCAGTTTTGATATTCTGTTTTTGTTTTTGTTTTGGAGATATACCGTATTTTAAAGGGGTTGTCCATTTTCTAGCTACTGTTGACCAATGTGTACGTAAGATGACTATATGGCACTTACTAACATAGCCTTTGTAGATATTTTGTGCCATTTTCTATATTTCATAAGGTTATGCCCCTTGTTGGCCAATTCTTTTGTGCTGTCCACATGGAGGTCCTGTCCATAAATGGCTGCTAATGGACGGTCATATGACAAGACAAATCACTCGGTCTCCTCCATTCAAATATTCTGCACCTTCCATTTACACTTGCTGTTGGGAGTTGAGTGCAGGTGCCATGTGTACATAAAGGGAATCAACAAGGTAAAAGAGGAGAGAATATTTAAAAGAAGAAAAACTGCTACAAGAGGACATCGTTTTAAATTGGAGGGACAAAGGTTTAAAAGTAATATCAGGAAGTATTACTTTACTGAGAGAGTAGTGGATGCATGGAATAGCCTTCCTGCAGAAGTGGTAGCTGCAAATACAGTGAAGGAGTTTAAGCATGCATGGGATAGGCATAAGGCCATCCTTCATATAAGATAGGGCCAGGGGCTATCCATAGTACTTAGTATATTGGGCAGACTAGATGGGCCAAATGGTTCTTATCTGCCAACACATTCTATGTCTCTATGTGTTAGAAGGGAGGTGGGTGAGTGATGTGCCTGGTCACATGACCCTCCATCAGCGGCCATCTTATGGACCGGACCTCTATGTGGACAGCACAAAAGATTTACCTAGCAAGGGGACATGGCTTATGAAATATAGCAACCAGCACAGAATATCTACAAAGACTATATTAGTAAGTGCCATATAATCATCTTACATACACATTCGTCAAAAGTAGCCAGAAAGGGGCCAGCCCCTTTAAGAAAAAGAAAAATGGACAAAATCAGTTACTAATTAGAAATAAGACACCTCACGAATGGACGGGTCATTTAATACCTTTTTTAGTAAGGAAAGCATTGCTAAGGAATAGGGTGTACGTGCGTCTGTACGCCATACATTGTGCATCAGCCAGTAGTTGGTGCTCCTCTGTGTGTAGTGTCCCTCAAGTTTGATTCCGATCACTAGCAAATTAAACTTTACATGATGTTCTCCTATAATGCCATTGCCAGGTCATTTCACAGTAAATAGTTCCGAACATCCACAAAGGTGACCGAGCCCTAAACCTGGCCGGACATTAGGAGTTTCAGATGTTAGTTTTCTGGCCAAAAGGACAGATCAATTAAAAGGCACCAATGGTCAACAGAACATGGTCTAAATAAGCCTTTTTGGCCACCAAAAGTCTCAACCAGCTTAGGCTAACTTCACATCTGCGGCACAGCTCTCTGGTAGAGAACACAGAGATTCAGCCTGACACAAACCGTTGCGTGCAGCAGTTTTTGTACCGCCAAATCCCGGCATATCACTATAATGGGATCTGGCGGGCATGTGGTACTATCCGGCAATGCCTGATCAGGAGAACTCCAGAAGGCTCTTCCCTTCCAGAACAGGAAATACCAGGTAAGATCAAACAGGTCATCAGTGTTTATGGGAAGGAGCCAGTTAAAGGAAATTTGTCACCAAAATTTTAATCTGCCAGTTAAAACCAGATGGCAACACAAATACTTTTCTTCTTATCTGGTTTTATTTTCTGATTGCAGATTTTTTATTCTATTTCCTGAACATGATTATGGGGGCTGCCATCTTGCCTGAACTGTTCCTAATAGCATTTAGAAAGCATTACGAAAATTGCTTTACTGCACAGCTATTGAAGAGGAGTGGACCAACATTCCACAGGAGAAAATCAACAACCTGATCAACTGTATGCGACGGAGGTGTGTTGCACGGCGTGAGACAAATGGTGGCCACACCAGATACTGACTGGTTTTCTGCCCCCCCCCCCCCCCCCCTCAGTAGGGCAGAACTGTGCACATTTTAGAGTGGCCTTTCATTGTGGGCAGTCTAAGGCACACCTGTGCAATATTCATGCTGTCTAATCAGCACCTTGATATGCCACACCTGTGAGGTGGGATGGATTATCTCGGCAAAGGAGAATATGCTCACTAACGCAGATTTAGACAGATTTGTGAACCGAAAGTGCTGCGTTTATATTGTTCTTCAGTGTATATAAGTCAATTTTAGTTAGTACTAGTTTAGATTTTTTTTCTAAATTTTTATCTTATTCTTTCACTTATCTTTTTCTCTTTTCTATCTCTTTTTTTCTTTATCGTAAATTTTATTTTAAATTCATTACAAGCCCCCTCACGTGTTAAATCACTACATACACCCCCCTGACACTTTTCACTTTACACACACCAATAAAAATTAAAATGTCCCGTCCATCCCAGAGAATGTACGCCGTTGAAGAGGCATACGCCATCCTTGCCTCTAAAACTGACTCTACAAGTGAGGGAGAAGAGAATGCAACATTCCTCTACTCCAATACTCCATCATCATCTGGTGATGAGGAACCCTCAAGGAGATGCCCCAGGGGAGATGAAGTAGCCCCCACCAGTGATCACCTATGGACCACACCGCCTGAGAACTATAAGCCCTAAATTCCAGAGTTAGTGGGAAACTCTGGAATCCAGATTGACTGCACAGGATTCACAAAAAAATAGATTTTTTCAAAATCTTTTTCTCTGATGATTTCATAAATTTGATGGTGACCTAAACAAAATTATACGCCCAGCAGTTTATTGCTCAAAATCCGACATCCTCAAATGCAAGACGCCTTGGTTGGACCACAGTAAATGCAGCCGACATTATGACGTTTTTGGGACACTTGCTGCATATGGGCCTGGTAAAAAAAAACTAAATGAGACAATATTGGAGCTAAGATGTCTTGTACCACACTCCAATTTACAATATGGCCATGTCCCGCTCAAGATTTTAATCCATTTTGAAATTCCTACATTCTAACTATAACGCACATAACGTACCTCGGGGTACACCTACAAGTTCCGGGTTTATGAAGGGAAAGATTCCCGGATATAACCACCTGAATGGCGCCCCCCCCCCCCCCCCCCGTCTTAGGAGTTACTGGGAAGATAGTGTGGGATTTACTGCACCCACAGCTGGATAAGGTTACCACCTCAATGTGGATAACTATTACACCAGCATCCCCCTATTCATGTCCCTAAAGGCCAGAGGTAATGTGGCTTGCGGCACAGTGCGAGGTACTACTACCACTGTCAACAAGCCAGACTGCATACTTGATTAGAACAGGCACATGGGAGGGGTTAATATGTCTGATCAAGTTCTGTTGAAGCCCTACAGTGCCATGCGTAAAACTAAGGTGTGGTACAAAAAGCTGGCCATATACATTGTACAGATGGCACTGTACAATGCACACATTTTACACCGAGCTGCAGGCCACACAGGAACTTTCCTTCAGTTCCAAGAGGTGGTCATCAAGGCCCTAATTCTCCAAAGTCAGGAGGTCATAGTGCCCGAGTTGTACCAGGACAACATTTCCCTGATGAAGTCCCACAAACAGCGAAGAGGGGAAAGACCCAAAAAAGATGCCGGGTTTGTTACAAAAGGGGAATACGAAAGGACACCATTTATCAGTGCAACACCTGCCCTGATCAACCTGGCCTCTGCATAAAGGATTGTTTCTGAAACTACCACTCATCCATGAATTATTAATTTCATCCTTTATAATTGCTGTAATATTTCCATATGGCCTCATACACACGACCGTTGTTTGGGTCCGCATCCGTGCTGTCCGCATCCGTGGCTCTGTTCCATGGCTCCGCTAAAAAAATCTAACATGTCCTATTGTTGTCCACGCTTTTCGGAGAGGAATAGGCATTTATATTGCCGGCGCCCGGTCCGTTCCGCAAATTGCGGAAGGCATCACGGGCAGCTTCTGTTTTTTTTTCGGATCCGCAGATTGTCGTGTGCATGAGGCCTATCTCTGATCTAGTCCACCTCGCTTGCATACCCACTTTCCAACAACCACTACATATTCTTTTCTGTGAGACAACTGTTAGGTCAAAAGTGCCCTTTCCACCCCTTAGAATGTTCGTACAGGGGTGCGCTTTCCAAAATGTGGTCACTTCTTGGTCTGGGGACCTCAGGAATTTTTAGAATGCAACATGGCACCTAAAATCCATGTCTGCCAATTCAGGCTATAGAGCAGGCTACAAGCACATGTGGGGTGTTGACGTATTCAGGGTAAAATGGGTTAGAAAATGTGGGGTACATTTTGTCCTGTTACCCCTTGTGAAAGTGAAAAATGTGGGTATAAAGCAAGTTTTTCTGGAAAAAATTTTAATTTTTCATTTTCACAGCCAAGTGTTTCCTAATTCTGTGAAACGCCTGATGGATCAAAGTGCTCACTACACACCTTGAAACATTCCTTAAGGGGTGTAGTTTCCAGAATGGGGTCACTTTTTGGGGGTTCATACTATAGGGGTACCTCAGGGTGTCTTCATATGCGACATAGCTCCCAAAAGCCAATCCTGCAAAATCTGTCCTCCAAAAGCCCTATGGTGCTCCATCCCTTTTGAACCCTGCCATGCGCTCATGCATTCCTTTTTGAGCACATGTGGGGTGTTACCGTATTCAGGGGAAATGGGTTACAAAATGTGGGGTACATTTTGTCCTGTTACCCCTTGTGAAAGTGAAAAATGTGGATGTAAAGCAACTTTTTCTGGACAAAACTGTAATGTTTCATTTTTACAGCCTAGTGTTTCCTAATTCTGTGAAACGCCTGATGGATAAAAGTGCTCACTACACACCTTGAAATATTCCTTAAGGGGTGTAGTTTCCAGAATGGGGTCACATTTTAGGGGTTTCCACTCTAGGGGTACTTCAGAGTGTGTTCAAATGCAAGATGGCGCCTGTCAATTATTCCGGTGAAATCTGCCTTCCAGAAGCCATTTGGTGCTCTTTTACTTCTGACCCCTGTGGTACGCCTATATAGCAGTATGCAAGCACATATGGGGTATTACTGTAATCAGGAGAAAATGGGTAATACATTAGGGGTGCATTTTCTCCAGTTCTCCCTTGTGAAAGTGAAAAATTTGGGCCTAAAGTCACTTTTGCTAGAATTTTTTTTTTTTTTTTCATTTTCACAGTCAAGTGTTTCCTAATTCTAGGAAACACCTTTGGGGGTCAAAGTGCTTACTATATGCCTTGAAAGATTCCTTGAGGGGTGTAGTTTCCAGACATATTACTGATTGGTGCACTAAGTATTGTTGTGACCTTGTAACATCACAGCACTATGTCTGTAGCATGTATGTATGCACAGCAGAACCTATCACACCACCTAACACCCTGCACTGGAACCTACACTATATCACAATCTAACCTACACTGACATTTCCCAGTAACTATCTGTATATATATATATATATATATATATATAGATATATATATATATAAGCTAACTAACTATCTAATGTAATGACACAGCAAAGCAGAGAGCACAGCAATGACACTGCTGTCTCTTCTCAGAACTGCAAGAAAATGCAGAAAATGGCTGCTGGGGAGGTTCTTATATAGTAAGGGGTAGGCAACTTTCCCCCCTCGCCTATGACAGCACCCATGGATAGCATCCGCCCCCTTCCTCAGGACAGGAAACAGGAAGCACAGCCTCTTCAAAAGGGAGGTACAACCCCCATCATGCCAGTTCTGTTTCCTGTCCTAAGGGACAGGGTGGATGCACAGCGGTTGAAGAGCAGAGCTGCGGGAGCCCCTTGGTTGATACCCGTGGGAGGAGGGCCTACCCGAGCGGCGTAAGTCTTCCTCGGAAGCCACTGCTGAAGTCTGGCCCCTTTGGACTCCCTCTCGTCCCGTCACTCCCCCGTCGGGGCTGCTTCGGTGTCCCCGGCTTGGCGAACCTCTGCGGCCGTGCCGTATGTTCGGCTGCCGCTGGCGTTCGCGCGAGCGCGGCGCGCATACTTCCGGGTAGGTCAGGCCGGCGCTGACGTCATCAGTCGGCGCTGGATCTTGGCCTCCGGCTTTTGGCAGTGGGAGGAGGCGGGCCTTGGACCGGAAGGGGAGGGTGCTGGCGCGCGCCCGGCAAGTTCAAAAACCAGCCAGCTCTCACTGCAGGCTGGTGTTTTGGCCTGCAGTGAACTCCATGGATGACAGCCACTGGCAGAAAATGGAGCCCACACAGCGCGCAGAACCCACTGAAACCACCAACGAATCCTCGGTACCGGTGGGGGTAAGAGGGGCGAATGCCCTGCATTTTCCATTCATCTCAGTACCTGATGGTTGTCTTTGTTTTATGTGTTTAGACTTCTAAAGAGAGAAGGGGGTCAAGGTCCAAGGAGCGGGGCTGTGCTATTTGCAAAAGGAGGCTACCGTCCGGTTGGGGCAAACCTGCATGTCAGGCCTGCGTAGGCAAATTATTGGAGGATGAGGCCCCCTCTCTCTTATCAAGCCTAAAGAAGATTATCAAGGATGAAGTCAGAGAAACAGTTAAAGAATCCTTGAGTAATCTGCTTGAAGATCGCCCTAGTACTTCCGCCGCGGTCTCTATTCCCGCTTCGAGCGATCAGGAGCTATTATCCGGGTTAGAGGAGGAGGGAGAACTTCCATCCTCGGATCATTCGCAGGACGAGCAGCTGGCGGGGAGACCCTTGTTCCTCCCAGAGAACATTAATGCTCTAGTCGGGATTGTCAGGGCAACTATGGGGCTTGATGATCAAGCAGAACCCCAGTCTATGAGGGATTCCATGTTCGAGGGCCTAGGTCCCAGAAGATTGAAATGTTTTGATGTGCACGAGAACATAACTTCGGTTATTAAGAATGAATGGAGCAGGCCGGACAGAAAATTTTTCGTGCCTTCTGCCCTAAAAAGGAAGTATCCCTTTGAGGACAAAGCCTCTGCTGATTGGGATAGAGCCCCAAAGTTGGATGCTCCGGTAGCAAAAATCTCTAAGAGAGCAGCCCTCCCGTTTGAAGACGCGGGAACTCTAAAAGATGCTATGGACAGAAGAGCAGAGGTCTATTTAAAAAAGAACTGGGAGGCGACGGCTGGTTCTTTTAGGCCCGCTATAGCCGCCACTTCTGTGGCCAGGTCCTTAAAGGTCTGGATGAAGGAGATGGAGGAGCAGATGAAGAAAGGAGCGCCAATGGAACAACTCCTCTCGTCATTCCCAACTCTGTACAGTGCCATTGACTTCTTAGCGGATGCCTCAGTGGACTCCCTGAAGCTGTCAGCAAGAGCCGCAGCTCTTTCAAATTCCGCCCGTCGGGCGATTTGGCTAAAAGACTGGAAGGGGGATGCAGGGTCGAAGGCGAAATTATGTGCTATTCCCTGTCAGGGTGAATTTCTCTTCGGGCCCACGTTGGATGATCTGCTGGAAAAGGCCTCTGACAGAAAAAAGGGTTTCCCTTCTATTCATCAGCAGCCTCCTAAAAAGCCCTTTCGTTCTCAGTCGGCCAGATTTAACTTTAAGAGAAGAGAAACTCCCAGGCAGTCTGGTAATGCGCCCAAAAGGAGCAAAGGGTTTCTTTTTTCAGGTGGAGAGGCCTCTAAGAAGCCTCCGCAATGACGCCAGATGCCCGGTTGGAGGTCGTCTCTCCCTCTTCGCAGATCAATGGCGGAAGATCTCAAACAGCCCCTGGATCCTCTCAATCATTTCACAGGGCTATTGCCTGAACTTCCTGAGAACTCCTCCAGAAAGGTTCGTTTTGACGGACTATCGCTCCAGCCCAGAGAAGCTAGAAGCATTGCGTCTGGAAGTTGCAGATTTACTAAAGAAGAGGGCCACTTCCACTCAAGGTCACTTCAGCTGCAGATCCTGGGAGTTTGGGACAAAGATCCCCTATCCTTGGATTCCCTCTTCTACCTTTCAACTCGTACAATAAAAGATTTAGAGTGGTGGACAGAACCTTTCCAACCTTCAGAGAGGAGTCCCTTGGTCAAGGCAGGATCCCCTCTCTCTGACTACAGACGCAAGTCCTTGGGGGTGGGGAGCTCACACAGAATCTCTACTTCTGCAGGGACAGTGGGATCAGGAGATAGTTCCCAGATCTCACAACTTCAAGGAACTCCTGGCGATCCTCATGGCCTTGAAGAAGTGCCTCCACCTTTTAAAAGGCAGAAACATCTTAATCTACTCCGACAACATGACGGCAGTAGCCTATATCAATCGTCAGGGGGGGGACGAGATCGCCAGATCTAATGTCTCTCACCAGGGAGATTTTCGAGATAGCAGAGGATTTCCTTCCATCGATCAGGGCGGTACACTTAAAGGGAAAGGAGAATGTGAAGGCAGACTTTCTGAGCAGGCATTGTGTTCGGCAGGGGGAATGGTCCCTAGATCAACAGGTCTTCAACGACATCGTGGCTCTCTGGGGTCTCCCGGTGGTGGATCTCTTTGCCACAAGGGGAAACAGAAAAGTGAAAAGGTTCTACTCTCTATCCCCACTAGAGCGGCCCACGGCAGTGGACGCTTTGGCGCATTCATGGAGAGTGGGCCTCCTGTACGCCTTCCCTCCTATAAAGCTACTCCCAAGAGTCCTGAAGAAGATTCGGGAGGAGAAGGCCCTAGTAATTACTATAGCCCCCTTTTTGGCCCAGGAGGGTCTGGTTTTCCTGGCTAAGGAGGATGTCGGTAGCAGACCCCTGGGTACTTCCCGTCTTCCCGGGACTACTAGTTCAGGGACCATTACTTCATCCACAGTTGGAGAGCCTGCACTTGACAGCCTGGCTGTTGAGAGGCAGATCCTAGAGATGAAGGGTCTTTCCGGGGAGGTGATAGACACCCTTTTATCCAGCAGAAAACCTGTTACCTCAAAAATCTATTTGAGAGTTTGGAGGGCCTTCCTTCGATTTGCAAACAGGCCAGTTAATGTCTTGGATCCCCCGGAGTTACCTCTAGTCCTGAGCTTCCTCCAGGAAGGCTGGAATAAAAAGCTGAGGCCCAGTACTTTAAAGGTCCATATCTCTGCCTTAAGTGCTCTCTTTGAGTATAAGTTAGCAGACCACCTCTGGATTAAGAGATTTGTAGTTGCAATTTCTAGACTCGCTCCCGTCCAGAAATCCAGAGTTCCCCCCTGGGATTTGAACCTAGTCCTGTCTGCCTTAACCGGAGATCCCTTTGAGCCCATTGAGGACATCTCTATTAAAATCTTGACCTTTAAATTAGTTTTCTTGCTAGCCATTACTTCCGCTAGAAGAGTGAGTGAGATTTCGGCCCTCTCTATCGAAAAACCGTATCTCAATATCTTAGAAGATAGGGTTATTCTATCTCCTGACCCTGCCTTCCTTCCAAAGGTTTCATCATCCTTTCATCGGTCTCAGGATATAGTTTTACCTTCCTTCTGTTCCTCACCCAAGAATCAGAAGGAAAGGGAATTTCATTGCCTCGATGTTAGAAGGTGTCTAATCCAATACCTTTTGGCCACTCAGGAATGGAGGTTGTCCTCTAAGCTGGTAGTTTCCTTTCAGGGACAGAAGAAGGGCTCCCCTGCTTCCTCTCAGTCCATAGCCAGGTATATAAAACAAGCCATCTATCTGGCATATTCCTCTAAAGGGGTTCCTCCTCCTGCCGGGTTTGGAGCACACTCAACAAGAGCAGTGTCTACATCCTGGGCAGAAAGAGCTTCCGCTTCTATTGACCAGATTTGCAGAGCAGCTACTTGGAGTTCTGCTCATACCTTCTTTAAGCACTATAGGCTGCAGCTTCCTTCACAGGAGGGTTTGGGATTTGGGCGTAAAATCCTCCAAGCAGTTGTCCCACCCTAGGTTGATCTCGCCTAGATATCCATGGGTGCTGTCATAGGCGAGGGGGGAAATATAGGATTACACTTACCGGTAATCATTTTTCCTTGAGCCTATGACAGCACCCGCCTAATTCCCTCCCTTACAAGAAAAAAAAATAATATATATATATATAAATAAATAAATAAAAATATATAATAAAAAAGAAAGAAAGAATTTTAGAATATATAGGGAGATGTATACGTGTGTTTGCACACAGAGATGAGCATTTGTTCTGTTGTGGATTTGTGGTGTAGTGTTTTTGTCTCCTTAGTTCTTGGAATAGGACTGGCATGATGGGGGTTGTACCTCCCTTTTGAAGAGGCTGTGCTTCCTGTTTCCTGTCCTGAGGAAGGGGGCGGATGCTATCCATGGGTGCTGTCATAGGCTCAAGGAAAAATGATTACCGGTAAGTGTAATCCTATATTTCCTATTGGTTGCTAGGGGTGTTGCTAAGCTCAGACAAAGACATTGCAGCCTTCTCATTGGCCAACAAGCAAGAAGCAGGGAGGGATCATGGTTCAGATGAAAAAAAATCTAGAATATTCGCAAATACGAATATATAGCACTATATTCAAAATCTTAGCGAATTCTCGAATTGGCGATATTCGCGATTAAAATTCGCCTAAATGTGGGCCTAAAGTCACTTTTGCTAGAAATTTTTTTTTTTTTTTTCATTTTAACAGTCAAGTGTTTCCTAATTCTAGGAAACACCTTTGGGATCTAAGTGCTCACTATATGCCTTGAAAGATTCCTTGAGGGGTGTAGTTTCCATAATGGGGTCACTTTTTGAGATGTATAACTGTAGTGGTGCATCAGAGTGTCTTCAATAGTGACATGGTGCCTGAAAATTATTTCAGTGAAATCTGCGCTCCAAAATCTATATGTTTCTCCTTGCACACTGTGCCCTGCCGTGTGCCCATACAGCAGTTCACAGCCACAAATGAGGTCTAAACTGCAGAATCAGGGAAATAGATATTGACTTTGGTTTGGATGTCAACCCTTGTTGTGTTACAGGAAAATATATATGAAAATGGAAAATCTGCCTAAAAAAGCAAAATTTTTTTTTTTTATCTCCATTTCATTTCATTCTTGTGAAACACCCAAAGGGTTAAAAAAGTTTGTTAAATCAGTTTTGAAAAACTTGAGTAGTATAGTTTCTAAAATGGGGTCATTTATTGTCAATTTATATCATGTAATCCCCTCAAGACTAAGACTTAATAACTGAATTGGTTCTTTAAACAAAATGGTTTTGGAACATTTCTGGAAAATCTAAAATTTGCATCTAAATTTCAAAGCCATCTGGCATCCTAAAAAATTAAAATTACATTTACAAAATGATGCCAACATAAAGTAGACATATGGGGAATGATGATTCATAGCTATTTTATTAGGTATATACTATACAGGTATGCTGTCTTAAATATAGAAAATTTCAAAAATAGTGAATTTTTCTGAGTTTCCAGTAAATTTTTATGTGTTTTCCAAATAAAGGAAAAAAATATTGACTCAAATGTATCACTTACATAAAGTACAATGTGTCACGAGAAAACAATCTCATAATCGGTTAGACAAGTAAAAGCATTCCAAAGTTATTTCCACATAGGTGACACAGGTCAAATATGCAAAAATAGGCCTGGGCAGGAAGGTGAAAACAGACCTAGGGTAGAAGGGGTTAAACAATAGTTCATTTTCTGATGACACATTCATCTTGGGAACTAGTTTGACATTTCCAGTTTCTAATGTACAGTTTTCAATGACTGTTCCTTATTTCACGCTAATATAATACATTTGAACCAGGAAGAGACAAAATACTGGAGATTCAGAAGCCAGATGGACCTATTGAGGAGCCAGGTACTTAGAATTTTCACATATTTCATTTAGAAAAAATCCAAATTGGTACCACCCAACAGCAAATATCCAAGCCCATTGATTCCCTGGCTCATGACCGTGTGTAAAAAAATTACCTTAGTCCTATCCACATTTTATAATGTGTGGGGATTCGCTCTGATAGGCAGGTTAGCAGACGCAGTATAGAGGCAACAACAAAGTCTTTGAATTAAACAGTTCAGAGTTTATTCACACATTAATTCACATCCACATCCACTACCTGCCGCCTCCAACTCAAAAACAATTCCCGCATCCGTGCTTTCCTTAACTTTGAATCAGCGAAAATGCTTGTACATGCCCTCATTATCTCCCGCCTAGACTACTGCAACATTCTCCTCTGTGGCCTTCCATCTAGCACTCTCGCACCCCTCCAATCTATCCTCAACTCTGCTGCCCGACTTATCTACCTCTCACCCTATTACTCCTCTGCCTCTCCCCTCTGCCAATCCCTTCACTGGCTCCCCATTGCCCAACGAATTCACTTCAAAGTACTAACAAATACATACAAGGGCGTCCATAACCTGTCCCCTCCCTACATCTGTGAGCTAATTTCCCGATACACCCCCACACGCACTCTCCGATCCTCACAAGACTTCCTTCTCTCCTCTCCTCTTATCGCCTCTTCCCACAATCGACTCCAAGATTTCTCCCGTGCATCCCCCATACTCTGGAACTCGCTTCCCCAACATATCAGACTCTCACCTATAATGGAATCCTTCAAAAGAAACCTGAAAACTCACCTCTTCAGACAAGCCTACAACCCGTGACCCTGCTGCCTCTATACCGCCATGACCAGCTTCACCCGCACCTACTGTGTCCTTCTCCCATACCATGTAGATTGTAAGCCCTCACGGGCAGGGCCCTTTCTCCTTCTGTACCAGTTTGTAACTCATCTTGTTTATGATTAGTGCAATTGTCTGTATTATGTATTTGCACCCCTTATCATATGCACAGCGCTATGGAATGAATGGCGCTTTAATAATAAATAATAATAATAATATTAAGTAAATTACAAAAAAAGAGTCTGTTTCAAGGAAAACCTTGTGATTCTATGTTTGTTTACACCATGCAGAAAAGAAGAAGTCCTTGGACAAAGCATAATCCACCTGCTTTCACACCAACAAGGTGGCAGGCCTTAATGCAGGCCCAAACTCCCTGGTCCCAACACAGAGACTGACAGAGCTCCACTGTCAAAGAGGAGTAATCCACACCACCTGACAGTGCTGCCTGTGTTTTATAGCCCAAAACCAAGACCTGGCCTGGAACGTGGGGATTAGTCACCCACCCAGCACTTTGACTACTCCCAGTAAGAGCTGTCCCGGATCAGCTATTACAGCCATACTAAATAGCAACGAGTCAACGAGCAACACATGAAACCGGCTCTTACTTCCCAGAGGCCAGGAACCTCGGTGACACATATCTATCATCCACGATCATCCCTTGAACTCTCTTACAAAATCTATAGCTCCAGTGTCTCCATGTTAGGGTCCATTCACACGTCTGCAACTGTTTTGCGGTCCTGAAATTACGGATCTGCAAAACACGGACACTGGTCATGTGCGTTCCGCATTTTGCAGACCGCACATGGCCGGCACTATAATAAAAATGTTATTTTTTTTTGCGGGCCTCGGAACAGAAGTGAATGGGTCCACACCCGTTCTGCAAAATTGCGGAACGGATGCAGGCCCATTTTGCGGACATGTGAATGGACTCTAATTCTGTGCTCCATTAATAGCTTTTATTTGGCCTTGGCACACGGGTGCAAAGCATCAGTTTATACAGTATTTTGGTGAGGCGCAAAAGTTACTTTTTGAGGGTTTGTGATAAGATAAACTGTGTAGGATGGTGACACACAATCACTTGGGAGTCAAAAAAGTAATATCTTTACAGAGGGAAGGAGACCCATATACATACATATGTATATAAGCAAGCAGCTTATGCTATAGATTCTGTCATTTCCCTGAACATATTTTCCTCTTCCGCCAGTTCCCCATTATCAGCTGATAGTGATAATGCTAGTTGTTAGTTATTTTGACCTTTTGCAGACCCCTTTAGGGCACGGATATACGACGACATGTATTGTGCGTCATTGTACATAATGATGTCAACAGTGTCACAGTGCGTTAGGCGACATGCTGCTATTGCAATGTGACAGTTGCAAAAAATCCAGACTTAATACATTTTGTGTCGCAAGTGAATTGCAACTTTTACGCCATTAATTTTAATGTAAATTGCGTTCATCAAGTGACTTGCCTGCAACTTGGCACTGTTTTCACAGCCAAATCACAGTTTTAAAATAGTCGCACAACAGCAAGTTGCAGACAAGTCATGCGTATTTTTGCATTGAGCGATTTTTCTGTGTCTTGCTGTCATGCGACACATGTTGCCGTGCGGCTGTACCCTTATTGGCAAAAAAGAAATTCTGTACTAAAGCCCCTTTACATGAGATTATAAGGAAAGTCATCATGAACAAAAGTTTATACAAACGCTTGTTCTCGATCATTGCTTCTCACCTGAGAAGCTAGCAAAATGATTGCTTGTTGGGTAATCTGTTGTTTTGGGGGCATGACACCCTGGGCTGAGAAACGTTACATCTGTACAGGGGTTCATTTGTAGTACTGATAGTTCATCCTCATACGGAGTTGATGACTGCTGCATGTAAATGCAGCTTTAAAGGGGGTGTGCAAAGTCTTCAAGTTATCCCCTATCCACAGTAACTGATCGTGGGAGTCCGACCGCTGGGAACCCCACCAATCACGAGAACGAGCGGTCCCATTTTCCTGTCCTGACAAAGCAGCAGGATGCACATGCGCCCTGCCAATCCATTCATTCTCTATGAGACTGCTGGAAATAGTCACCTGCTGTACTCTGCTACCCCCACTGATTGCAAGAAATAGGAAAGAGAAGCACTTGCAAAGCTCTCGCTCCAATCTGCATGAGACATGCTTAATAGAAAGTCTATGAACCTGTCTCACTTCCGTCTCCTGCAGAGAGGAGAGCGTGCTATTTGAGCAGTTCTCTCTCCTCGTTCTAGAGATCGCGGGGGCCTCAGCACTTTGACCGTCATAGATGAAAACCTTTGATATTTCGCTATGATATATCTTACGTTTTTAAAAAGTTCAGTGACACTTTAAGGACAATTGCTTAACTTTTTCCCCAGTTTTTTTAAATAAAGGTCATCACAGCACTTGCTGCCTCCTCTGGAGATACATGACTTTTATGTAATTAGAAAAACAACCTGTATGAGTGATAATTCATTAGAAGCGGCCCAGCACTGTAGGGGTCCTGGCCTGTCAGAAAGCACATGGACCAATTTTAGTCACAAGTATATATATATATATATATATATACTGTATATAAACATATACTGTATGTATAGTCAAAACTGACCAAAAAACAACAACCCATGTTGATTATGTGAAATATCCATCTCACCTCAGGTTCATAGCGAACCACTAGCTTCTCTTGAGAGGTTTTGACCACCTGGGCATTCCCACGGCTCAGCAGTGAGAGAGTTGACATCTTTCATGGCCGACCTCCAGCAATGGTGGTCCTCCCAGATCCTGCACTCTCACGTGCCAGGGCTGCCAGCCTCCCGAGGGGAAAGCCTTCTCCTTCTTGTAATAAATCCTGGGGGATAGGACACACAAAATGATCCAGTGATTTGTTTCCAGCCGGAGAGATGGATCTGTATATTAGAAAAGACTTGTGTCAGGATTTCCAGTCCCGCCCATTGCTCACAGTTTGTTTTGTCTGCCCTGCACTGGTTGCCATAGACGGCACTGTCCCAAGTCGTTCTCTGAAACTCTTCTCTGTTCCTTATTGTTAAAAGAGATTGTTTCTGGTGTTACCTTGGTAGCAATGAAGGAGATCAGAGCCCTCAGGGATGTGTGCAAATACCAGCAGTAAAAGTGGTGCAATTACTTGGCATATACTAAATTATACAGCGCATTCCCATCCCTGTTCTTCACCCCTGTATAAATAGAAGAGTAGCACTGAACGGACTCTTGCTGTTCTAACGCATTATAATAATCATATTTTATAAAACTACATTTATAAGTAGCTGATGCTTTATTATATGTCAGGTATAAAGTAATATATTCCCCTTCCCAAACTTCAGAAACATTGTTAGCAAATATAGTTGTCCTCTTGAATCATTTATATTAACAAAAAGAAGACTACTTGGCCATTTCCTACTTCTGCTTTCAGGAAAGCTGAGTAATTTAACTATTCGTGTTTCCATAGGGGTTGTCACCTGGTTTTCCTTCAGTTCATAAAGTGAAATATGGCTATATATGCAGGCAAAAAAAATCCGGGCAATATTTAATGACATAAGGCCTCATGCACACGACCGTGCCGTTTTTTGTGGTCCGCAAACCACGGATACGCAAAAAAACAGAAGCAGCAATTTGCGGAACAGAACGGGCGGCCCATTGTAGAAATGCCTATTCTTGTCCGCAAAACGGACAAGAATAGGACATGCTATATTTTTTTTGCGGGGCCACGGAATGGAGCAACGGAAGTGAATGGGTCCGCACCCGAGCCGCAAAAAATGCGACTCTGATGCGCACCACCACAACAACTAGGCAGCATTGGTATGCCATAGTGTTGGAAAGCTGAGCGGCACCTCCTATAATGGTAACCTTACACTGTTCATCTAGATATATGGTAACTTAGAAATGTTTACACAGAAGTTTTAGGAATTTAATCAGATTACTGACCAAGAACCTAAAAAGCGCAAAGGAGGACATTTATGAATACCGGCGATTTAGAATCCGGTCATCCCTCCTGCTCTGGAGGTTTATCCGCCTAAGGGTACTTTCACACTAGCGTTTTTCTTTTCCGGCATAGAGTTCCGTCACAGGGGCTCTATACCGGAAAAGAACTGATCAGGCATATCCCCATGCATTCTGAATGGACAGTTATCCGTTCAGGATGCATCAGGATGTCTTCAGTTCAGTCATTTTGATTGATCAGGCAAAAGAGAAAACTGCAGCATGCTGCGGTTTTATCTCCGGCGGAAAAAACTGAACGCTTGCCTGAATGCCGGCATTTTTCCCCATAGGAATGTATTAGAGCCGGATCCGGCATTCAAAATACCGGAATGCTGGATCAGTCCTTGTGTGCCCCCCGGACTGCCGCTCTGTCCCCATTGACTATAATAGGGGCGGGGGCGGAGTTCCGTACTATGTCGCCGGGGGCACACATGAACTAGCGGCAGGACGGATCTGACAGGCTGTTCACCCGCCGGAACCAGCCTACTGGAGTCCCCTGCCACTAATGTGAAAGTACCCTAAAAATAATTAGTTTAAGAGGTGTTCCTGCAATTAAAATTTTCTACATTATTATCAAATATGGTGTAAATAATTGATGGGTGGGAGTGCCCATTATGTCAAGAACAGGGATCCCGTTTGAGGGGATGAGATAATAAAAAGAAGCCCGCGACACTGTGGACTCTCCATCCTTGTTTTGAGAAGAGCCTATTCTCCTCAAGTAGGACCTGTGTTCTTGTGAAAGTCACAGCAGCCAGACCACCCCTTAAAAAAGTTTTTAAAAAAGTTATTTGATTTGAAGATATAATGAGGAAACATTTAAACAAAATGCCATCATGCTCCTGCAAATCTCAACAAAATGGTTATAGATTACAAAAGTATGTATAAGGCTACTTTCACACTTGCGGCAGCAGGATCCGGCAGGCTGTTCCGGCTAGGAAACAGTCTGCCAGATCCGTGCTAACGCTAGCCCGCCATGCCGGCAAAAGTCCGCTCCGGCCCCATGCACTCGGCAAACAAGCCGAGAGGTGGCCGGACAAAAAACGCAGTGTGCTGTAGTTTTTATCCGGCATGTAAGTAGCCTTAGATGTATAAGACATTTATCTCCAAAGAAGATCCTTTCAAGCCATGGAGACAGTAATATCTCTTGTACATGGAACACCTATTTTCATACTTTCATACTAACATTATTGTTGGTAAATTAAGGTGCATATAAGCCACGACCATGTGCCAATCAAAATCGGGAAGGTCCACTGAAGAACTGGGGTTTATATTAGCCCCTCCCATTTTCATATGTGACCAACATGAATTTGCCAGAATTGGTAAAATTAGGTAAAATCCTGGAAAATGTGGGACTGTTGAGCAACTATGTATTTGATTGAATATGCACCCCTACCTCAGATAATGAGACGAAGCAGTCTTTGTTGATAGCTACCCCCACTCCTTCAGAAACGTGCACTTGGACATTGATCGGCTAGGATGTAAGTTTATTTTAATAGGTGAAGTAGTCCCTGCCAGACACCAACATATCTGATGCTTCTTGCCATGAATGTAGGGTTTGAGCTGTCTCCATACTTATTAGATCCTCATCCGATCCTGCTGAAATTGGTGGATTCATCTTACATTTATCTACCACTCATGACAAGCGTACTTGTAGATCATTTAGGTTAAACAATCAGTTAATCTTAAGAAACCAGCAGAGAAACCTTCAATTCATCTTATGAAACGGCAGAGAAAGTGAAAAAGTGCTTGACAAACACTGAACAATTCAGAGGGCAAGAGAAAGTACATACAATCCGGTGTGTACAGAGATAAATCACATTGCTTCCTTTCATTGCTATGTATTATTAGCTCAGGGATCTTATATGCTGCAGCCATCTACATGCAAACACCACTGGTTCAGGCTTCTATCAGTTTCATTACTGTATTGGCGGGCTTATGGGCCCTTTACATGGGACGACAATTGAAACGATCTAGCGGTATAAATGATGATTACCCAATGAGCGAGCAAAACACTCGTTCATCGGGGAATTGTATCTTTTGGGCAGCACAAAAAATCATCGGTTCCCAGTGGTAGATCCTGCTGTGTAAACACGATCTACTGCCAGGAAACAGTATGGGGAAGAACAATGGCATTAGCCATCGCTCCTCTCCATACTCTGGAGGAGATCACTGCATATAAATGCACCTGTCTCCTCCGCTAGCGATCAGCAGATCGTCGTGAAGGAGCGCTAACTTCCTGACAATTTGCTAGATTGTCGTCCCATGTAAAAGGGACCTTTATACGGCCCAATTGTTGGGCAGATAATACAGCTGTATGAGGACGAGCGATAGCAGTAGCAGTTGCTCTCATACTGTGGAGGTGATTGCTGCATGGGAAATAAGTGCTGTACCACCACTGTACAAGCATCCAGTTGTTGGGAAGGAATGTTTCCTTCCCAGTAATTGGCTGCTTCTTGAAAGGTTTGTACTGGTTTATGATGGTATTTATATCAAAAAGTAAAGCATTTCAACTGTAATTTTTGACCCATAAATTGCAAATCTGCCAAGTCACCAATACACGGATGAGTAACAATGTATCTTTGGCATTTATTGTGGGAAAGCTAGGTGAGACCATCATCAATGTAATTTCTTTAATATAATTTTTATAGAACTATCATCAAAAACCTAAAAGTAACTAATGGATATCTAAAGGTAGGTTTACACAGCCCAAAGGAGCAGGCAATTGTTGGGAAGGAAGCGTAAAGGTGAGTTTACACGGCCGAGCTAAAGCCGATTGTTAAGAAGGAAGATTTCCTTCCCAACAGTCAGATGTTCGTTCAGTGAAGGAGACCTCTGCAATTACATTCAGCGATCTCCTTCACAGTGTGAGGACGAGGGATCGCTATTGGGATCACTCGTCTCCATACAGCTGCACTGGGCAGCAGATTGCGGTTAAGACTGCAAAAACAACAGGATCACCCGATGAACAAGTATTTTGGTTATTCATCGGGTGATTGGCGGAAGGGCTAATTGTCGGATTGCCGAATATTGGTCCGTGTAAATCCACTTTTACTTTGCGACAATTACCTGCTCGTCAGTGGAGGAAAAGAGCTGCATGGGGATGATATGGATCTATTGTGCTGTGTGAACAGCGATCTGCTGCCCAGAAACAATAATCGAGGTGTGTGCTCCAACAATTATTTCACCCAATAAACGAGCGTTCCTCCCGTATTTGGTTTACATCGGCCGGTGTAATCAGGCCAGTGCAAACCAGTTCCAGTGGATGTTTTATCATCCATCAGCGCTCTCATTGCCCATACATCAGGCAGTGTAATATCCCCCCTACAGTACAGTGTTACAAAATATCTGTCTGCCTTACAAGATTCCTAAAAAAACAGCCTTGACACACAAACCCCCTAACAGCCGACATACTAGTGCATTTTAATACATTAAAATATCATTGAAAGTTAATTTAGTTCAGTAATTTAATTAAAAAAGTGAAACGCATATATTCTATAGATTTATTACACACAGAGTGATCTATTTCAAGAGTTTATTTATTTTAATGTTGATTATTATGGCTTATAGCTAATGAAATCCCAAAAGTCAGTATTTCAGAAAATTAGAATATTGTTAAAAAGTTCAAGTAGTAATGGCCACTGTGCCCCCTTCATTGTAGTAATGCCCTCTGGCTCTGTGCCCCCTCCATAGTAATAAACTCCTCTGTGCCCCCCCCATAGTAATAAAATCCTATGTGTTCCCTCCATCGTAATAAAGCCCTCTGTGCCCCCTCTGTATTAAAAAAAAACAATACAAAAAAACACAGTACCTTGCCCCGTTCCTAAAGCTCAGAGTCCTCTCTTCACTGCAGGTACAGATCGTTCTGCAGCAATGTGTGGGTGGAGCTTATGCAGATTACCGTGCTGCAGGGTCTGCCCACACATGCCGGCAGCGCAATCCGTGTCTGCAGACTGAATGGTGGAGCAGGGAGAAGTCTTCCTGCTTCACCATTCTGTGTGCTGCTAGCCTGAAGGCGGGGAGGAGCGCAAGGAGTTGAGCGGTGAGTGACAGGACCCAGCTATCAGTGCTCCAGCAATGAGCACTTCCATCTGTATTGCCGGAAGCGCTCATTGCTTCTGGCATACCCCTGAGAGACGGCACCTGGGGCGGACCGTCCCCCACGTGCCCTCCCTTAGTACGCCACTGGCAGGAGCTTAGGAGGTGAAATCCGGGCCACAACACCAAGTGAGCATGCTTCTTGGACTTCGTCTAGTAATGTCCCCTATAGTGCCCCAGTAGTATGCTCCCCAAGTAGCTAAGTAAAGAAGAAAAACATAAAATGACAGTCAGTCTTTGGTACAGGCCACAGGGCTTTTCCACCCTGCTGTCTGAGATGCCTGTGACCTTGTGACATTTGTACACTGCCTCATAGTTGCCTGTGGCCTATGAGGGTAAATAGCAGGGCAGGGAGCCATGGGCTTCCATACCTCACTACAGTATTAAACTCTATCACTGTCCTGAGGACTGCCATACAGTTGAATTCAGTAGGACACCCGAAGCTACTGGCCAGGTGCACCTCTGCTATGTCAGACATAGAAGTCCCATCCCCTGCCCCATCTCTTAATAATACAGCACTAGAAGAAGCAGCCATGAATGTCTCCAATGTCTCCTCTGGACAGCAGACCACCACTACTGATGCCAACATCAGTGTATATGGCAGAGCAGGTCTATGGACCACTGGCAGCAGGTGCCACCGGAGGTTCCATGACCTCTGACCTCAAGTCACCTGCACACGACCAACTGCCGTTCACTTTCAACTGTCAGCGGCAGCGACTGGACTGAACAGGAGCAGCGAACATGGCGTCTACTGGACACAGAGGAGACAGCGAGAAGAGAGAAGATGAGAAGAGGAAGAGGGAGGAAGACTGCGAAGACGGATCCAAGGAGATGAAGAAGAGGAGAGAAGATGACAGGATATTGGAGGATGAGGAGCCAAGGGCTGGAGGCAGCCAGGACCCTGTAATCATCCAGCCCCTACCCCAAATTTAACATCAATCGCTTCACCTTCCATCAGGTGTTGGGTAGGGGCAGCTTTGGCATAGTAAGTTTTATAACTTCTTATTTCTTGCTATAGGGACAGTTATCCTAATTTTACATTATTTCCTGGGCAGCTAGATGCAATCTATTGTTTTCTGTTATCAGCCATTTCAGACTCCTAAGATGCCAACTGTACATTTCTACATTAGGGTGAATGACAGATTCCAGAAAATTCTCAGCCCCCATCTTCCCTTGTTTATATGTCATATCTCCAGTGCTCAGACCCTCCAGTAACATTATATCCATATGTGTGACTGGTATCCGCAGCTCCTTCTATAGCACTGCCCTGTAATAAGCCTCCACATTAGGTCTAATCTGCCAGAAAGGGGGATTCCAGTGCTGGAGAGCTGATCTCAGGGGGTGAGGAGTTTGGGAGAAGTGCATTGTTGTTTACTTAGCCCATGTAGGCTACAATAAGGACATTGGGAGTCATTTATCAAACGGATGTAAAGCAAAACTGGCTTAGTTGCCCATAGCAACCAATCAGATTCCACCTTCAATTTGGACAGCTCCTTTGGAAAATGAAAGGTGGAATCTGATTGGTTGCTATGGGCAACAAAGCCAGTACTACTTTACACTAGTTTGATAAATTACCCCAAATATATATATATATATATATATATATATACAATTCAAGAAAATCCACTGCACTTCCTTAAGTAAAAGCGTGTAGTTTATTCACCAAATAACAATGTTTTGGTTCGCACAATGGAACCTTTTTCAAGCAGTGTGCGAACCGAAGCATTGTTATTTGGTGAATAAACTACACTCTTTTACTGAAGGAATTGGCACCCGCCATCATGGAACACTGCTGTGCTGTTCACACTTGTTGGATATATTGCTATATATATACACACACACACATACACATATGCTTGTATTACATCCGTACTGCATCTAATGTGGATGTAGATCTGTAATAACATCCCCCATAATCCCACAGTCCTGCCTACAGCTTTCTATAGTTATATCTATGAGGTATGGCAAAAGAGAAATCTCTATAACGTGTCCAAGAGCAGACACCACAATATATTCGCTCACTTTTGCACAGTTGTAGAGTATGGATTTTGACCTGACTGAAGACCACTTCCCTCACCCCTCTTTTTTAGGCAGCTGAACAGCCAGAAACCTCTTGAGATAAATCCCCCATGTAATAAATGTAGAAGAATTGCCCTGTAACCACTTCCATTTGTTTCTTCAGGTGCTCCTGGCATCAGTCCCCCGCCGGAACACCTATGTGGCTATCAAAAGTATTAGAAAAACAGGGGACAATGCAGTAGCTTTAAGGAGAGAGCGACGGATACTCCTGGAGGCCCGAGACTGCCCATTCCTATGCCATCTCTATGCCGCACATCAGTCTCAGGAGCGGGCCTATTTCATCACAGAGTATCTGTCCGGCAGCAGCCTGGAGGCTTTAATCAAAATGTGCGGCTACTTGGACATCAACAATGTAAGGTGAGTAAATGACTGATCAGGAGACAGAAGGGCAAATACTGAAAAGAAAGTGACTGGAGAATAGAAGGGGACATGACAGGTCAGATAGAGATCAATGTGAAGAATAGAGGGAATACAGGCTGCCATAAACAGCGTCTCTACTATGCTGGTGGTGACAGACAATTTGGTAATAACATGATATTACTAGAGATGGATTTCATGTCATTGACATTACATCTTGTTCGCTCCATCAGATTCTACACAGCAGAGATTGTATGTGGCCTCCAGTTCCTCCATGGACACAACATCGTCCACCGGTAAGAAGAACTTGCTCACATCACCCTATTTCCTTGTAATAATGGAAACAATGCACCCAGCTTTCCCAGAGTCCTGATATCCTATGTCTCCTGTATCACTGCTACATTGGACCCATTCACCATTCTCCTTTCTTCATGTGTCATCTTATTTCATTACAGAGACATAAAGCCAGAGAACATCATGCTGGATAAAGATGGACACATCCGCATCATAGACCTAGGGCTGGCCCAAGATGGTGTCACCTCCTCCAATAAGACCAGTGGAGTGACGGGTACACACTGTTTTATGGCCCCTGAGGTATTTGTCGGAATGGAGTATTACACAGCAGTTGACTGGTGGAGCCTGGGGATTGTAGTGTCCAGGATGTCATCAGGACGCTCCCCATTTTACTATGGCCCCATCAGGAAAGAGGCGTACAAATCCATCACCAGAGCCAAGCCATACATCCCATCTTGGCTGGACGCCGACGTGCAACATCTTATTAAAAAACTGCTGCGTAAAAACCCTGACAAGCGGCTGGGTGTCTATAAGAACATCAGACACCATCCATTCTTTAACAGCATTGTCTGGGAGGAACTGGAGGAGAGGAGAGCACAGCCGCCATGTATACCATTCAGGGCAGCTCTGGAGAACAAATATCTGCAGTGGCCGAAGGATACAACACCACTTCACCCCGTGGCTGGATTCTCCTATGTGTCACCAAGCTTGGCCCGGTAAGATCCCTCTCCTCTGCTGATGATGTCATGAGAACATGAGGTCCTATAGAATCCTGCCTCCCCTTACACTGATGATATAATGGAGACATTACTCATCAGTATGTTACTCCCTGTACTGCGAAATATATGTAATACAGGTGACATTCTAATGATAAAGCAAGAGAAGACCAGGACCAGACCAGTATCAGCGCTTACTTGTAATGGTGGTGAATCCTCTAGTATCGTCTGGTCCATAATCTTCTAGTCCCTCCTGTACTTCGTTCTGATTGCTCCTGACAATTACTATGCCTCTGTTTTTTCTTAGGGTGATGAAAAGATCCAAATTGTGAAGGGATCCGTTACCATCTGGTGAGCACCCCCTGTACAAATCTATACATATATCTATATACCTATACATACTTAGCTACATACACCTACCATGATACCCATACATTGTAACTACCTTTCACATACCTTTGAGACTTTATTAGAAAGAACATTTCTTTTAAAATATCAGCGGTCTCTGAGTCATCGTCTCCTGAGTTATATCTGCTTTTGGTAATTCTGGTTGACAACTATCATGATCTCCATCATGACTCCCATATTTGCAAAATTCCTACTATAATCTCATAGTAAATATATATTTTGAGCCTTATTCAGAAATTCACACTTTTAGATATCAGGTAGACATCTGATCAGGATAAGGCTGCTTTCACATCAGTGCTATGTATTTCCGCTATTCTGCTCCTTTATAGAAGCAGAAGAACAATACTAAAGTAAGTGCTGGATTCAGCACCTAACTGACAGGATTGGAGCCTAACAGATACTATTTACAAAAATGGGATCCATTTGGTTTCCATTCAGAAGAACACATAGGACTTTTTCCTCAGCCATTTTTGGCGAACTCTATGATGTAGGCCCCAAATGGAGCCTCTGACGCAGAAGTGAATATAGCCTTTGTTGTCATGTTACACTAGTGACTTTTCTATATCCATAAATGGGTAAACCATAAAACTAACATTTCTCTCTTACGTCTTGCAGGATCAGCCCGTGCCTACTGCCCAGAGCTTTGTGCCTCCTGATACACATCTCTGCTGCTGTATAACACCTCGGCTTGCCTATAACATCCTCTCTATAACATCTTAATGCTGCTGATTTTCCATCATGTTGTTGCCCTGGACCTTGACTTGGCATCCTCCAATACCTGGCTGGCATCAGACTTCACAACCTCCTGAAGACCTCCTGAAGACCCTCTACGCCCCAGGAATGGCCTGTGCTTGATTCCATCTGGCATTTGGTGAGTTCAGGAAAAACAGCCGCATATTGTATCCCTGGGGCAGATAGTAGTGATCTTACCGGAGCGGCTGTTATCCCTGAACTCACTGATTTCTTGTAACATCTCTGCACAGGCCTGGTAAGTAGCACACCTCACACACACAACAGTACACACATAGATAGATATAGGTATAGACGTATAGATACACATAATAGACACATAGATACAATATAGACACATAGATATAAGTATAGACACAAAACCGCAAGTACAGACACAACTATAGACACATATATATGAGTATAGACACAGACAGATAGGACAAATAGATAGTGGCTTTGATCCTGGGACTTGTTCTGATCGCCATATTTGGGGTCGGGAAGGAATTTTTCCCCCTTGAGGATAATTGGCTTATTCCTCAAGGAGGTTTTTGCCTTCCTCAGGATCATCTCAGCCTTAAATAGGTTTAGTATTATAGATCTGCATAGTCACATAAAAAACATAATATAAAACAAAAAAAATAGATAAATTATTAGCTAACATACAAATATTACAGTATTAGGGTAGTAAAAATATATTTTAAATATATTGTTTTCTTTATACTAAGCAGGTTAGTTAGTGACTTTTGATCCTGGGATTTTTCTGATCGCCATATTTGGGGTCGGGAAGGAATTTTCCCCCCTTACAAAGAGGACAATTGGCTCATTCCTCAAGGGGGTTTTCGCCTTCCTCTGAATCAACAGTCTATTATTAGGTTTAGTTTTATTCATTTTACATTTCACACAAACATGTTAAGTAAATAGTGATAAAATACATTCATAAAATTCTTATTAATATTCAATCTAAAAAAAATCTGATAGGTTAGGTAGTGACTTTTGATCTTGGGATTTTATTCTGATCGCCATATTTGGGGTCGGGAAGGAATTTTCCCCCCTTATAAAGAGGACAATTGGCTCATTCCTCAAGGGGGTTTTCGCCTTCCTCTGGATCAACAGTCTATAAATAGGTTTAGTTACATACATTTTACATATCACACTTTAATATACAGTACATAGTACTAAAATAGATTTATAATCTAAAATTTAATATTAAAATAAAATCTATAGAAATCAGATAGGTTAGACATTGGCTTTGATCTTGGGAATTATTCTGATCGCCATATTTGGGGTCGGGAAGGAATTTTCCCCCTTACATGAGGATAATTGGCTCTTTTCCTCTTAGGGGTTTCGCCTTCCTCTGGATCAACTCAGCCTTAAAATCCCACCTCCTATAACCAGTAAAAATAAAATATTAGTTTTTGCCCCCTCCCTTACATCTGTGTGTCCGTGTCTTTATTTCCATTAGATGCGTGGTCTTCTGATAAATGTGGTTAATGTCCCCAATGTTGTATTCCCAAAAATCAAGACGTGCAGATTATGTGGAAAGTAATCCTATGGGACGCTGACTGTCCTACGTTGTCCCAGAAGTATAGGGAAAATTACTGTAATTTTTGGAATCAGTTGGGGAAAGGTTTTGGTCACCTTAGCGAGCATAAATGAATTGGGCACTGTTCCCCTGTACTGCGTGTGCACAGATTGTCAAAGTGACACCGCACATAAGTAACACAGGGCTCTGTGCTTTCAGTGCAACAAGGTGAAAAGGCGATACCCTTTATGTACATCGATGGTGTCATTCTCATAGTAGAGTCCATAATTCACACCAGAGGATCAGCCTCTTCTAAGCTCTCCACTGTAAACAGCCAGCAAAAAGCATGTAAGCCAGCAGTCAGCGACATTAGAGATCGTCACAGGAGGAGATGTCTGTGCGGCAGGACAAGAGTGAGCAGATGGTGTCACACTAATGGCTGCTGGACCTGCTCACCTGTGAGCTACCACCAGGGGAGGGCTGGCAGCCTTAGTCCTGGGGGGGAAATCGAGTCAAGTGGGCCATTTTTAGCCCCGCCCATTATTAAAAGCCCCTCCTACATATAATAGGCCACTCCCAACAAACACTGTACAGCTGAAATTCTATTGTTGAGGCCTGTCTCTACACATCATACGGAGAGGGGAGGGCCTGTCCTGGCTGCACTGCCTGCTTCATATTATACAATTAACAGCAGGCTACAGCCAGGAAGCTCCTCCGCTCTCTTCCCTCCCCAGATCCTGCTCAAGGCTTGTGGTTCCCCCCACCATCTGCCACCCGCCCATGGCCTGCTGCCCCCTTTGGCCTTCCTCACCCAGTTATGAATCCTCCTTCTGCAAATGGCAGATGTAGGAGCCGGAGCATCTCCTCGCCTACATAGCGCCCCCGGCCTCTTACATCCAGTGATGTCACCTTTGTTGTAGACGTTCTCTTTCTTTATCTTCTACATTCAGACCAGACCGCCATGATGATTTTTCAGCCATCTCCCGTTTCTGCAGAGATTAACAAACAGACATTAGTTTCTCACATTTCCATCATCTTCACATCTTCTGAACACCCTTTCCTGCCACCCCCAATACTATACTGCAGAAACAGTCCCCCTGGAAATACTACTACCACACAGATAGTGCCCACTTCGACAATTATTGGCACACAGTACTCTAAAAAATAACTGTGCCCAGACACTAATAGTATAAAGATAATGTCCCCCAAAAATAATTGTGCTAAGCTGATACTATGCCAGGGTGCCCACAAAGTAACAGTGCTCTCCAGAATCCCACTAATAGAAATAATTCTCTGCCAGAGCACACTTAGTAGTAATAATGCCACTATAGTGCCCATACTATTAATCATGTTCCTCATAGCCCCCCAGTAGTAGTAAAGCTCTGCATAATACCTCCTAGTAGTAATAATTTTCCCCCACCAGTCTCTCCATCAGCCCCTAGTAGCTTCTCAGTCCCCAGTAGCTTTTCAGCCCCCAGCAGCCTCTCCATCAGCCCCCAGTAGCTTCTCAGTCCCCAGTAGCTTCTCAGTCCCCAGCAGCCTCTCCATCAGTCCTCAGTAGCTTATCAACCCCCAGCAGCCTCTCCATCAGCCCCCAGTAGCCTCTCCATCAGCCCCCAGTGCCTCTCATCTGCCCCTAGAAGTGTCCATGAGCCTCATAAATATAAAAATAAAAAAATACTTACCCTTCCTGCTCCTGGAAACCACCGCTCCTCTCCTCCAACGAGATCTGCACCCTACTGCTGTCAGCTATGCTGTGAAGGCTCGCACAGAGTGACATCACAGAGCGCCTGACAGCCAGGGCCGGTGCAAGGATTTTTGCCAACACAAGCGAAGCTACATTTTGGCGCCCCCACACCACCACCACCAGAACTCGGTGGGGGTGATGTAACATGGGGTGATGTAACATAGAGGGGGTGATGTAACATGGAGGGGGGAGAAATGTGACATGGAGGAGGGAGAAATGTGACATAGGGTGGGATAAGAAATGTGACATAGGGTTGGATGAGAAATGTGACACGGAGGGGGGAGAAATGTGACACGGAGGGGGAGAAATGTGACACGGAGGGGGGAGAAATGTGACACGGAAGGGGGAGAAATGTGAAATTTCTCCCCCTCCATGTCACATCACCCCCTCTTTTTTACATTACCCCGGTTGTGTCACATTTTTCCCCATGTCACATTTCACCCCTCCAAGTCATATTTCACCCCCCCACGTCACATTTCTCCCCCTCCATGTCACATTTCTCCCCCTCCATGTCACATTTCTCCCCCTCCATGTCAAATTTCACCCAACATGTCACATTTCACCCAACATGTCACATTTCCCCCCCCATGTCACATTTCCCCCCCTATGTCACATTTCTCCCCATGTCACATTTCTCCCCCATGTCACTTCCCCCCCATTTCACATACTTTAGTGCGGCCTGGGGGGCAATTGCCTCCCTGCCCCCCGTCCCAGCCCGCCCCTGGCTACCACCTCCCCACTATCCACCAGTCATGGCATGGTAGCTAGAATATAAAGCTTCATTTATAAATGAAGGTCTTTGTTTAATAGCATATGATATGCACATCTGGTTATGGTGTCTGTAATTCCACATCATTTTATATCCACAGCACCTCAGTTAGTATTCTCTTAACCCTCCCTCATGATCTCACTTCATATCTGGCATGGGCCTAGGAAGTTGCAGAAGATCATATTATTCCTCTTGATTTCAACGTTGGTTGGACACTGGAGAAGAAGTGTAACAGCCTTCTTCACAAGCCTACAAATATACTCAAGAAGGAACAAGATAGAGGTTGATGGTCATAATATGGAGTTCAGGGCTTGGATCATTTGCCTGTGTGGGGTCCAGATGTTGCTCATAGAGGTCTTGTCTGTTATAATGCCGCCACTTGCAGGCACAGATCACACCTTGCTCCATGCACACTGCTCTCCTGCTTCCCGATTTTTTCCATTCTGTTCTTTATTTAAATCTGTCTCTGGGAAAGATGGATGACAACCAGAAATACTGCTATTATAGTCTCCAAGGGGTTGTCAGCCAGCTTTGTCAGACACCTCATTATAATTAGGGATAAGCAACTCGACTTCGGATGAAACATCCGAAGTCGATTCGCATAAAACTTTGTTCTAATACTTTACGGAATAGGAGCTCCCTACAGTATTAGAATGCATTGGCTACGATGAGCCGAAGTTATTGCTTCGCAAAGTCTCGCGAGACTTTGCGCAATAACTTCATAAATTCATTTGTGCTGTAAAAAAACATTTCCTGAACTCAGGTTTGGTTCCAAGGTGCTGACTAAACGCAGCACCCCCTTTATTGTTTACGTGGCACAGTGCCATACATTTGATAGTCTGGAATTGCAGCTCAGTCTTTTTACAGTACCAGCTATTACCAAACATGGCATCATTATATAGATGATAAACTTAGTGATGTCACACTACAGAGATAGCACATACAGTGATGTCAAAGCATAATGATAATGCAAATAGTGATGTCACATTAGAGGTACAATGCACATGGTTAAATCAGAGCTAAATGCTAAAGGGGTTAAACTCACCGGGTAAAGGTGCCTCGAGTACAATGCTATGGGTCCTGTAGGAACGGAAGCCATGACATCATATCCATGGATCACATGACTGCTTAGCTATTCATGTGACGTTCATGCACTAGTGACTGCTGATACCAGTGATTGGCTGAGTGGTCACATGATCCATGAATGTGACATAATCTTCTAATTCTGGTCTGACGGGGACCAGGAGCTTGGAGAACCGGACACAAAGGTCTGCATCGAAGGGACATTAAACAGGTGAGTTCAACTTCTTTCTTCAGTTTATGTGCTTGGCTGTTTCCCCGTAAAATTTTATAAAGCATCAGGCAACCCCATTAAAGGTTTTTTCCAGACTCTCGATTTCGATGACCTATCCTCAGGATAGGTCATTAATAACCAAACCGTGAGGGTCTCACACTTCGAACCTTCACCAATTACATGTTCTCTGCAGCCTCCAGTGCTGGAACAAGCACTGTGAATGGAGAAGGAACCACAGAGCTGTTCATAGAACAAGAATTTTGCATGGGGGGGAAGCATTTCTATTTTTTCCCTGGCCCTGTCCACAAAGCACTGAGGGAAGGGGGCCAAAGCTGAACTCTTGTACCAGGGCCTATGAGCCTTTGGCTACGACACTGACTATGTCCAGGGCCGGCCTTAGGTGTTCAGGCGCCCTGTGCGAGCTAACCTTGTGGCGCCCCCCCCCCCCAAAAAAAAAAAAAAAACACTGCTTGTTGCTGGCATCATGGCATAAGCTGGCTGGCTGACTATCCAACCAAGTAGTTACCAGCCCTCACACCCCAAAGGCCGGTGTAATGTTATACTTCCCTAGTTCGTGAGATTTCCCTACCCTCGTCACTTCCGGTCGCACCGGACATGACGTGAGGAGGTGTGCAGCGCCGCGCAGGCGCACAACAACAGGTTAGGGAAATTTCACAGCAGAGTGCGCATGCGCCAGGAGCCTCGCCGGGGTTAGGGTAGGGAAAAACTATGGGCCAATGCGCAGGCGCAGTGATCGGATGGATGTTCTCAGCTGAACACCGGCCGACACTGCGCATGCACCGGGAGCCTCACCAGCGGCTAGGGAAGGGAAAAATTACGTACGGGCCAGTGCTTTTTCCCTACCCTAACCGCTGGTGAGGCTCCCAGCGCATGCGCAGTGTCGGCCGGTGTCCAGCTGAGAAAATTCGTTTCCAATGTAGTATTAATAACTAAACAATTAAATAATAAACATATTGCATTGTCTACTTACCACCAGGACAATAAGATGATCTGGACTCTGGCTGCAGTCTGGCTCTGGGGACTCCATTGTCACTCTCTCCCCCCCCCCCCTCCCTCTCTTGTCACTCTTCCCCCCCCCCTTCCCTTGTCACTCTCAGTATCCCCCCTCTCCCTGTTTCACTCTCAGTATTCCCCCCCTATCCCTGTCACTCGCATGAGGCCCCCCCTATCCGGGGGCACGCGCATTATGCCACACGCCCCCCGGGCACGCGCAGGAGGCCCCCCCAGCACGCGCAGAGGGCCCCCCCCAGCACGAGCAGGAGGGCCAACCCCTCAGCACGGCAGTAGGGCCCCCCAGCACGGCGCTAGGAGGCCCCCCCCAGCACGCGCATGAGGCAACCCTATTCACGCGCAGGAGCCCCACCAGCACTCGTCGGAGGGCCCCCCCAGCACGCGAAGGCGGGCCCCCCCTTCAGCACCGCAGGAGGCCCCTCCACCACACGCGCAGGAGGGCCCCCCAGCACGCGCAGAGGGCCCCCCCCAAGCACGGCAGGAGGGCACCCCCACTCACGCGCAGTAGGCCCCCCCCCCAGCACGAGAGAGGGCCCCCCCCCAGCACGCGCAGAGGGCCCTCCCCCCAGCACGCGCAGGAGTGCCCCCCCCAGCACGCGCAGGAGGGCCCCCCAACACCTCTAGAGGCCCCCCATCACTCGCATGATGCCCCCCAGCACTGCATATTCCCCCCCATCACGCGCAGTAGGGCCCCCCAGCACAGCAGGAGTGCCCCCCCATCACTCTCATATGCCCCCCCCCAACTCTCATTATTTCCCCCCCCCAATCACTCTCATTATTTCCCACCCCCCCAATCACTCTCATTATTCCCCCCCCCAAATCATCTCATTATTTCCCCCCCCCATCACTCTCATATTATTCCCCCCCACACTTCATTATCCCCCCCCATCACTCTCATTATTTCCCCCCCATCACTCTCATTATTCCCCCCCCATCACTCTTCATTATTTACCCCCCAATCACATCTCCATTATTTCCTCCCCCTCCCCCTCCCCCTTGTTCACTCTCTTTCTACTCCCACCTCCACCTCTAGGTAGCGTGGCCGAGCTCTGGTTCGATCCGCGGTACAGGAGCATTTGTTCCTGTACCCGGCCGGACTGACAGGAAGTGCACACTAAGTGAGCACTTCCTGTCAGTCCGGCCGGGTACAGGAAACAAAAGCTCCTGTACCGCGGACCTAACAGAGCTCGGCCACACTACATTAACAGGCGCAGGCAGGATTCTTTAGAGCGGCAAGCGCTCAGCCTCAGCCACTCAGGCGGCGCAGAATGAGGGGCGCCGCCAGCCGCCCCGAACTTATATAAGCAACTTTTTTTTTTTTAAACCGCAACGGGCGCCGGGCCCGTGGGAAAACATAAGTGCCGCCTCGCCTGCCCATATTACATTGCGGGCTGTCGGCCGCCCGGCGCCCCTGTTGCTATGGCGCCCTGTGCGGCCGCACAGCCCGCACACCCCAAAGGCCGGCCCTGACTATGTCCCTGTAAGTGACAGATATGATTGTGTCCCCGACTTCAGTGAGACTGAGCTGCAGTAGAGGGCACAGTGCCAGAATTGCTATTTTTTTTGTCTCTTCTCCCAAAAAATTGAATACATACCAATATAAAAATCTTCAATTTATCATGCAAAGCTCAAAAACTCACAAACTTCCATCGATGGAAAAGTACAAAAGTCAGAATATGGTGACAAAAAGCAAATTAATATTGCTCTGTTTTTTTAAAAAGTTTTTTTAATTTAGTAGTAAAACATAACAAAACCATATAAATTTAAATTAACGTGTCATCTTTACCACAAACTGAATGCTGTAAAAACGAAACTCAAGAAATGATGTCACAATTGTGTTTTTCTATCCATTATACGGCATACATTTTTTTTCTGTTTCTCAGTACATTATATGCAATATTAAATGGTGCCATCAAAACAAAAAAACAAGCCCTCATATGAGTATGGTGATGGAAAAATAAAAAGTTATGACTCTTGGAAGGCGGGAGATAAAAACAAAAGCAAAAAACTAATGAAATGACTGTGATCGGAAGGGGTTTCCCAGAGTTCTGAACGAGAAAGTCCTTTATCCCTTTATTTTTTCTTTGCTGGTGGTCTCTTCAGTTGCAGCATTTAATCAGTTACTGACTGACTGGGAAAGATATTAGCAGTAGTCAGAGGTATTGCCATAGACAATCATCAAGGCAGCGGGGACTTAAAGGGGTATTCTGGGAAATGTTAACTGTTTACTTATGTCTTCTAACATGGATTACCTTATGAAAGACCACACTTACCCATTCACTGTAGTTTCAGTTCTGTGTCCTGGGTCACTTTTCAAAATCATCCAGCTTTTTAACTTCTGTCCAGGTATGGACATGGTAACATGCGCCACTTCATCCAATGACTGGTTTAAGTGGTGATTTGTCCCCAAGTAGATTAGTTTAAGAGGTGTTCCTGCAATTAACATTTTCTACATTATCATCAAATATGGTATAAACAATTGACGGGTGGTAGTGCCCATGATGTCAAGAACAGGGATCCCATTTGAGGGGATGAGATAAGAAAAAGAAGCCCGCGGCACTGTGGACTCTCCATCCTTGTTTAGGGAAGAGCCTATTCCCCCATTGGATCATGTATTGTGAGAAGTAGGACCTGTGTTCTTGTGAAAGTCACAGCAGCCAGACCACCCCTTAAAAAGAGTAAAAAGAAAAAATGTTATTTGATTTGAAGATATAATGAGGAAACATTTAAACAAAATCTCATTATGGCCAAAGCGTAATAAGCCACTCACCACGTCAAGGTCGCCTCCATGAGTGGTCCCTAACACTAGTTCCTACCTGTTATGGGCCATGACAGCCACACAAAGTCCAGGGAGCGCAGGTACAGCATGCACGCCAAGCACACTCTGCTTTTAACCCAGTCCGGTGCCATTACAGCTTTCATCGGATCCAGGGATGCAAGTACCAACATGCATGCTGAGCCCACTATATACTTCTCCTGGAGCCAAATGGCTACTGGTAGGTGCTATATAAGCAGACTCAGTTTTATACTGACTTTAAAACCAGCCTCCAGGGCATACTAACTGGTCAGGTGTGCATGACTGCTTAGAGATCGCCACGCCTCCAATATATACTACAAAGAAAAAATATGGGGTATTCAGCCCACACAACCCTATGCAGGTGCAGATTGCTATGGCGAAATACAGATACAAA
Source organism: Bufo gargarizans (assembly GCF_014858855.1). Taxonomy (NCBI): domain Eukaryota; kingdom Metazoa; phylum Chordata; class Amphibia; order Anura; family Bufonidae; genus Bufo; species Bufo gargarizans. The sequence continues at coordinate 280,475 of NW_025334290.1, forward strand.
CGCAAAAACACAAATGCAATCGCACTCTGCAACCAGCACTCTGCCCTGCCTTTATGCTGGATGTTGCATAAGGCATTGGTGTACATTTTGGCCAAAGCGTAATAAGCCACTCACCACGTCAAGGTCGCCTTCATGAGTGGTCCCTAACACTAGTTCCTACCTGTTATGGGCCATGACAGCCACACAAAGTCCAGGGAGTGTAGGTACAGCATGCACGCCAAGCACACTCTGCTTTTAACCCTGTCCGGTGCCATTACAGCTTTCATCGGATCCAGGGATGCAAGTACCAACATGCATGCTGAGCCCACTATATACTTCTCCTGGAGCCAAATGGCTACTGGTAGGTGCTATATAAGCAGACTCAGTTTTATACTGACTTGACGTGGTGAGTGGCTTATTACGCTTTGGCCAAAATGTATACCAATGCCTTATTCAACATCCAGCATAAAGGCAGGGCAGAGTGCTGGTTGCAGTGTGCGATTGCATTTGTGTTTTTGCATTTTTATCTGTATTTCTCCATAGCAATCTGCACCTGCATAGGGTTGGGCGGGCTGAATCCCCCATAAAATCTCATTATGCTCCTACAAATGTCAAAAAAATGGTTCTAGATTACAAAAGTATGTATAAGGCTACTTTCACACTTGCGGCAGCAGGGTCCGGCAGGCATTTCCGGCGGGGGGAACAGCATGACGGATCCATGCTAACGCTAGCCCGCCATGCCGCCAAAAGTCCGCTCCCGACCCATTCACTAGGCAAAAAAGCCGAGAGGCGGCTGGACAAAAACCACAGTGTGCTGTCGATTTTGTCCAGTCGCCTCTTGGCATGTAAGTAGCCTTAGATGTATAAGACATTTATCTCCAAAGAAGATCCTTTCAAGCCATGGAGACAGTAATATCTCTTGTACATGGAACACCTATTTTCATACTTTTATACTAACATTAGCGTTGATAAATTAAGGTGCATATAAGCCACGACCATGCGCCAATCCAAATCGGGAAGTTCCACTGAAGAACTGGGGTTTACATTAGCCCCTCCCATTTTCATATGTGAACAACCTAGATTTGCCAGAATTGGTAAAATTAGGTAAAATCCTGGAAAATGTGTGACTGTTGCCAACTATGTATTTGATTGAATATGCACCCCTACCTCAGATAATGAGACAAAGCAGTCTTTGTTGATAGCTACCCCCACTCCTTCAGAAACGTGCACTTGGACATGGATCGGCTAGCGTGTAAGTTTATTTTATTAGGTGAAGTAGTCCCTGCCAGACACCAACATATCTGATGCTTCTTGCCATGAATGTAGGGTTTGAGCTGTCTCCATACTTATTAGATCCTCATCCGATCCTGCTGAAATTGGTGGATTCATCTTACATTTATCTACCACTCATGACAAGCGTACTTGTAGATCATTTAGGTTAAACAATCAGTTAATCTTAAGAAACCAGCAGAGAAACCTTCAATTCATCTTATGAAATCAGCAGAGAAAGTGAAAACGTGCTTGACAAACACTGAACAATTCAGAGGGCAAGAGAAAGTACATACAATCCGGTGTGTACAGAGATAAATCACATTGCTTCCTTTCATTGCTATGTATTATTAGCTCAGGGATCTTATCTGCTGCAGCCATCTACATGCAAACACCACTGGTCCAGGTTTCATTACTGTATTGGCGGGCTTATGGGCACTTTACATGGGACGACAATTGAAACAATCATCGCTAACAAGTGTTACTAGTAACGCTCGTTAGTGATGATCTAACGGTGTAAATGACGATTACGGTATTTTTATCTTTTGGGCGGCACAAAAAATCATCAGTTCCCAGTGGCAGATCCTGTATTGTAAACACGACCTGCTGCCAGGAAATAGACAGTATGGGGAAGAGCGATGGCATTAGCTATTATTAGTTAGGAGGAGATCACTGCATGTAAATGCACCTGTCTCCTCCGCTAGCGATCAGCAGTTCGTTGTCCCATTTAAAAGGGACCTTTATACGGCCCAATTGTCGGGCAGATAATACAGCTGTATGAGGATGAGCGATAGCAGTAGCGATTGCTCTCATACTGTGGAGGTGATTGCTGCATGGAAAATAATAAGTGCTTCACCACCACTAAACAAGCATCCAGTTGTTGGGAAGGAATGTTTCCTTCCCAGCAATTGGCTGCTTCTTGTAAGGTTTGCACTGGTTTATGATGGTATGTATATCAAAAAAAGTAAAGCATTTCACCAATAATTTTTGACCCATAAATTGCAAATCTGCCAAGTCACCAATACACGGTTAACTACCAATGTATCTTGGGCATTTATTGTGGGAAAGCTAGGTGAGACCATCATCAATGTCATTTCTTTAATATCATTTATATAGCACTATAATCAAAAACATAACAGTAACTAATGGATATCTAAAGGTGGTTTTACACAGCCCAATGGAGCAGGCAATTGTTTGGAAGCAAGTATTAAGGAGGGTTTACACGGGCCGAGCTAATGCCGATTGTTGGGAAGGAAGAGTTCCTTCCCAACAGTCGGATGTTTGTTCAGTGAAGGAGAACAAACAGTGTGAGGAAGAGGGATCGCTATTGCGATCACTCATCTCTATACAGCTGCACTAGGCAGCAGATTCCTGTTTAGACTGCAAACACAACAGGATCACCCGATGAACAAGTATTTTGCTCATTCATCGGGTGATCGGCGGAACATTTAGAAAGGCAGATTCGGATTGGTGAATATCGGGCAGTGTAAATCCACTTTTACTTTCCGACAATTACCTGCTCGTCAGTGGAGGTAAAGAGCTGCATTTATATGCAGTGATCACCTCTACTGTATGGGGATGATACAGATCTATTGTGCTGTGCGGACAGCGATCTGCTGCCCAGAAACAATAATCAAGGTGTCTGCTCCTTTACATCGGCCGGTGTAATCAGGCCAGTGCAAACGAGTTGCAGTGGATGTTTTATCATCCATCAGCGCTCTCATTGCCCATACATCACGCAGTGTAATATCCCCCCTACAGTACAGTGTTACAAAATATCTGCCTGGCTTACAAGATTCCAGACTTGAACTAAAAAAAACAGACTTGGCACACAAACCTCCTACCAGCCGACATACTAGTGCATTTTAATAAGTTAGAATATCATTGAAAAGTTAATTTAGTTCAGTAATTTAATTCAAAAAGTAAAATGCATATATTCTATAGATTCCTTACACACAGAGTGATCTATTTTAAGAGTTTATTTATTTTAATGTTGATTATTATGGCTTACAGCTAATGAAATCCCCAAAGTAGTATCTCAGAAAATTAGAATATTGTTAAAAAGTTCAATATTGAATACTTATGATGTCACGCTCTAATCAGCATATCAACCAAAAACAACTGCAAAGGTTTCCTAAGCCTTTAAATGGTCCCTCAGTCTGGGTTAGTAGGCTACAAAATCAGGGGGAAGACTGTTGACTTTACAGTTGTCCAGAAAACAGTCATTGACACCCTCCAAAAGGAAGGTAAGCAACAAAAGGCCACTGTTAAGAAGCTGGCTGATCACAGAGTGATGTATTGAAGCATATTAATGGAAAGTTGAGTAAAAGGAAAAAGTGTGGTAGAAAAAGGTGCACAAGCAACAGCCTTGAAAGGGTTGTTAAACAAAAAAAGGCCATTTTAAGAATTTGGGGGGAGATTCACAAGAAGTAGACTGGAGATGGAGTCAGTGCTTCAAGAGCCACCACACACAGACGTGTCCAGGACATAGGCTACAAATGTCGCATTCCTTCTGTCAAGCCACTCATGACCCATAGACAATGTCAGAAGCGTCATATCTAGGCTAAAAAGAAAAGGGATGGACTGCTGCTCAATGATCCAAAGTCCTGTTTTCAGATGAAAGTAAATTTAGCATTTTATTTGGAAATCAAGATTACAGAACAGGGGCAGAATGGTAACTTAAGGTGACCCTGAAAAAAAGAATGAAAATGGCCCATTTTTGCAGTTGCGTCCAAAATGATAGAATATGGGGCAACACAAGTAGATTGGGCAACACAAATAGGCAGGGACAGCAATACCATAGTGCAGTTCAAAATACTGATCCAGCAGAACCAAATACCACAGTGCAGCACAACATACTGTTCCAGAAGCTGTCCCTTTGTGATAGCCATCAACAGCTGCCACATTCTGTCCTCCTGCTCCTTTAATTGTCTGCAGGATATGGAGCAGGAGCCAGTGGTGTGCCTTGGGTGTTTGGCACCTGGGGCGGGTTCTTTCTCAGGCCCCCCCAATACTCCAAAAAATAATTGTACCCCCTCAGAGTAGTATTGCCCTATTTGTACAACCTTCACAGTAATTATTTCCTATCTGTGCCCCTTTCACAATTGTAATGCCCCAATTGTACCCCCTTCACAGTAATAATCCCCATTGTGCCCCCTTCACAGTAATAATCCCCATTGTGCCCCCTTCACAGTAATAATCCCCATTGTGCCCCCTTTACAGTAATAATCTGCATTTTCCCCCTTCACAGTTATAAACCCCATTGTGCCCCATCACAGTAATATTCCCCATTTTGCCCCCTTACAGTAATAATCCCCATTGTGTCCCTTTCATAGTAAAAATCCCCATTGTGCCCCTTTATAGTAATAATGCCCATTGTGCCCCCTTAATAGTAGTAATGCCCACTCTGCTAGTAATGCCCTCTGTGCCCCCTCCGTAGTAGAAATACCCATTGTGCCTCTTTCACAGTAATAATGCCCACTGTGCCCCTTCACAGTAATAATGACCACTGTGCCCCCTTCACAGTAATAATGCCCACTGTGCTAGACTAGAAATGCCCTCTGTTCTCCTTCTGTAGTAGAAATCCCCATTGTTCCCCCTTCACAGTAATATAGCCCACTGTTCCCCCTTTACAGTAATAATGGCCACTGTGCCCCCTTCATTGTAGTAATGCCCTCTGGATCTGTGCCCCCTCCATAGTAATAAACTCCTCTGTGCCCCCTCCATAGTAATAAACTCCTCTGTGCCCCCTCCATAGTAATAAAGCACTCTGTGCCCCCTCTGTATTAAAAAAAAAAAACAAAAAAAAAACACAGTACCTACTCCTCTTGCCCCATTCCTGAAGCTCACAGTCCTTTCTTCCCTGCAGGCACAGATTGCTCTGCAGAAATGTGTGGGCAGAGTTTATGCAGATTACCGGGCTGCAGGCTAGGGTTGTTGCGTGTATCGAAATTTCGATACCGAATCAATACTATATTTCCATTTTTTTTATATTGGGCTGTGCTGCTGCGCAGTCTAGAATCACAGAACATGAGTGCGCTGTTGTCAGCTCGCTCATGTTACCTCCGCAACACAGAGGAGAAGGAAGCAGTCCCTCCCTCCCCCCTGTACTGCGCTGCCAATAAAGAGAGAGGGGCGGAGGAGGGGCGGGCGCACTGCGCACCCCTTTCATGGGTCCGGACTTTGTTAAGTAGCAGGCTACATAGAGCGGCACCCAGGGATCTCCCTGCACTTACTATTATATCTGGGCGCCTCTCCGTTTGCCCGCTGTGCCCCCATTACAGTCTCCTGCTTTGTATGTTAATTACTACTATCGGAGCAATGGGGAGGAGACATCAGCTTCTCTCCTGGGCATTCCTTCTCTCTGGCTGTAGCGCTGTCCAATCGCAGTGCAGAACGTCACAGCCAGGGAGAAGGAATGCCCAGGAGAGAAGCTGATGTCTCCTTCCAATTGCTCCCATAGCATTAATTAGCATACGGAGCAGGAGACGGTAACTGGGCCACAGCGGGCGAACGGAGCAGCGCCCAGGAATAATAGTAACTGCAGGGAGATCCCTGGGCGCCGCTCTATGTAGCCTGCTTCTTAACAAAGTCCGAACCCATGAAAGGTCGTCTTTATTTTTTTATACAGGAGGCAGGTGCCGGCAGCAAAATCACATAGCCGGAAACCGTGATCTGAGGCAGTTAACCGCTCAGGTGCAGCACCTGAAGTGTTAACTGCCGCTGATCTGCTGCAGGCATCCGACTCCTGTATTAAAAGTTAATTGTCATCGGTGGCGTAGTGCGCCCGCCCCCCACAACCCCCCCCCCCCCAGTATTAAAATAATTCCTGCTGCTGCTGTTTTTTTCACGTGGTATAGAATGGTATCGAGTATCGCAATACTTTTTTATGGTATCAAAATCTAATCGCAACAACTCTACTGCAGGCTTCGCCCACACATGCTAGCAGCGCGATCCCTGCCTGCTGACTGAATGGTGGAGCAGAGAGAAGTCTTCCTGCTTCACTATTCTGTGCGCTGTCTGCCTGAAGGAGGGGAAAATGACAGGACCCAACTCCCAGCGTTCCAGCAATGAGCACTTCCATTTGTATTGATGGAAGCGCTCATTGCTTCTGGCATCCCCCTGGGAGACGGAACCTGGGGCGGACCCCCCCCCCCCCCCCATTTAGAACGCCACTGATAGGAGCTTAGGAGGTGAGATGCGGGCCACAACACCAAGTGAGCATGCTGTTTGGACTTCGTCTAGTAATTTCCCCTATAGTGCCCCAGTAGTATGCTCCCCAAGTAGCTAAGTAAAGAAGAAAAAAATAAAATGACATTCAGTCTTTCGTACAGGCCACAGGGCTTTTCTACCCTGCTGCCTGAGATGCCTGTGACCTTGTGTAGCTGGCCACCTAAGACCTGTCCTAGGTTGCTAACATAGCTTATATGTTTATACAGCTAGACCTGCCAATAACCTTAATACAGTTCCTATGTTTGTGTGTTAGAGCAAAAAGCAGAGTTATTTACAGTGACTTCATGTTTGGATGTCATATAACTGTTATATATTGTGTTCACATAAGCAGAAAAGATAATATGCCTTTACGATTCATTATATGGATGTGAGGTAAGCTCAATGACACAGCAGAAACAACAGAAAGCATAGAGTTAAACTGTTGTTGCTGGGCAGGAGTCTAGACCAATCACAGCCAGCCTCACACACAGCAGGAGTCTTGACCAATCACAGCCAGCCTCACACACAGCCTGTGTGGGAAATTCCCCTAGCAGGAGCTGCTAGAACCAGAGGAGAGAAGCTGAACAGACATTTACTCCACTAAGAGCTGTGTTTTATGGAATCAGAGAGGCTAAAATAGATATTTAAAACAGTTATATAATGTTCCTACTGTTAATATAGTGATTAGAACTGTATACTGAACCAGTTACAGTGCCTTGCAAAAGTATTCACCCCCCCTTGATTTTTTTCGCATTTTGTTACATTACAGCCTTAAGTTCAATGTTTTGTTAATCTGAATTTTATGTGATGGATCAGAACACAATAGTCTAAGTTGGTGAAGTGAAATGAGAAAAACATATAAATTAAACTATTGTTTAGGAATAGAAAACAGAAAATTGGCATGTGCGTATGTATTCACCCCCTTTGTTAGGAAGCCCATAAAAAGCTCTGGTGCAACCAATTACCTTCAGAAGTCACATAATTAGTGAAATGATGTCTACCTGTGTGCAATCGAAGTGTCACATGATCTGTCATTACATATACACACCTTTTTTGAAAGGCTCCAGAGGCTGCAACACCAAAGCAAGAGGCACCACTAACCAAACACTGCCATGAAGACCAAGAAACTCTCCAAACAAGTAAGAGACGATGTTGGTGAGAAGTAAAAGTCAGGGTTAGGTTATAAAAAAAATATCCAAATCTTTGATGATCCCCAGGAGCACCATTAAATCTATTATAACCAAATAGAAAGAATTTGGCACAACAGCAAAGAGACGGCCGCCCACCAAAACTCGGATCGGGCAAGGAGTGCATTAATCAGAGAGGCAGCACAGAGACCTAAGGTAACCCTGGAGGAGCTGCAGAGTTTCACAGCAGAGACTGGAGTATCTGTACATAGAAACAACAATAAGCCATACACTCCATAGAGTTGGTTTCTCACCCTATAAAATCCTGTTAGTGGACCGGGCTTATATCAAATGAGATCAAATGAGAAGCTGGTCGCAGTATACCCGGGCTGAGAAGGTGCTGTTTCGCAGCGGCAGTGAAAAGGCTCTCAGCTCGTTGCCCCTCTGTGCCCGCGTGGACAGGAGGTGTCTGAGTAAACTGTATCAAGCTGACCTTACCTGCTCCTCTGGAGGGCGTAATGTCACGCTTTGGTAACCCCTAACCATACCGTATCTCGTGAGCTCGACGTAGGTGACTTCAAGAGGGCACGAGGTCTGGTATTCGTCACATTCACCTTCAAGTGGTAAGATGTGGCAAGCTCATAGAGACTTATCCAAAGCGACTTGGAGCTGTGATTGCCGCAAAAGGTGGCTCTACAAAGTATTGACTTTAGGGGGATAAATAGTTGTGCACATTGACTTTTTCTGTTATTTTTTCCTAGTTGTTGTTTGCTTCACAATAAAAAATTAAAAAATTAAAAATCTTCAAAGTTGTGGGAATGTTCTGTAAATTAAATGATGCAAATCCTCAAACAATCCATGTTAATTCCAGGTTGTGAGGTACCAAAATACATAAAAAGTCAAGGAAAGTGAATAATACTGTATGTGTGTTTACTTACAGTTCCACCAATTGCAAACTACAAAGTTAACAATCCAAATTCTAATTCCATATTGCAATCCAAATTGCATACAACCATACCAGATCATACGCAAACCCATTCACTTCAATGGGGCCGCAAAAAATGCGGACAGCATTTCATGTGCTGTCCGCATCCTTTGCTCCGTTACGTAGCCCCGCAAAATAAATATAACATGTCCTATTCTTGTCCGTTTTTGTGGACAAGAATAGGCATTTCTACAATGGGCCGCTTGTTCCATTCTGCAAATTGCGGAAGGCACACGGGCAGCTTCCGTGTTTTGCGGATACGCAATTTGCGGAACGGAACAAGCGGCCCATTTGCAAAAAACAGAACGGTCGTGTGCATGAGGCCAAACAATGCAGTGTTTATTCACAAGTTCGTCATCTTGGTGTTCATTCACACCATGGAAAGTCCACAGAACAAAAAGCATTCACCTTGTCAGCGGTTTTGGCAGTAGCAGTCCCCAACAGACTTTAGGGCCTGCTTCCCAGCAATGCAGCTCTCAGCCCTTTAGTACAGCACACATCATGCAGATCTTAAACCACAATGACTCCACAGATTTACTGTGAAATGGAGGATAATCCCCACCACCTGAGCTGGGTTTTATATCCCTAACCAAAACCCGGCCTGGAACGTGGGGAACAGCCACCCACCCTGCACTTTGGCTGCTCCCACAATAAATAACCAATAGTGTCAGCAGCACTAGCTGCCGCTGACACTTAAAATTGCCAGCTCTTACCTCACCGAGGCTAGGAACCTCGGTGACACATATGTTCTGTCAATAACGGCCCCTTGCGCTTTCCTACATTCCTCCCCCCTTTGTTCAACCCTGAGGGGGTGAAAACCCACCAGACAGTGTACCCGGGACAGGGCATCTGCATTTCCCTGTAACTTGCCTGCCTTATGTTCCACAGAAAACTTTAAGTTCTGTAGAGACAAAAACCACCTGGTGACCCGAGCATTGCTCTCTTTGCCTTGTCTTATCCAATTGAGAGGGGAGTGGTCGGTTACCAGACGTAACTTTCTCCCCAACAGATAATAGCGGAGAGACTCGAGTGCCCACTTGATGGCCAGGCAGTCTCTCTCCACTATACTGTACCTAGTCTCGGCTGGGGTAAGTGTGCGGCTCAGAAAAACAACAGGATGCTCCTCCCTATTGATGTCCTTAGAGAGTACAGCTCCGAGGCCTACTTCAGAGGCATCTGTCTATACCACAAACTCCCTCTTGAAGTCAGGCGTAATCAACACGGGGAACCACACAGGGCCGACTTCAGAGCGGAGAAAGCCTTTTCCTCTTTCTCATTCCACTAGACCATCACTGACTTGCGCCACTTCAAAAAGCCTGTCAATGGTGCGGCGACTGTAGCAAAGTGGTGGACAAACCTCATATAGTATCCCACCATTCCCAGGAACGACTTTACTTGCCTTCACTATGACTAGGTCACAACAATCAATCCAATTCCTGGATGTGCTTGTGTACATAGAAGAAGGATTGATTAAGACAGACATTTTTGTGAAACCAACTGATAGGAATAACATGCTATATTATTGGAGTAATCATTCAAAACATATGAAGGATTCTTTACCCTGGAGCCAACTCTTGAGGGTTAGGTGTATTGTGTCGGATGAAGGTAAAGTGCAGATAAGGATTGATGAGATGTGTGCCAGATTTATACAGCAGGGATACCCAGGTGCCCTTCTGTGTCGACTGGGCACACAGATGTTAGCATGTGATAAGGGAGGAGGTGTGATGAAACAGAATAAGAGAAAGAAACAAGATAAGGGGACGTGTATGCCATTTGTGTCCTTATAAATAGGGTTGGGACCATCAGTTGCGTTGTGGAGAAGTCAGGTGGATACACAGCTGATAGTCTTACTGAATAGACTGTTAGAATTATGTATTATGGCAAGAAAAAAGCAGCTAAGTAAAGAAAAACAAGTGGCCATCATTACTTTAAGAAATGAAGGTCAGTCAGTCCGAAAAGTTGGGAAAACTTTGAAAGTGTCCCCAAGTGCAGTCACATAAACCATCAAGCGCTACAAAGAAACTGGCTCACATGCGGACCGCCCCAGGAAAGGAAGACCAAGAGTCACCTCTGCTGCAGAGGATAAGTTCATCCGAGTCACCAGCCTCAGAAATCGCAGGTTAACAGCAGCTCAGATTAGAGACCAGGTCAATGCCACACAGAGTTCTAGCAGCAGACACATCTCTAGAACAACTGTTAAGAGGAGACTGTGTGAATCAGGCCTTCATGGTAGAATATCTGCTAGGAAACCACTGCTAAGGACAGGCAACAAGCAGAAGAGACTTGTTTTGGCTAAAGAATACAAGGAATGGACATTAGACCAATGGAAATCTGTGCTTTGGTCTGATGAGTCCAAATTTGAGATCTTTGGTTCCAACCACTGTGTCTTTGTGCGACGCAGAAAAGGTGAACGGATGGACTCTACATGCCTGGTTCCCACCGTGAAGCATAGAGCAGGAGGTGTGATGGTGTGGGGGTGCCTTGCTGGTGACACTGTTGGGGATTTATTCAAAATTGAAGGCATACTGAACCAGCATGGCTACCACAGCATCTTGCAGTGGCATGGTATTCCATCCGGTTTGCGTTTAGTTGCACCATCATTTATTTTTCAACAGGACAATGACCCCAAACACACCTCCAGGCTGTGTAAGGGCTATTTCACCATGAAGGAGAGTGATGGGGTGCTGCGCCACATGACCTGGCCTCCACAGTCACCGGACCTGAACCCAATCGAGATGGTTTGGGGTGAGCTGGACCGCAGAGTGAAGGCAAAAGGGCCAACAAGTGCTAAGCATCTCTGGGAACTCCTTCAAGACTGTTGGAAGACCATTTCAGGTGACTACCTCTTGAAGCTCATCAAGAGAATGCCAAGAGTGTGCAAAGTAGTAATCAAAGCAAAAGGTGGCTACTTTGAAGAACCTAGAATATGACATAATTTTCAGTTGTTTCACACTTTTTTGTTATGTATATAATTCCACATGTGTTAATTCATAGTTTTGATGCCTTCAGTGTGAATCTACAATTTTCATAGTCATGAAAATAAAGAAAACTCTTTGAATGAGAAGGTGTGTCCAAACTTTTAGTCTGTACTGTACATGTAGGTCAGACTATGTGGTATATACAATAACATGTCTATGCAGCATGATGTATAAAGGATAAACAACTATGGAGGTGAAAGAGAGAATCAATAAGCATAAAAGTACGATTAGAAAGGGGATTATAGAGTTGCCGATACCGAAACATTTTAAAGAAAAAGGACACTCTGTAAACCAGTTGAGGTTTAGGGTCATTGACTCTGTACCCCCATTATGCAGGGGTGGAGATAGAGAAGCCCTTCTGCAGCAGAAGGAACTCAGATGGATTCATACGCTGCAGACATTACAGCTGAGGGGTTTGAATGTAGAATATAATGTGAGTCACCTATGATGCCCCTGTTATCCTTGTATGGTTTTATCCTAGGTATATGGGATTTTATGGGGTGATGTTAATGCATTTTATAACATTGTAACATGGTACTATGGTGTATTTTATTAAGTAACTTGATCACTAAATGATAAGTGCATATATATATATGCTAATATTGGGTTATGTTTTTGTTTTATAGTGAGCTGCGGAATGGTGGCAATATGCGCATGTCTCCACAGCAAATAAACTTTGACAGGGGTGGGATGTTGGTGATATGTATGGATATCCTGATATGTACTAGAACAAACATAGAATAGTAGCCAGTATATAGTGATGGATGAACATCTGCTGGGACGGTTTGCGAACGCGATCAAATGTTCGCGAACCGCAAGTTCGCGGCGGGTCCCATTCATTTTAATAGCAGGCGAACCTGAAAAACCTTCATCTCATATTTGCAGCCAAGAAATAATTACTAGAAGTGCACAAATAGTCCCACAACATGAACAGTGACATACCCGATGTATTAATCGAATTTGCAATCTCCATTCATTATTATTTTTTTTATGTGAAATATCGGCAATATAATTTTCGCGGACGCGCATGCGCAAATGCACTATGCAGTACCCAAATGCACTATAAAGAAAGTATATTAGTATATAACACCTCGCTTCAATCAGTTTTTTGGGGGATGACTGGTATATCACACCAGTAGAAATTATTTGCTCCAATAACGCTTGTCCCTCTATATACCTGCAGTATCGCAGCAGAACCGCACACAACTGCCACACAATACAAATGCACTATAGTCCATTAGAATATACATAAAGATAAAACTTAACCTTTAATAATGTTACTATGAGGGTCCATTCACACGTCCGTAAGTGTTTGGCAGATCCGCAAAACATGGACAACGGCAATGTGCATTCCGCAATTTGTGGACCGCACATCGCCGGCACTATAATAGAAAATGCCTAATAGAAGAATAGGACATGTTCTATTTTTTGGCGGAAACAGAAGCACGGATGCGGAAGTGCGGATCCGCAAATGCCGATGCGGACAGCACATTCCGGCCCAATTGAAAATGAATGGGTCTGCACCCGTTCCACAAAATTGCGGAATGGATGCGGACCCATTTTGCGGACATGTGATATCCCTCAAAATGAAAATAAATTAAATTATTAAAGTTAAGCAAAAAGCATAGATGTGGTAGGCAGTAACAAGTGCTCGGCGGCACCAAATCAGAAACCATATGTCCTACCACAATTCGGCGGGTTCCAGTGCACATCCATGAATCCCGGAGGGAAAGCAAAAAACATCTATCCCTGGGATAGACGATGATGTGGTATTGAAGGACAGGGTGGGCAAAGAACTGTCTCTGATATTGCACTACAGGGGGGTGCTATTATGGCCCTGATAGCCTAACCACAGAGCATCCGCCCTGATAAGAGCAACCCCATCCAGAACCTTACCCTATATAAAAATGGCCCTAGTAACCCCCTAGCCCCTAGGCCCCTGACTTCCAGGTGATCACTATATAGATCTATGTGTTTTTGACTCATTATAAAAGTGTATTATAAGTATATCGCACCCCTCTCGATAGCACACCTATACCAGTCCTTAAAAATACTTTTATGGCCCTATTAGCTAGAGTTTGGTGTCCCTAACAGCCTGTCCCTCCACGCAGCAACCTCTTCCTACACTGGCAAAACACTGAATGTAAAATGGCGGCCAGTTCAGGTTTATTTGTAAGGTAGGGGATATGTCCATGTGCTGAAAAGTCTTAATTGGCTGTCCTGTACCACCTGATGGATGTGTCATGAGTCAAAGTTCTTCACAATGTAAAAGAATATAGCGAGCGCGAAAATCTCCATATGTTCGAATGTTCGGCGAATCGCGAACAAGCAAAGTTTGCTGCGAAACGACCGCCGGGCGAACTGCAAGGCCATTTCTACCAGTATATGGCCAAGATCCATGGATGTGAAATCGCTGTGGAAGGAGTTAATATTTGACTTCTTCACATTGCGGTGTACATGAGAGCATATATAATGTGAAAACAGGGATTTTTATGCCGCTGTCCCTGTCAATAAAGTTGTGTGAAACCAAAAAAGAAGGGACGTGACATGCGCAGTGGGATATACCGAGACGCAAGACGCAATGAGCGGAGACATGCGCAGTGGATCGTCAGGGACGCTGAGGAGACAGGCGGTGGTGGCCATACTGCAGCTCACATATGCACTATTGTTGGTGAGAAGAACATGTATAAAATGGTCTATTATATGGGATAACACTATATGCAGTGGTGGATTATAATTGGGGCGTTTGGGTCGGTTGCCCCGAGCCTGGCATCTCTCGGGGGCCTAACGCTGACACAAGCGCCCACAAACTACTGCGGGGCACGGGAGCGTATAGTTCCCTGCCTCTCCGTCATCCGCTGATCACCGCCATAGGCTTCAGGACTAGTAGGCCTGAAGCCTATGCGGTAGTAAAATCCCAGCGCAGGCGGGTGTGATGACGTCATCGCGCCGCGCCTGTGCCCGGACGCAGCATACTGACGTGTGTGCGCAGCGTGCCTGCACCATGGACGAGTGAGCGCCGACTGGGACACAGGTTAGTGACTCCTGGCACACCCACCAATCAGCTGTTTGAGGAGACCGCGATGTTCCAGTGAGCGCCTCAGCCTCTTTGCTCCTTACCAAGCACAGCTCTGTCCATTTGATAGCACTCTGCTTGGTATTACAGCTCAGACCCAATTACTCAGATGGGACAGAGCTGCACCAAGACCATGTGAACAATGTCATATGGCCTAGGAAGAGACTTTGGTGCTTACGAAGCACAGCAGCCTCTTCATACAGAAAAAGGGGGGCCCAAGTTGGGTAGACAGCCCCAGGCCTATCATGCACTTAATCCACCCCTGACCATATGATGATATATATGACTGTATACTAAGCATTTATTGGAGGAAAATTTTGGCACAACCCCTTGTGGGAGGTATATATGCTCACAATTTGTGGATTTTAGTATGGCTTGAGAAAGGCTTAGTTGAAGCCGAAACGTTGCCTGTCTGATGTGTTGGTTGAAAATAAATCTTGCACAAAGGAAGACGTTGGTCACATTTCATCTGTATTCTTATGTCTATTATTGACAGCGGAAAAGAGTCTTACTGCTGGTGACCGTGGGCTTCCAAAAACTTGGGACATTAGTGCTCTCCTTGAAATATATTTCTCTTTACTTGCCGAGTAGTGACCGGTCGTGGCCAATTCCGAATTGCCTCAATTCAAGGTTTAATAATTCCGCGCCCAATTACATACCCCCAGGTACTTGGTCTCTTCTAACCCTTTTTGGGTTATCGGTTAAGCCAGCCTTCCTAAGGGAGTCCACTACAGCCTGTACTTTAGGTAGGTGACTTTCCCAGTCGGTGCTGTTGATAACGATATAGTCCAAGTACGCCAAAGCGTACCGACGATGTGGATGGAGTACAATGTCCATTAGCCTTTGAAACGTGGCGGGAGCGCCATGTAGCCCAAAGGGTAATACCTTGTACTGATACAGCCCCTCTGGCATGATGAAAGATGTTTTTTCCTTGGCAGCCTCCGTCAAGGGTACCTGTCAGTACCCTTTAGTAAGGTCCAACACAGAAAAATACTGGGCTTGGCCCAACTTCTCAAAAAGCTCATCTACTTGGGGCATGGGATATGCGTCAAACTTGGACACCTCATTCAGTTTGCAGAAGTCGTTACAGAAGCGCAATGTCCCATCCGGCTTGGGTATTAAGACTGGCCCATTCACCCCCTGACACCTAGCTGTAGCATTAGCTGCACTTCCTCCGTGATGGCTTGTCACCGAGCCTCGGGTACCCGGTATGGTTTTAACCGGACTTTTGCCTGAGGCTCAGTGATAATGTCATGTCGGATTATGGAAGTGCGTCCAGGAAAGTCCAAGAACACATCCGTGTTCCGACTAACGAACTCTCTGGCTTCCTACGCCTGTTTAGAGGAGAGGCTGTCGGCAATTGTCACTGTGGCAGCTGCTTCCCTTGCTTCAGATAGAGGGACCGAATCCGCTTCGCCTAGAAACCCTGGACGTGGGCTGTCTTCCGTACAGGTTTCCCTATCTTTCCAGGGTTTGAGCAGATTCACATGGTACACCTGCTCCGACTTTCGCCTCCCCAGGTGATGTAACTTGTAATCTACCTCTCCAATTTTTTCAAGTACCTCGTAGGGCTCCTGCTACCTAGTTACAAATTTATTGTCTACGGTTGGTACCAGCACCAATACCCGATTACCCGGGTTAAAGTTCCGGACCCGAGCCTGCCAATTATATTCCCTACTTTGGGCTCGCTGCGCTGCCTCCATATGCTCCCTAACCAGAGGTAACACTGTTTGCATCCACCCTTACATCTGGGTGACATACTCAACAACACTTTTGTGCGGTGTGGGTTGTTGTTCCCATGCCTCTTTGGCCACGTCCAACAGACCGCGGGAATGTCTGCCGTATAGCAGTTCGAAGGGCGAGAACCCAGTAGAGGCCTGAGGCACCTCTCGCACTGCGAACATGAGATAGGGCAGAAGAAGATCCCAGTCCCTCTTATCCTTAGACACCACTCTTTTTAACATATTTTTTTATGTTTGATTAAACCTCTCCACCAGGCCGTCCGTTTGCGGGTGATAGACGGATGTCCGCAACTGTTTTATGTGGAGCAACTTAAAGAGTTATCTCATGACCTTGGACATAAAAGGGGTTCCTTGGTCAGTCAGAACCTCTTTAGGCAGACCCACTCAGGAAAACATCTCCATTAACTCCTTAGCTATGAGTTTGGCTGATGTATGACGCAGTGGCACCGCCTCCGGGTACCGAGTGGCATAGTCGAGGATGACCAAGATGTCTTGGTGCCCTCTAGCGGACTTCGGTACTGGGCCTATGATATCCATAGTGATCCGCTCTAATGGAACCTCAATAATCGGGAGAAGGACCAGGGGACTACGGAAATGTTGCTGGGGGCTGGTTATCTGGCAGGCTGTAACGATCGGCAGGGTGGTTCCATCTGCAGCACAGCGACTCCTCCCACTGGGCGGAGCTACCCCATATAAGCCCCGTGGCAGCTATGCACAGTGTTCCACTAATTTGGAGTGTGCACCGTGCATACTGCTACAGAAGCCTCCCCCATAGGCATTGGATCCGGACCCCGGAACCCCTGTGAACCTTATTCCTCACTCCGCTAACCTCCCTGGCAATCCGGGACGCTACTGAGGACTCTACCAAACCGCAAGTATAATGAATTCAGTGGCTGAATATAACCTGGACTATCAGTACCTTCCAACTAAACAATAATATTCAAGGCACTCTGTTCTCTGTATAACTTATGCAAGTGAGGTGTGTGTTATGGAAAACAAGATTTATGGACTATAACTGTTGCCTACATCAAAATGAATTACTACATCCACCTGTAGGGCGTATGGCATCTCGCCGCTAATAATACATTCAGAGCAGGGAACAGGTGTATGATGTCAGGATCCCTAACTCTCCGCTCAGTTGTTTGAGAGAGCCGCCTGGGAATCCACTACTGAACCTGATCTATAACCTCACTTCCTTCTGGGTCTTGGGCACTGGTTAATGCAACACGATTCCGCAGTTGAGATCCTCGCAAAACAGCTCGGTGCATTACATATTAGTGGAACCTCAATGGATCCAGCGGAACTAGCACGACACATCGTCATCCTCTCACAAAAGGTTGAGAACCTCTCAGAGGATGTTCAGAACCTGCAACTAGAGAACCAGACATTGCGAGACCTTGTCGCACAGAACACAAACCCCCCAAGGGAGGGACCTGAGCCAATGGTCAGTCCTCCGGAACTATTCTCAGGCGATCGCAAGCAGTTCCGAGATTTCATTAATGCTTCCAAATTAATGTTTGAGCTTCGTCCTAGGACCTACCCTACTGACCGGATAAAAGTCCTCACTATGATCTCCTTTCTTAGGGGGGAGCCCAGAGCCTGGGCAAATACCTACTTGGAGAGGGAGGACCCCGTCCTAGACAACTACCACCAATTTCTTACAATCATGGCCCTCTTGTATGAAGACCATAGCAAGCAGCTGACGGCGGAATCCGCCATCAGGAGCATTAAACAAGGCAGACGACCTGTTGAGGATTTTATCGCGGAATATACGCGGTGGGCTCGGGAGACTGAGTGGAACGATCTCAGTCTTAGGAACCAGTTCCGTCTCGGCCTTTCCGAAGCACTGAAGGATGAGTTGGCAAGAGGTGACATGCCCCTCACCCTAGAAGATCTTATGCAACGTGTCACCATCCTCGACAGGCGTCTCCGTGAACGCAGAGCAGAGCGGTCCTATGGATATCTACCTCCCAGTAGACAAACCGAGATGCATCCTCCTGAAGAAAAGATGGAGATAGCTGCCCTCAGGGGCCCTCTAACAGAAAGAGAGAAAACCAGAAGACGCAACCTGAATCTCTGCCTATATTGCTCTTCCGAAGGCCATGGGGTAGAAGATTGCCCGGTAATACGGAAGAAGTCCGAAGGTAAGCGATACTCTCTATGTAAAATCGTAGATCCCCAGATCAGAACCCCGGGTTACTTATACACCTCTCTTACTCTACAGTGGGACCAAAATCGTCTTACCGTTGACGCAATGGTGGATACAGGATCCTGCGGAAATTTTATCGATACGCTGTTGATTAAGCGAAATAAAATTCCATTGATCAAAAAGAATTCCCCGTTGTCCGTGAGTTTTATTGACGGTACTACTTCGGCCTCAGGCCCAGTTCAAAACCAAACCTTACCTATAATGGTGACCTGTGAAAACAACCACACTGAATTTATGTCCTTTGACATTATACCCTCCCCTCTATTCCCTATCATACTAGGACTACCTTGGTTAAAACTACATAGACCAACACTACTATGGGACCAAGGAAGGGTACGGTTAGATTCGGGGTATTGCCAGGAGACCTGTTATCCTACAAATTCCATACTACTGGTTGGCGGCACCCAGGTACCAGACCACTACCAGGATTTCGCCGACGTGTTCAGTTCAAAGAATGCAGAGATGCTTCCGCCTCACAGGACATACGACTGTCCCATAGATCTACTTCCAGGAAGTGAAATACCTAAGGGGAGAATCTACCCATTGGCGAAACCTGAGCTAGACCACCTCAAACAGTATCTAGAGGAAAACCTGAAAAAGGGATTCATTAGGGCCTCTACTTCACCCGCAGGATCGGGAATGTTCTTTGTTCGGAACAAGGATTCCAGCCTCCGTCCTATCATCGACTATAGAGCCCTAAATAAAGTGACGGTAAAGAACAGGTACCCACTGCCTCTCATTAACGAACTGATTGAACGTCTCAGCACTGCCACTGTCTATACCAAACTGGACCTTAGAGGAGCTTATAACTTGATAAGGATCAGAAAAGGAGACGAGTGGAAAACCGCTTTTCGCACCCGTTACGGACTCTTTGAGTACCAAGTGATGCCGTTCGGACTGTGCAATGCACCTGCAACATTCCAAAATTTTATAAATGATATTTTTCGAGATCTACTGGATGTTTGTGTCATTGTCTACCTCGATGACATATTGGTTTATTCAGACAACATCCAAGACCATAGAAGACATGTGCGTTGGGTATTAGCACGTTTGAGAGCCCATTGCCTGTACGCAAAATTCGAGAAATGCGTATTTGATACGACTACACTACCGTTCCTGGGTTACATCATCTCCCCCGAGGGGATTCAGATGGACCAGACAAAGATTGAATGTATACAAAATTGGCCCACTCCAGGATCCAGAAAGGCACTTCAAAGGTTTTTGGGGTTCGCTAATTTCTATAGGAAATTCATCAAGAATTACTCTGCAACTACAAAACCGCTCACCAGACTTACAAGCATCAACACGAGGTTCATATGGAATGGAGAAGCTCAGGAAGCATTCCAACTACTGAAGGACAGGTTTACATCCGCTCCCATTCTCACCATACCTGACCCTAACAACTTGTACGTCCTCGAAGTGGATGCTTCCCAACATGCTGTTGGAGCTGTCTTATCTCAACGTTCATCATTAATGACGCCCCTACATCCGGTAGGGTTTTTCTCCCGGACACTCAATCCGGCCGAGGTTAACTACCCCATAGGGGAAAAAGAACTTCTGGCAATAAAAAACGCGTTGGAAAATTGGAGACATATATTGGAAGGCTCAACACACCCAATCACCATATACTCAGACCACCGCAACCTCCAATACCTAAAGACGGGTAAGACATTATCCTCTCGCCAAGTGAGGTGGAGTTTCTTCTTCGACCGCTTCGATTTTCAAATCACATACAGACCCGGTTCAAAAAACGGAAAGGCAGACGCCCTATCTCGTTTGAATGATCCCCATCCAGGAGCAGAATTCCCTTCGTGGGTAATTCCACCCAAAAAAATTATCGCCACTGTAGCTCTACGACAAAGACTCAAGGACTGTCTAACCCTAAATGAAAACGATCTACCTCCAGGACTCCGTAAGGATGATGAAGGTTTCTATTATAAGGGAAATCATCTATATATACCACCAAACGTTACAACACAAGTAATTCAACTATGCCATGATACTCCCATGGCGGGTCATCCGGGCATCTCCAAAACCGTGGATTTAGTCCGCAGATATTACTGGTGGCCCAACATGATACAGGAAATTGAGGACTACGTCGCCTCATGTGAGATTTGTGCCACCTGCAAACATGATCGTAAGCAACCTTACGGCCTACTAATGAATCTCCCGATACCCTCCAGACCCTGGGAGTGGGTATCACTGGATTTTATAGTTGATCTTCCTCCCTCACATGGTCATAATACCGTACTTGTTGTTGTGGATCTACTAACAAAAATGGCACATTTTGTGGCCCTGAAAAAATTACCATCTTCGAAGGAGACTGCTGAGGTTTTTGTGACTAACATCGTCCGTCTACATGGAGTGCCTACTAAACTGATATCGGACAGAGGCTCACAATTTATCTCCAAGTTTTGGAAGGCTCTTTGTGGGAAACTCCAGATAGACCATCGGATGTCCAGTGCATACCACCCGCAGACAAACGGACAAACTGAGAGAGTAAACCAATGCCTCGAGCAGTACCTTCGCTGTCACTGCTCATATCTTCAGGACGACTGGGAGCGCCTGCTTCCTCTCGCGGAATTCTCCTATAACAATTCCAAAAGTGCCTCCACTCTTCACTCTCCATTCTTCTCGAACTACGGTTTTCACCCTTCTCCTCTCACTCCGATGAGTATCCCTACTAACGTGCCAGCTACTGAAGATTACATCTCCACATTACAGAAGACCCTCAAGGAGCTTAAAGAAAACCTTATCCGAGCTAGAGATCGACAAAAATGTTATTATGATCGACGCAGGAGGCCGAGTCCCCCATATCAAGCAGGGGACTCCGTCTGGCTCTCCACCAAAAACCTCCGCTTGGGTACTCCTTCTAAAAAATTGGGGAAACAGTTCCTGGGACCATTCCGTATCGAGAAGGTCGTCAACCCCAACACGATGAAACTCATTCTACCTCCTCGTTTTCAGGTACACCCCACCTTTCACGTATCTTTGCTGAAGCCTTTTCGTCCTAACCCTTTCCCGGGCAGGAACCCTGCCCCGTCACCTCCGGTCATTGTCCAAGGTGATGAAGAGTTCGAGGTTGAGGAGCTCTTGGATTCCAGAAGGAGGAGGGGGAGACTCCAGTACCTCATACGATGGAAGGGTTATGGTCCCCAAGATGATTCCTGGGAGGTGGCTGATGATGTCCACGCTCCAAAATTGCAAAGGGAGTTTCACCGCAGGTTCCCCGACCGGCCCTCCCCTTCTAGGGTACCCCGGAGGGGTTCCCTTGGGAGGGGGGTACTGTAACGATCGGCAGGGTGGTTCCATCTGCAGCACAGCGACTCCTCCCACTGGGCGGAGCTACCCCATATAAGCCCCGTGGCAGCTATGCACAGTGTTCCACTAATTTGGAGTGTGCACCGTGCATACTGCTACAGAAGCCTCCCCCATAGGCATTGGATCCGGACCCCGGAACCCCTGGGAACCTTATTCCTCACTCCGCTAACCTCCCTGGCAATCCGGGACGCTACTGAGGACTCTACCAAACCGCAAGTATAATGAATTCAGTGGCTGAATATAACCTGGACTATCAGTACCTTCCAACTAAACAATAATATTCAAGGCACTCTGTTCTCTGTATAACTTATGCAAGTGAGGTGTGTGTTATGGAAAACAAGATTTATGGACTATAACTGTTGCCTACATCAAAATGAATTACTACATCCACCTGTAGGGCGTATGGCATCTCGCCGCTAATAATACATTCAGAGCAGGGAACAGGTGTATGATGTCAGGATCCCTAACTCTCCGCTCAGTTGTTTGAGAGAGCCGCCTGGGAATCCACTACTGAACCTGATCTATAACCTCACTTCCTTCTGGGTCTTGGGCACTGGTTAATGCAACACGATTCCGCAGTTGAGATCCTCGCAAAACAGCTCGGTGCATTACACAGGCTTGGCAAGACTTGCAATACTCTTCCACCTCTCTGAACACACTGGGCCAGTAGAACCACTGTAGAATCCGATCCTGCGTTTTCTGCTGGCCCAGGTGTCCCCCAAAAACATGTTGGTGGGCTAACTCCAATACGAGCTTGCGATACGCCTTGGGCACCAGAGTCGGGTCCTGGTGCTGTGCTGTACCAAAATTATCCACAGAGACATTGAGATCTGCCAGCTCAGGACCCGGCGGCAAGTTTTCCACGTCTTCCACCATCACACTCCTGGGTATCGGTAACTTTCGTATCCGGCCATAGTGCCGGGAAACCGGGGAAGTCTCTCCCTATTATTAACTCATATGGTAACTTGGTGGCGAGGGCCACCACATTCGTCCACCTGCCAGCCACCGTTGATAGAGAGACCAGGGCAGTGGGATAGACCTTTAAGTGCCCATGCATGCAGACAACGCTGACTTTTCGGCCAGTATACTCGGTGGGCCTCACCAGGGCAGGTCTTACCAGGAACACCAGGCTCCCTGAATCCAGCAGTGCCACTGCCAGAGTGTCCCCCACTTCCACCTAGCACAGGTGACTATTGTCTACAGTCTCTGAGGTACCTGTGATGCACAGCTTCCTGGCATACAATGAGTGGTGGTAGCCATAGTTGGTATCCATGGGTTCACCCCGATGAGGACTGTCAGCTCTTATATGTCCATGCTTGTGACACCGCCAGCAGACCACCGGAGCTGGGTCTGCAGGGGGTACTTCCATGGCGGGTTTGGCTGGCACCAGCCGCTGGGTTTGGAGTGGAGTTTTCCGGGGTTTACCTGGCCCCATCCCAAAAGAACCCCCCTGCAGATTTCTGGTGGCCTCGTATCGCTTCACCAGGTCGACCATCTCCAAGGCATTATCCGGAGACACCTGGCCGATCCAGTGCTGGAGAGGGTATGGCAAAGCCCTCCAAAACACATCCGCCAACAGCCGATCCAACATAGCAGTGGGAGTCAATTTGTCAGGCTGCAGCCATTTTTACAATTGGTGCAGCAGATCATAATATTGTGGTCTGGCGGGTTTAGCCGGATTAAATTCCCACTGATGCACCCGCTGGGCCCGGACCAATACATTCACCTCGAGTCTCGCCAGAATCTCACCTTATACTGTCAGGTAGTCGACCTCTTGATTCAGGAAGCTCATAAAATACTTGCTGGGGACCAGATACCAGGAACGGAGCGAAGACCTCAGCCCATTGGTCTCGGGGTAACTTTTCCCTCACAGCCACCTTTTCGAAGACCGCCAGATAGGTCTCGACGTCATCCGAGGGGGTAATCTTAGGAATTGCTGCGCGGACAGCATTTCGGGCATCGTGGACATTCTGGGATGCTCCTGCCGCCTGCAACACCATTACATGTTGCAATATCTGGTTAGTTTCTTATTGCTACTTGTTAGCCTCCCGCTGCTGCAAGTTAGCCTCCACAAGGGCTTTCACGACCACCTCCATTTTGTCAGGGAACACGGGTCGTAACCTTGCCGGCTTAATGTAGGACATGCACTTGTGTCGGGGAAAAACATTTATTTTTTTCGGCCTTCAGGCCTGCCTTACTGCGTTTACACGCATCCTCCACCAATTGTGGGGATTTGCTCTGGTAGGCAGATTAGCGGACGCAGTACAGAGGCAAAAACAAAGTCTTTGACTTAAACAATGCAGTGTTTATTCACACGTAAACAAAAATGACAGTTCGCCGTCTTGGTGTTCATTCACACCATGGCAAGTCCACAGAACAAAAATCAATCACCTTGTCAGCGGTTTTGGCAGTAGCAGTCCCCAACAGGCTTTAGTGCCTGCTTCCCAGCAATGCGGCTCTTAGCCCTTTAGTACAGCACACATCATGCAGATCTTAAACCACAGAGACTCCACAGATTCACTGTGGAATGGAGGATAATCCACACCACCTGAGACTGCTGGCTGGGTTTTATATCCCTAACTAAAACCCAGCCTGGAACGTGGGGAACAGCCAGCCACCTGCACTTTGGCTGCTCCCAGTAAGAGCTGGCCCGGATCGGCTTTACAGCCACACTAAATAAACCAATAGTGTCAGTCAGCACTAGCTGCCTCTGACACTTAAAATTATTGTCTCTTACCTCACCGAGGCCAGAAACCTCGGTGACACATATCTTTCGTCAATGGCGGCCCCTTGCGCTTTCGTACACAAGATTGAACAGTTGAACCACCATCTTATGCATATCTGCTGCGGAGGCGGCAGTGTTATATATGAAAAAAAGTTGAAGTTAAAAAAAAAGTTATTTCAAGCATTTGGTGTGCTCTTTAAACCTATTGTTTCCATAGAACCACGCTGGAGGAATTACAGAGTAATAGACAGTCTGGTTAGACTAAAAGTCAGAGATACCAAAATTCTTCTAATGTCACATGGCAAAAGGCACTTCATAGTGCTGTGCCTGCCACAGTGGAACTATTACCCTCAGAGGGCGAAGCAATAGCGCTCTTCAAATTGCACAGAAAAGAGCACATTAGAGCAGCGGAGCGCCAGCATATACCGCGGCGCAGCAACTGATCCCTGAGTGAGCAAGCAAAGACACCTCAGTGGAGCTACCATAGAGGCCATAGAACGTGTGCATTAGTCAAACTACAGCCGACTCTTAAAGTGGCAGAACGGCAAAGGCAAAACAGTCAGAGAAAGAGCGCCAACCCTCCTGCGATCCCTAGAGAGAGAAAGAGACGCAAAGTCCAGAACTAGAGTGCCCGCACCGCTTTCCAAGAAGAGGCTACTTACTGCCGCCAGCTAGTTCCCACCACTAGGCCCAGAGCCTGCAGCAGTGCATCCAAGCCAGCACATCGCAAGTCAGCACAGAACATCACAAGCAGTGTATCCAAGCCAGCGCATTGCAAGACAGCATATCTAAGCACAGATTATCGCAAGTCAGCACGGTGCATCGCAAGTCAGCACAGAGCATTGTATCACATCAAGAAAAGACCAGTCTCCTTTAAGACTGATATTTGTTTCAGCAACCTACAGATCACAGTATCCTGCTCTTCAGAATAAGGTCAGAGCTTTCCTTTATTACTTATCTTTGCATATAGGCTTTGGCATTAAGAGACATTTTCGTGTTTAGGAATAAAGTAAAACAAAGGACAGTTTGTATTACACGGACTCTAAAGTATTTAAAGTGAAAGTCATTTATTTCTGCATTTGTGAGTATTGCATTTAAAGTGAAAGGTTCTTTAATATTTGTATTGATTGTTATAGCATTTAAAGTAAAATGTCTGAACCTGATATTACTATGCCACTGTTAGAGGATGCAAAGATAGAGTAGAGGGGGAAGAGCAAGAGAACCTGTCTGAGTTAGAAGAGTCTGATGCAGCATTAGTCTTGCCTCAAATATAGCACAAACAGATAAACCAAGACGTTCATCACGTGCCAGAAAACTTAACCCAAAGATGCTGGAAAATTTGGAGCAAGAAGCAGCATTAAAAGGAAAAAAGTTTGCCAGAATGTATGAGAAGTGGAAATTATACATCAAAGGCATTCGTGGAAAGTTAAAACAAGAAAGTATAAAAGGGAACTTGAGTATTATGGTAGAGACAGTAGAAGACTCTGAATCAGAGCTTATGGCAGCATATGTCACCCTGCGGTCGCATACGACAGCTTCCCAGGACATTGTAAAGAACATGGACACATGTACTGCTGTCACTAAAGATTTAGTCAAGCTTATGAGAGAACTATCATCTGCAGAAAACCATGAAGTTAAAGCAAGAAGGAGAATGAGCGAGCTCTTTATGAGAGACTATGCTAGGTCCTTAGGTGGAACCACAATTACAAGTGGGACTTTCTTTGCTAGCAGAAGTGCCGCCCCCCGTATCAGAGTCCTCAAATACTTTAGCCAAAATAAAGGAATTAGCTGAACAACTTGCTGTCAAGAGAGCAGAAATTGAGATGGAAGCTGCCATCGAGGCGCAGCGCCAACTGGTGGCTGAAAAGGAAGCTGAAATCAAGGCACAGCGCCAACAGATGAAAAGTCTGGAAAGGCAAAAATAAGTTAATATCATAGAAGCCAGACTTAGAGTACACAAAGAGGATATGAATCAGAGTAGTGTTAGGTTTAAATCTGTACCAAGTAAAGAAACAGACTCTTATTTTCCTCCATACCTCCAGGAGAATGGAAGGAAATCTCCAGCAATTAGTGAGGAAAGAAGTCATTATCCTTCCATCCCTGCTCAGAAAGACAAAGAGAGATCTAGTCCAGTGTTAGGAAAAAGGTGTGTGAACTTACCTTCTATCTCTAACGGAAAAAATGAAGAAGAGGACTCCCCTAATTCAGAACTAAATGCGAAAATAGAACTGGATGATTTTATTCCTAGATGTCACTGCAACAGTCAAGAGAATGTTACAACCATTGTGCCAGCAAGACCACAGAGAACAGTCCTCACTAGACTTCCCGTTCCGGAACCTACTGTATTTTCAGGAGACATACTGAAGTTCATAGAGTGGAAGGCAAGCTTTGAAATGATAATTGAGCATCATTGCTTAAGTCCAGTAGTCAAGTTATTCTACCTTCAGAGATATGTTGGTGGAGAAGCCAAGGAAGTTTTTGAAGGTAACTTCTATAGAAGAGACAATGAAGCCTACAAGCAAGCTTCGGAAAAACTGAATGCAAGATATGATCATCCTTTCTTAGTACAAAGATCCTTTAGAGAGAAACTGAATAACTGGCCTAAAACATGTCCTAAAGAACACTTCAGAATCCAAAAGTATGGTGACTTCCTGCAAGCATGCAGCAATGCCATCCTGCATGTTCAAGGACTGGAAGTACTGAACGACTATCTAGAAAACCAAAGGATGCTAACTAAGCTACATGAAGAAGTGGATTCTAGATGGAATCACTATGTGACTAAACAGTTAGATCTAGGTAAGAACTTTCCAAGTTTTAAAGAGTTCTCTGAGTTCATCAATGAGGAAGCACAAATAGCATGTAATAAAGTAACATCATCTTACCTCTTAAAAACCTTAGAAGAAAGGCCTGCAAGAGAGATAAGACGTGCCAAAGCAACTAGCTTTGCAACCAACACAGCAGCTAAAGGTCCAGATACCTACGAGAGCAAGTTCAAAGTCACTACTTGGATCAGTAGAGAGACAGAACCGGCAAATCTTCAGACTACCTTTAAATGTATGTTCTTTGGAGAGAACCACTCCATACACAAGTGCCAACAATTGAAGGAGAAGTCCCCAGAAGAAAAGAAAAAAATTGTACTGGATAACCAACTGTGTTTCGGATGTCTAAGAAAATTCCATGTTACTAAGGAGTGTAAGAAAAAGTCCACATGCAGCGTTTGCAGAGGACACCATCCTACACCACTACATGAAGAACGTCCAAAGAAAGATAAATCCTCAATACTTAAAGATACTGAGGAAGGAAAGAAAGTATCGGTATTCTGTTGCAGAGTGAGGGTAGGAGAAAACAACGGCACATCAATGGTTGTACCAGTGTGCATTTTAAATCCTAAAAGGAAGAAAAAGAAAGTAATGTCACGCTGGGTAGGATACAAGATACAATTGACACACAGAAAACCACAAAACAAGCGTCTAGGCCAGAAGCTGGGGATAAAGGTAACCTCCTGACAAATCCCTACCAGCTCTCTCTGAACTAAGATGGTGGAAAGGGGAAAAGAGACAGCCTGCTTCCTCAGGCCTGGAGGGGGCAGGTGTCTCTCTAACAGCCTAGACAGAACACAAAAAGAAAACAAAACCAACTTATCTTGGTAGCTGAGCAAAAATAGCAAATCCTTCCTTCCTCAGAGTAAGATAAAGATAGAAGCTATAACCCGCACAGGACACTGGGAAGGGGCGTAATTTAAACTCATACAAAAGACCCCACCCAGTGCACCTGAAGGAAGGCGGATACATCTCAACTCCAAACCCAAAACAAAAAACTACACACCTGCTGCTAACCTGGCAGACCTTCGCACATAACCTGAGCAGGGCATGACAGTACCCCCACTTCTATGGGTGACCTCCGGACACCCCGGCCCAACTTTATCCGGATGGGCCCTGTGAAAAAGGCCCTCACCAGTCGGCTGGCACTAACATCCACAGCCGGAACCCACATCCTCTCCTCGGGGCCATATCCCCTCCAGTGTACCAGGAACTGAAGGAAACCCCGAAGAACACGTGAGTCGAGAACCCTAGAGATCTCGAACTCTAAATTTCCATCAACCAGAACAGGGGGAGGAGTCAATGGTGATGGTTACACCGGTTTCACACAGTAACGACCTGTGGAACACATCATGGATCCTCCAGATCTGCAGAAGATCCAGACGAAACGCCACTGGATTGACAACCGCAGATATTTTGTAAGGTCAAATAAATCTTGGACCCATTTTCCAAGATGGTACTCTCAGTTTAATATTTTTAGTAGATAACCACACCAGATCACCCACACACAGGTCTGGACCAGTCATACGTCTCCTGTCAGCCATTCACTTATACCTCTCACCCATCTTCTCCAAATTCAATTGGATCCTCTGCAGGATAGAAGACAAGATAGAAGAAAATCTCTCCTCTTCTGGCATCCCAGAGGAATTAGTCCCAGAAAAGATACCAAACTGAGGATGAAAACTGTATGCGCCAAAAAATGGCGACTTACCCGTGGACTCCTACCTACAGTTTTCAACACAAACTCTGCTAAGGATAAGAACGAGGACCAGTCTTCTTGGTTCTCAGCCACAAAGCACCTCAAGTAGGTCTCCAGGTTTTGATTAGTACGCTTAGTACGCTCTGTCTGCCCATTCGATGAAAAGCCGAAGAGAACAAAATTTGAATACCAAGACGAGAGCAGAACGCCCTCCAAAACCTAGAAACAAACTGCGTGCCCCTATCAGAAACCACATCCGAGGGAATGCCATGTAATTTCACGATGTTATCCACAAAAACCTGAGCAAGAGTCTTAGCATTGGGCAGACTAGCTAACCATACAAAGTGAGCCATTTTACTAAAACTGTCAACAACCACCAAAATCACTGTTTTCCCGATGGAACTCGGCAGATCAGTAATAAAGTCCATAGACAAGTGCGTCCAAGGACGAGATGGAATCGATAAAGGAAGAAGTGAACCAGAAGGTCGAGTGTGAGCAACCTTTGACCGTGCACAGGTCTCACAAGCTGCTACGCAATCCTCAACACTCTTATGTAACCCAGGCCACCAGAACCTCAGCGAAATAAGATCAAAGGTGGACTTGCCACCAGGATGTCCAGCAAGGACAGTATTGTGATGTTCCTTGAATACCTTGTATCGCAGTCCAGCAGGAACAAACAACCTCCCTGGGGTCCCAACACCTCCATCTCCAACTCAGGGTACAGAGCGGAGACCACCACCCCATCAGCCAAAATCAGAGCAGGATCCTCAGAATCATCTCCCCCAGGAAAACTGAGACAATGCATCTGTCTTGACGTTTTTAACCCCCGGGAAAAAGTAGCCACAAAATTGAACCTAGTAAAGAACAGTGACCATCTAGCTTGTCTAGGATTCAGATGCTTGGCAGATTGCAGGTAAGCCAAATTCTTATGATCAGTATATACCGTAACAGGATGAGACGCCCCCTCCAACCAGTGACGCCATTCCTCAAAGGCCAATTTGATGGCCAGCAATTCCCTATCTCCTACATCATAATTCCTCTCGGCGACCGAGAGCTTCTTTGAAAAAAAAAAGCACACGGACGCCTTTTGCCAGGAGATGGACCCTGCGACAACACTGCTCCAACCTCCACCTCTGATGCATCCACCTCCACCACGAATGGCTGAGACACATCGGGCTGCATCAGAATCGGAGCAGACGTGAAACATTCCTTAATAGCCGAAAAGGCCTGCAATGCCTTATCCATCCAGACAGAGAAGTCAACGCCTTTCTTAGTCATATCGGTCAGAGTTTTTACAATGATAGAGTAGTTCAAGATACATTTTCTATAATAATTGGTAAACCCCAAAAACCGCATCAAAGCTTTCTGATTCTCCAGTCGGTCCCATTCCAGAACCGCCCGGACCTTTTCGGGATCCATATGAAAACTAGAGTCAGAAAGCAGATATCCCAGAAACGGAAGCTCCTGAACAGAAAACACACATTTCTCCAATTTAGCATATAATTTATTCTCCCGAAGGATCGACAGAACCTGTCTCACGTGATCCTGATGGGTCATCAGATCAGGAGAGTAAATTAGTATGTCATCCAAGTAAATTACAACGTACCTTCCCACAAAATGATGGAAAATGTCATTGATAAATCGCTGAAACACAGCTGGCGCGTTAGTTAACCCAAAAGGCATAATCAGATTCTCAAAATGACCCTCGTGCGTGTAGAAGGCCGTTTTCCACTCATCCCCCTCCTTGATTCTGATCAGATTGCAGGCCCCTCTTAAATCTAACTTGGAGAACACCTTGGCTCCAACAATTTGATCAAAAAAGGTCAGAGATCAAAGGAAGGGGATACGGATCACAGACAGTAATGCGGGTCAATTCCCGGAAATCCAAACAAGGTCTAAGCGATCCATCCTTTTTCTTTACAAAGAATAAACCAACTATGACCGGAGACTTAAATGGCCTAATATGACCCTTTGCCAAACTCTCAGCAATATACTTCCGCATGACCTCTCTTTCGGGTTGAAAAAGATTGTATAGCGGAGACTTTGGCAACTTAGCCCCTGGGATGAGATTAACCAGACAATCATATTCACGATGAGGAGGCAATTCCTGAGCCCCACCCTCCGAAAAGACATCCGCAAAATCTGAGAAATACTGAGGTAAAACCGTAGTAGACACCCCTGAGATAGATGCACCAAGACAATTGTCTGAACAAAATTCACTCCAACCAATGATCTGCCTTGCCTGCCAATCTATAGTTGTGTTATGTTTTGTCAACCACGGTAAACCTAAGACCATAGAAGCGGGCAAGTCCTTCATGACAAAACAAAAAATTATCTCAACATGTGAATCACCCACCCTTAACTGAATACCATGAGCAATATGACTGAGATTCCTTTGAGAAAGAGGGGAAGAATCAATTGCGAACACCAGAATCTCTCTTTCTAAGGTGTAAGTACTTAGGCCCAGATTTTGAAGAAAAATAAAGTCAATAAGGTTTACCAAAGCACCACAGTCAATGAATACTTCAAAATTAAATTTCCTTGAGTCTAGTGCCACCATAGCTGGAAGGAGAAAACGAGTATTGCAGGAAGATTGCATACCTGCTTGCTCAGGCACCCCATTCACACTACCAAGAGTCAGGGATGTTTTTTTTCTCTTTATGTAAACCTCTTTGCGGTTCTTTATCATCAACATGCGGTTTAACAAAAGGACAAGCAAAAACTAAATGACCACTTTCGCCACAGTATTAACATAGCTTATGCAACCTCCTAAAGTTCTTATTACCAGAACGAAAAGACACCTGACCTAGCTGCATGGGTTCCTCCCCTACCCTAGAATTACATGTCATATTACCCTGGGGAAGTGGTGAGACGAAACCACTCACAGAAGGGATACCTTGCGTGGAGGGAACCTTACACCTCTCTCTAATGCGTCTATCTAACCGTACTGCTAAAAACATTGCATTCTCCAATGTATCCGGATACTCATGAAAAGTGAGGGCATCTTTCAATCTCTCAGACAACCCCTGACAAAACTGACTATGTAGCGTGGGGTCATTCCACTCAGACTCCGTAGTCCATCTGCTAAATTCAACGCAGTACGCCTCTGCAGTATGTTCTCCTTGTAATAAATTAGATTCCACAAGTTAGATTCCACCATCGAGACCCAATCTGGGTCATCATAAATTAATCCCAAGGCTTTAAAAAAATTCATCCACCGACTGGAGGGCCAGAGAACCAGTCAGCAGAGAAAAGGCCCAGGACTGCGCGTCCCCTTTAAGCAGGGATATGATTATCCCTACTCTCTGACTCTCATCACCAGATGATGACGGATGCAGCTGAAAATACAGCTTGCATGACTCTCTAAACCGGATAAAGTCATCCACACCCCCTGAAAATCTATCAGGGAGAGCGACTCTAGGCTCCCTATAAATTTGACTTCCTCCTATAGCACCTGATGCCAGAGCATTCTGACACTGTGCGACAGAATTACGCAGATCAGCAACCTCTATGGATAATCCCTGCATGTGATCAACTAGCGCATCAATTGAGTCCATCTCAAAGCAGCTGAGAAGTGGCAGTCTAGGTATTGGCGGGTTATAATGTCACGCTTTGTAGGATACAAGATACAATTGACACACAGAAAACCACAAAACTAGTGTACAGGTCCTTCTCAAAAAATTAGCATATTGTGATAAAGTTCATTATTTTCTGTAATGTACTGATAATCATTAGACTTTCATATATTTTAGATTCATTACACACCAACTGAAGTAGTTCAAACCTTTTATTGTTTTAATATTGATGATTTTGGCATACAGCTCATGAAAACCCAAAATTCCTATCTAAAAAAATTAGCATATCATGAAAAGGTTCTCTAAACGAGCTATTAACCTAACCATCTGAATCAACTAAGTAACTCTAAACACCTGCAAAAGATTCCTGAGGCTTTTAAAAACTCCCAGCCTGGTTCATTACTCAAAACCGCAATCATGGGTAAGACTGCCGACCTGACTGCTGTCCAGAAGGCCATCATTGACACCCTCAAGCAAGAGGGTAAGACACAGAAAGAAATTTCTGAACGAATAGGCTGTTCCCAGAGTGCTGTATCAATGCACCTCAGTGGGAAGTCTGTGGGAAGGAAAAAGTGTGGCAGAAAACGCTGCACAACGAGAAGAGGTGACCGGACCCTGAGAAAGATTGTGGAGAAGGACCGATTCCAGACCTTGGGGGACCTGCCGAAGCAGTGGACTGAGTCTGGAGTAGAAACATCCAGAGCCACCGTGTACAGGCGTGTGCAGGAAATGGGCTACAGGTGCCGCTTTCCCCAGGTCAAGCCACTTTTGAACCAGAAACAGCGGCAGAAGCGCCTGACCTGGGCTACAGAGACGCAGCACTGGACTGTTGCATGTCATTCGGAAATCAAGGTGCCAGAGTCTGGAGGAAGACTGGGGAGAGGGAAATGCCAAAATGCCTGAAGTCCAGTGTCAAGTACCCACAGTCAGTGATGGTCTGAGGTGCCATGTCAGCTGCTGCTGTTGGTCCACTGTGTTTTATCAAGGGCAGGGTCAATGCAGCTAGCTATCAGGAGATTTTGGAGCACTTCATGCTTCCATCTGCTGAAAAGCTTTATGGAGATGAAGATTTCATTTTTCAGCACGACCTGGCACCTGCTCACAGTGCCAAAACCACTGGTAAATGGTTTACTGACCACTGTATTACTGGGCTCAATTGGCCTGCCAACTCTCCTGACCTGAATCCCATAGAGAATCTGTGGGATATTGGGAAGAGAAAGTTGAGAGACGCAAGACCCAACACTCTGGATGAGCTTAAGGCCGCTATCGAAGCATCCTGGGCCTCCATAACACCTCAGCAGTGCCACAGGCTGATTGCCTCCATGCCATGCTGCATTGGAGCAGTCATTTCTGCAAAAGGATTCCCGACCAAGTATTGAGTGCAGAACTGAACATAATTATTTGAAGGTTGACTTTTTTTCTATTAAAAACACTTTTCTTTTATTGGTCGGATGAAATATGCTAATTTTTTGAGATAGGAAATTTGGGTTTTCATGAGCTGTATGCCAAAATCATCAATATTAAAACAATAAAAGGCTTGAACTACTTCAGTTGGTGTGTAATGAATCTAAAATATATGAAAGTCTAATGTTTATCAGTACATTACAGAAAATAATGAACTTTATCACAATATGCTAATTTTTTGAGAAGGACCTGTATAGGCCAGAAGCTTTCTGACAAATCCCTACCAGCTCTCCCTGGACTTGTGTGCCCACGTTCAGACCCTAAAGGTGGGAATCAACGTGCCCCGTGCCTAAGGCTGAAGATTCCCTAAAATCCCTAAGATGGTGGAAAGGAGGAAAGAGACAGTCTGCTTCCTCAGGCCTGGAGGGGGCAGGTGTCTCTCTAACAGCCTAGACAGAACACAAAAAGAAAACAAAACCAACTTATCTTGTAGCTGAGCAGAAACAGCAAATCCTTCCTTCCTCAGAGAAAGATAGAAGCTAAATGAAATTAAAAAGACGATTGCGGCACTTATTGTTCTGTCCATAAAATCTTCCTCTTTATTGAATCACATCATATGCGGAACAGTATCACAAACAAGCTGTTGTTTACGTGTTTTGGAAACCTTCTCCTTAGTCGTAACAATGTGGTCTGGGAGTTTAGAGAAATTTAAAGACCCATGTTCCCTCCCCCAACTAGTGGGTGGTGGTAATATGATGTCATGAATCAATCAACTCGCAGACTCACACCTGGAGTATCATTCTCAGTAAACATTAGTTAAAAGTGGCCCCACATGATGCTCCTCCCGTATCCCTGCGCTTGGACCATGCACATCACGGCTGGAAGGAAACCTCAAAAGCAAGCACAAACGCAGGGTGTGAGAAAAAACGCATCATGTAAACAGGGCTGTACAAAATATCAAATACAAATAAAATGTAAACCTATAGAAGACTCTACATGCGAAAATGGATAAAGATGGATAACATATGGCCGTATCTTCACATCATTATGATATAATATAAAATATAAAATAAATAGCCGTGTTAGAATAAACCATGGTAGACGTACTTAGTATAACATGAGATGTAATAAATGAATGGATCCCACATGGTATAATACATATCAAATAACATCTAAGGGCAACTGGAAAGTTGAATACTGGCTACCCAAATGAAAAGTTATTGATAAATGTACATCAGTTCTTTCTTTAGGTTGATACCTGTTGGCACCCTTGTATTTAACAGGAAAATCCATAGAAGCTATAACCCGCACAGGACACTGGGAAGGGACATAATTTAAACTAATACAAACGACCCCACTCAGTGCACCTGAAGGGAGGCGGACACAGCTCAACTCCAAACCCAAAACATAAAACTACACACGTGTTGCTAACCTGGCAGACCTCCGCACATAACCTGAGCAGGGCATGACAGGAATAGGCCTAAGCGCTACTGGATGCCCAGAGTGACGTCACCTTCATTGATCAAGAAATCTGCAAGAAATTACAAGTAGCTACAGAACCAGTGAAGCTCAAACTCACCACAATGACGGGGAGAGACACAGTTGTGTCAAAGGGTCAAAGGACTGAGAGTTAGAGGACTTCATTCAAACTTCACATTAGATCTAACTCCAGCTTATACAAAAGACAATATACCTCTAGATCGAGATCACATACCGACCTGTGAAACAGCCAATAAATGGGAACACCTATCTGTCATATCTCATGAAATGGCCCTGCTGAAGGAGTTTGGTGTTGGACTGTTGATAGGCTACGATTGTCCCAAAGCCTTGGTACCACGAAAGGCAATCACAGGAGGAAAGGGTGAACCCTATGCTGTTCAAACTGATCTGGGATGGGGTGTTGTTGGAGGAAAACAGCAGATCGCAAACTCAAGACAGGTGACAGGATTGTGTCATCGAATATCTGTCCAAGAGTTACCAACAGTAAGTCCAGCAAAAGTAATCAAGATCCTTGAATCCGACTTTGCAGACAAACGTTCTAAAGAAAAGAGTGTATCCAAAGAAGACATAAAGTTCATACACACTCCAGAAGAAAGTATTCAGCAGAGAACAACCTCGTCTGCCAAATAACAGAAATATTGCCCTAGCAAGATTGAAATGTTTGAAGAAAAGGATGGTAAGAGATCCCAAACTGAAGAATGATTATTTGAAAATCATGGAAGGCATCCTTGAATAATGACATGCAGAGAAAGTTAATAATCAGCCTAAAGAAGGAGAAGTGTGGTACATCCCACATCAAGGTGTCTACCACTCAAAGAAACCAGATAAGATTAGATGTGGTATTTGATTCCTCAGCAAAGTACGATGGTGTTGCATTGAACGATCATCTACTAAAAGGACCAGATCTTACAAACACTCTGCCTGGAGTACTCTGTAGATTCAGAAAGTATCCCGTAGCAGTCATGTGTGACATTTGAAAAGATGTTCCACCAGTTTCATGTGAAGAATGAATATAAAGACTTCCTGAGGTTTCTATGGTGGGAGGACGGAGATACAGATTTAGAGCCAGCAGAATACAGAATGAAAGTACACTTGTTTGGAGCAGCATCATCTCCAGTTTGCGCCAATTATGGTATGAAGTACCTGGTCAATCAGAATGAAAAGGATTGCCCATCAGCAGCAAATTTTCATGAAGAAAAACTTTTATGTAGATGATGGTCTTACAAGTCTAGAGTCCACAGAATCTGCAATCAAACTAGTGAAAGAAAGCCAAGAGTTATGCGCAAGAGAAAACCTGCGTCTTCACAAATTTATCTCAAACAACAGAGAGGTACTGGAATCCATCAGTGACTCTGAACGTACAGCAACAATGAAGAATGTAGATCTTAATTGTGATCATCTTCCAGTTCAGAATGTACTTGGATTGGGATGGAAAGTAGAGAAAGACAAGTTCTTCTTTGAAGTATCTATTGAAGAGAAAGTTGCAACTAGACACACCATTCTTTATGCAGTGGCTTCTATATATGATCCATTGGGATTCTTGGCCCCAGTAATCCTCAGAGCAAAATAAATACTATAAGAATTATGCAGACAGAAGTTGGGATGGGACAAGTCCATACATGAAAATTTGAGGCCAAAGTTCCAGAAGTTCAACAGGATGAAGACAAACTAGTAAGAGGAGTGTTGCTACAAATAGGAGACTCAAAACTTGACAAAAAAAGGAAAACGTCTCACTACTCCACTCAAGTTGGAATGTCCTATACAGAAGTTAGTTGTTCTACTTGAGAGTGATAAAAGACACTTGGAAGTTGAGAACCTGATGGAAAATTCATCAAATTCATGTTTAAGTCCTACTACTGAGAACATAGAATTATAGGTAATTTTGGTGGGAGTGTAGCTGGCTAGCTAATACCTGTCCTAGGTTGCTAACATAGCTTATATGTTTATACAGCTAGACCTGCCAATAACCTTAATACCGTTCCTATGAATGTGTGTTAAAGACAAAAGCAGAGCTATTTACAGTGACTTCATGTTTGGATGTCATATAACTGTTATATATTGTGTTCACAGAAGCAGAAAAGATAATATGCCATTTATTATGTGGATGTGAGGTAAGCTCAATGACACAGCATAAACAACAGAAAGCATAGAGTTAAATTGTTGTTGCTGGGCAGGAGTCTAGACCAATCACAGCCAGCCTCACACATAGCCAGTGTGGGAAATTCCCCTAGCAGGCGCTGCTAGAATCATTACACCAGAAGAGAGAAGCAGAACAGACATTCATTCCACTAAGAGCTGTGATTTATGGATGCAGAGAGGCCAAAATAGTTATTTAATACAGTTATATAATGTTCCTACTGTTAATATAGTGATTAGAACTGTATACTGAACCAGTTATATGTGTGTTTACTTACAGTTCCACCAATTGCAAACTACCAAGTTTACAATCCAAATTCAAATTCCATATTGCAATCCAAATAACATACAACCATACCAGATCATACTCAACTAATCTGCAAATAGTTACTGCTAACAGCATATTGCAAATTGCGACCAAATTCAGCAAGTGAACTATTAGTTAGACCTCAGATATACTGTACCTCTCAGAGAGATCATAAAGTGCCTAAATAACTTAGATATTCAAGAGAGAAATATATCCACCATTTTATGTTGAATGACAAGATTGAACAGTTAAACCACCATCTTATACATACCGCCATTTTATGATACTTTATTCAACGCATGTTTGTACATGGACTATCTGCTGCGGAGGCGGAGGTTTTATATATGAAGAAAAGTTGAAGTTAATAAAGAAGTTATTTCAAGCATTTGGTGTACTTCTTAAACCTAATGCTTCTATAGAACAGCTCTAGAGGAATTACAGAGTAATAGACAGTCTGGTTAGACTAAAAGTCAGAGATACCAAAATTCTTCTAATGCCACAGTGCAAAAGGCACTTTATAGTGCTGCACCTGCCACACCTTGTGACATTTGTACCCTGCCTCATATAGTTGCCTGTGGTTTATGAGGGTAAATAGCAGGACAGGGAGCCATGGGCTCCCATGCCTCACTACAGTATTAAACTCTATCAATGTCCTGACAACTGCCATATAGTTGAATTCAGTAGGACACCTGAAGCTACTGGCCAGGTGTTTAACCCCTTCACGACTGCAATCTGCATATATACGTGATAGCTGCACATACCTCGTGCAGCTACCACGTATATATACGTTCTGGCAGCTCTTTAATCCAAGCGCTGCAAAGCGCTTGGATTAAAGCTTCTGCCCCCGCCCTGTATGCTGTCACGGACAGCATACGGTGCAGTAATGCCGGCAAGGGACCAATCAGAGTGGCCCCTTGCCGGCAATCGATCCAATTGGTTAGTCTGTGCAGACTAACCAATCGGATCGCGGCAGTGTTAAAATGCCGGTTTCAGGCTCTGATCTGCGCTCTGTAGATCAGAGCCTGAAATCGGTAATGTGTCCTGAAGCCCCCGATCTGTGCCCCCTTGAAGCCCACGACCTGTGCCCCCTCCTTGTTCTTGTCCTGCCCCCGATGCGGTCCGCCCCCTCCTGCCCCCGATCTGTGCCCCCTTCTTGTCCATCATCTTATCCTGCCCCCCCCCCCAATGCGGTCCGCACCCTCCTGCCCCGATCTGTAAGTAAAATGCCCCCCCTCCCCCGTTTCCAGCGCTGCCCCCTGTCCGCTCCCGCCTGTCCCCTGCCCCCGATACGGTCCCCCTAGTGTGTGTGATGGCGACGGCTCCATTCCTGAGCCGCCGCCATCAGCAGCGTGTGTCAGCTCTATGCTAACACTGCTGTAACCCCATAGATGCCGCAGTAGCGGCATCCATGGGGTTAATAGAGGGAGGGGGCTCCCTCTCTCTCAACCATCAGGGCTGCTGCAATCGCAGCGCCCGATGGTTGCCATGGCAACGGACACTTTGCAAAGGCGTCCGGTTGCCATGGTATAGGCGTCCTGTGCTGC
Source organism: Bufo gargarizans (assembly GCF_014858855.1). Taxonomy (NCBI): domain Eukaryota; kingdom Metazoa; phylum Chordata; class Amphibia; order Anura; family Bufonidae; genus Bufo; species Bufo gargarizans. Next base: position 320,081 of record NW_025334290.1, read on the forward strand.
CACCTACAGGCATCTGATTGTATTATACTTTGCAATGCAAGAGCATTGCAAAGTATAGTACAACCATCAGCCCCACTGGATCATCAAGATCCAAGAGGGAACTGATAATAAAAAGTAAAAATAAATAAATAAATAAAAATGTAAAAAATAAATTTCCTTTTCCTATAAAAAAAAACAAAAAAACAAACAAAAACCACACATATTAGGTGTCACCGCGTCAGTAACGACCATCTCTATAAATATATCACATCATCAACCCCAGTCCAATAAACACCATAAAAAAAAAAAACGGTGTAAAAAAAATAAGCCATTTTTGTCACATTACATCACAAAAAGTGCAACACCAAGCGATCAAAAAAGGCGAATATACCCCAAAATAGTACCAATCAAACCGTTACCTCATCCCGCAAAAAATTAATCCATATTTAAGACAATCGCCCAAAAAATAAAAAAGCTATGGCTCTCAGACTATGGAGACACTAAAACATCATTTTATTGGTTTCAGAAATGCTATTATTGTGTAAAACTTTAATAAATAAGAAAAAGTATACATATTGGGTATTGCCACGTCCGTAACGATCTGCTCTATAAAACTGTCACAATACCTAATCCCTCAGATGAACGCTGTAAAAAAAAAAAAAATGTGCCCCCTTGAGGCCCCCGATCTGTGCCCCCTCCTTGTTCTTGTCCTGCCCTCGATGCGGTCCGCCCTCTCCTGCCCCGATCTGTGCCCCCTTCTTGTCCATCATCATATCCTGCCCCCCCTGATGCGGTCCGCCCCCTCCTGCCCCGATCTGTAAGTAAAATGCCCCCCCTCCCCCGTTTCCAGGGCTGCCCCCTGTCCGCTGCCCCCGATGCGGTCCCCCTTGTGCGTGTGATGGCGGCGGCTCTATTCCTGAGCCGCCGCCATCAGCAGCGTGTGTCAGCTCTATGCTGACACTGCTGTAACCCCATAGATGCCGCAGTAGCGGCATCCATGGGGTTAATAGAGGGAGGGGGCTCCCTCTCTCTCAACCATCAGGGCTGCTGCGATCGCAGCGCCCGATGGTTGCCATGGCAACGGACATTTTGCAAAGGCGTCCGGTTGCCATGGTATAGGCGTCCAGTGCTGCCACCTACAGGCATCTGATTGTATTATACTTTGCAATGCAAGAGCATTGCAAAGTATAGTACAACCATCAGCCCCACTGGATCTTCAAGATCCAAGAGGGAACTGATAAAAAAAATGAGAAAATAATAAAAGTAAAAATAAATAAATAAAAATGTAAAAAATACATTTCCTTTTCCTATAAAAAAAACAAAAAAACAAACAAAAACCACACATATTAGGTGTCACCGCGTCAGTAACCCCGTCCAATAAACACCATAAAAAATTAAAAATAAAAACGGTGTAAAAAAATAAGCCATTTTTGTCACCTTACATCACATAAAGTGCAACACCAAGCGATCAAAAAAGGCGAATATACCCCAAAATAGTACCAATCAAACCGTTACCTCATCCCGCAAAAAATGAGCCCATATTTAAGACAATCGCCCAAAAAATTAAAAAGCTATGGCTCTCAGACTATGGAGACACTAAAACATCATTTTTTGGGTTTCAGAAATGCTATTGTGTAAAACTTAAATAAATAAGAAAAAGTATACATATTGGGTATTGCCACGTCCGTAACGATCTGCTCTATAAAACTGTCAATTGACCTAACCCCTCAGATGAACGCTGTAAAAAAAAAAAACTGTTCCAAAACAGCCAATTTTTTGGCCACCATGTCCCATAAACATATGGCGTTCAGAAAACCAATCCAGCAAAATCTGCCTTCCAAAAACCATACGGTGTTCCTTTCCTTCTGCGCCCTGCCGTGCGCCCTTACATTAGTTTACGACCACATGTGGGGTGTTTCTGTAAACCGCAGAATCAGAGTAATAAATATTGAGTTTTGTTTGGCTGTTAACCCTTAATGTGCTAAAGAAAAAAATGTAATAAAATAGAAAATCTGCTAAAAAAGTGAAATTTAGAAATTTCACCTCCATTTTTCTTTAATTCTTGTGGAACACCTAAAGGGTTAATAACGTTTGTAAAATTGGTTTTAAGTAACTTGAGGGGTGTAGTTTGTACAATGGGGTCTTTTATGGGGGGTTTCCGCTATGTAAGCCTCACAAAGGGAATTCAGTCCTGAACTAGTCCTTAAAAAGTGGGTTTTGGAAATTTTCTTAAAAATTTTAAGAGTTGCTTCTAAACTTCTAAGCCTTGTAATGTCCTAAAAAAATAAAATAACATTTCCAAAATGATGCCAACATAAAGTAGAGATATGGGGAATGTTATGTAATACATATTTTATGAGGTATCACTTTCTGTTTTAGAAGCAGAGAAATTGAAATTTAGAAAATTGCAAATTTTTTCAATTTTGGGGTAAATTTGGGATTTTTTAATAAATAAAGGTGATATATATTGACTCAAATTCATGACTGTCATGAAGTACAATGTGTCACGAGAAAACAATCTCAGAATGGCGTGGATAAGTAAAAGTGTTCCAAAGCTATTACCACTTAAAATGACGCATGTCAGATTTGTAAATTTTGACCTGGACACTGGGGCATCTATGACCTTTGGTCATGAAAGGGTTAATCACCAGTGAGAGGATTAGATCATTAAGTACCTGGTCAGCGGCAGTGAGGAGGGCTTGGGCAGCCCCTTGGACATCAGCCCACTGGGAAATGTCCCTGTAAGGCCCCATGCACACGGCCGTTGTTCACGGCCGTGTGCGGGCCGTGGAACCGCGGCCTGGATCCCTCCTGAGAGCAGGAGCGCACGGCGTCACTGGTTGCTATGACGCCGTGCGCTCCCTGCTGCCGGCACAGTACAGTAATACACTGGTATGATCTATACCAGTGTATTACTGTACTGTGCAGGCAGCAGGGAGCGCACGGCGTCATAGCAACCCATGACGCCATGCGCTCCTGCTCTCAGGAGGGATCCAGGCCGCGGTTCCACGGCCCGCACGTGAACAACGGCCGTGTGCATGGGGCCTAAGAGCAATGGCCAATCTGCCCCAGCTGACCAGAACCAATTACCACAGTGCAGCACAACATACTGCCTTAGCAGAACCAAATAACGCAGTGCAGCATAATATACTGTCTTGCACCAAGAGAACCAAACATAATAGCGCAAACCAAAATGCTGCACCAGCAGCACCTAGTACCTCCACAGGAGCTTTTCCTGTATGGTGGCCAAAACCAGCTACCACATTCAGTCTTCCTACTCCAGTTGTCTCTAAATAAGCTGTATAGGAGAATATATCACTGCATGCCTTTTGCATTCAGTGACGTCTCCTTGAAATGTTGACGTTCTCTTTACTCATCTGCACCAGTCCTCCATGATAACTTCTTTGAGTTATATCTCATCTCTGCAGAGTTTGTTATGTAGACATCTTAGATTTTTCACTTTTCCAGTATCCTCCCCACCTCATGCCCCAACAGTGTCACCCTGGTGTCATCCCAACACTGTGCACCCAAAGCCACAATATACTATACTGCAGAAAAAATAGTGCCCCAGTAGTATTAATGTTCTCTATAGTGCTCCTAGAATTTCTCAAGTAATAATAACACACCTATATTCCTGTTAGCATTTATAATTCCTCTATAGCACCTCCAGCAATAATAATGCCGCCTAATTTTTACCTAGTATAAATCATGACCCATATTTCCCCAGTATTAAAAAATATGCTCCACATATTAATGATGCCCATTGTAGTACCTCCAGCAATAATCATGTCCCTCTGTTGTGCCCCCAGTAATAATTCCCTCTATAGTGTCCCTGTAATAATAAAGCCTCCCTATATTTATTTATTTAGTTTACTTGCTTATATAGCGCCAACATATTCTGTAGCATCTATGACTGGTATGTTCTTAAAGCCAGCGAACTGCATATCCAATATGGGCAAATGTACCATTGTATGCCTCAATTCTTCCTATAATCACAATCCCCTGGCAAAATGATGGATAGTAGCAATTCTGCCAATATGGATTACATAAAATGAGGTTATACGCCAAAGTCACCTGGCAATATTTGTATCGTTCTCCTCATGAAACTAGACACCTCCAAAAGTGACCCAAACCATGACCGCTTATTAGAACTGGGACCACTCCTATAATATCTAAATTAAGCGTTTCTAACATTTCCCACTTCAGAATAAATCACCATTGTGGATGAATCCATCAATATTTCCCTTCAACCAGTTTCTCTTTTTTTAAAGTGCTTCTGACAAATATTTATTATGTTTGACATCAGCAGCAAGTACAATCTCTGGTTTATTTCTCCACCTGGTTCATGTGAATTTCCACACAACTGCAGAGTTTCTGATGTGCTATGGGCACCTCTGCTACGTCAGACATAGAAGTCCCATCCCCTGCCCCATCTCTTAATAATACAGCACTAGAAGAAGCAGCCATGAATGTCTCCAATGTCTCCTCTGGACACCAGACCACCACT